>NC_137023.1:23864256-23896756 GCF_032717465.1 Coenobita brevimanus | reverse complement strand
TGTAGAAATTGCAAGATAGTGAGAAAATGACAGAGTATAAGAGCATAGTGGAAGAAAGATTGGGAAGGTATGAGCTAGAGCAGATGGAAGGGGTGGAAGACGTATGTAAGATATTCACGGAAGAGATAGGCGCAGCGTGTGAGGCGGTTTGTGGAGTGAGGAGGAGATGCAAGGTGTGCAAGGGACAGCATGGTGGAATGATGAGGTGAAACGAGCTGTGGAACAAAAGAAGAAGGCATATGGTGAATGGTTGGCGAGTAGAGGTAGGGGAGAAGATGAGAGAGAGAAGAGAGAGGAATATGTGAGCAGGAGAAGGGAGGTTAAGAGACTGGTGAAGGAGAGTAAGAAGAAAGTGGATGAAGAGTTTGGGAGGAATCTGAGTGTGAAATGGAGGGAGAGTAAGAAATTGTTTTGGAAGGAGGTAAAGAAAGTAACGCAGTGTGAAAGGGGAAATAACAGGGAAGTGAAAGATAGGAATAATAGATTGTTGGTGGAGAAGAGAGAGAAATTGAGGAAATGGAAGGAGCACTTTGAGGATTTGTTGAATGTAGAGGGTGAGAGCAGTGTGAGTATAAGTGGTTGGGGAATGGCTGGGAGAAGAAGAGATGAGAGGAGGGAGGAAGAGATCAGTAGGGCGGAAGTAGTGGAAGCGATGAAGAAGATTAAGCTGGGAAAGGCCCCAGGAATTGATGGAGTGTGTGGTGAAATGCTTAGGTATGGGGGTGAGATTGTTGTGGAGTAGATATGGAAGTTGTGTAGATTGGCTTGGGAAGAGGGAAGGGTTCCAGAGGACTGGAAATCAGGTATAATTGTTCCTTTGTACAAAGGAAAAGGGGAGAGAGAAGTATGTGGTAACCATATGGGTATTTGCCTTCTTAGTGTGACTGGTAAAATATATGGTAGAATACTCATTGATAGGGTTGGGCATATGACAGAGGAGCTAGTTGGAGAAGAACCAGAGGGATTTAGGAAGGGAAAAGGGTGTGTAGATCAGATATTTGTTCTAAGATGTTTAGTGGAGAAGTATCTAGAGAAGGGAAGGAAAGTGTATGCTGCCTTCAAGGACTTGGAGAAAGCTTATGACAGAATAGATAGGCAAGGTATGTGGAAGGTATTAAGAATATATGGAGTGGAGGGGAAATTGTTGAGTGCTGTGAAGAGTATGTACGAGGGAGCTAGGGCTACGGTGCAAGTGGATGGTGAGCTGAGTGAGTTCTTTGACCTCAATGTGGGACTGAAACAGGGGTGTGTGATGTCTCCATGGCTGCTTAATATATATATGGATGGGGTTGTAAAGGAGGTGCAAGGTAGGGCAGTGGATGTGGGGCTGGCCCTAATGAATGAGGGTGAGATTTGGAAGCTTCCGGTGTTGCTGTTTGCTGATGAAACAGTATTGTTGAGTGAAGATGAATGGGAGTTGCAAGGTTTGGTGAATGAATCTGGGACAGTGTGTAGGAGGAGGAAGCTGAAAGTTTATGTAAACAAAAGTAAAGTTATGGTGTTTGAGAGGAATGAAGTCACAGAGTGTGCCGTGAGGTTGGATGGTGAGGATATGGAGAATGTGAGTGCATTCAAGTACTTGGGTAGTGTGATGAGTAAGGATGGAACTTTGGGGGATGAAGTATGTGAAAGGGTACAGCAGGGAAGGAAGGTTGTTGGTACACTGAAAGCAGTGATGAGAAATAGAGAGGTGAGTATGGAAGTTAAGAAGTCACTGCATGATGGTATTGTGATCCCTACCCTGACGTATGGAAGGTATAGAAGCGAGGTGTGGACCTTGCAAGAGGGGAACAAGTCAAGAGTGAGAGCAGTGGAAGTGAGTTACTTGAGAGGAGCATGTGGAGTGACATGGAGGGACAGGTTGACAAATGAAGAAGTGAAGGAACGTTGTGGGGTAGATGTGGATGTGGTTGAGAAGATTAGGAGAAATACACTGAGGTGGTTTGGACATATGGAGAGAATGGAGAATGAAAGACTGACTAAGAGGGTGTATGTAGGTGAGGTGGAGGGAGGTAGAGGGAGGGGTAGACCGAGGATGAGGTGGAGGGATGGAGTTGAGAGGTATATGATGGAGGGAGGGGTGAGTTGGGGGGATGGTAGTCAAATGGTGGGTGACAGAGTGACTTGGAGGCGTTTTGTCTGCGGCCACCCTTTGCGGGATTAGGGCGTCGGGCTATATATATATATATATATATATGTGTGTGTGTGTGTGTGTGTGTGTGTGTGTGTGTGTGTGTGTGCGTGTACATGAATTTACAGTGATGTGGACGAAAGTTTGTAAAATAATTAACGGGTAAGGCAAAGTGGAAAGATTCAATTTTAAGAACACTCAGCCAGCGGAGAAGGTAAAATTGCGAGGTGAAGTTCGACGTCTGTGTGTGTTTTTATATGGACAAAATAAGTAACGCAAATTTAATTTTCTTTTAAGCACACATGATGATGTTTAGTGTTAGACAAGAATTATCTTGTCGTTTTTTGGAAAAAACTGATCATTAGTCAAGGTCACATAGCAAGCTCACTTTTAATCAGTTTTGATCTGGTTTAGTCATGAGTTTCTTGAATGAATTGGAGTAAAATAGGAATGTAGAGTTTTTATAATACATTGACTTTAGGTCAGAGGCCAAGGTCACAGGCAAAGTCAGCTTAAATAGTTCTGGCCCAGTATGAACCAAACTTGGTAGAAGGGTTACGGGAGAGGCAAGAATGAAGTCTGTTTTAAGTATAACCAGTCAAAGATCACCGGACATAGTCAAATATTATGCCCATGCACTGTTTATGGAGCCTGGTTAATGCACTGACACTGTTTATGCTTGCTTTGTCTTAAGCTGTCTCCCGAATCACCCCATGAAATTAATATATCAATTCTTCATTCCTCTGACCAGTTCCCTCTGTGCCAATTTGGCAAAGCATTACATATCCTCTCTTGTATGCTGGTTACCGGTCAGTGTTCACAACACTTCATATAACGTGTCTTACCTCCCGAGCTTAGACAGATCATCCTGATGGTGGTGCCGTCCTCGTAGGGACCGATGGGGCCCTCAAGACGCCGCCCTGACTCGTCCTCGATCCTCGGAAACCCAGGTGGGTCTGTGGACACCAGGACAGGGAGAACAAAAGGGTCAGATGGGGCGCAGGAATAGAAGCAAGATTGATCGGTATCGTACTGTAACTCATTTAGTCCAATGATGTATATTGAAAGCTTGTCCTTGCTATATCCGCACGCATATCATCAGTTTAGGAGAGCACCACTGTACCGAATGGGTCAATAAAGATAACATCTAACTTCTTGAGTTAGGAGAGTTTACCCTAATGCGAATAGTAACTTTCGGAAGCAGCAAGGATAAAATCGAGATACGTTATGAGATCCAGCAAAATATATAATTATCTATGCAACATGAAACAGACCCTAATATCTGAATACTAATTAGATCACAAAGTTATGCTCAGTAGCGAACATGGAGCAGATAGGGAGTTACTTAATGCATTTAATCATGAGCAATATCTCCAATATTTTTTTCACAATAGAATACAATTCTGTTTAATGTTCTGTGCTAATATACAGTAATCTTATTGTTTAGGACGTGTCTCAAGAGCACGGCTCCACTTCTAATAAAGTACCGAATAAGACCTTGAAAGACTTTTCCGAATCTTTGTCTTAACAGGTCGCAGAACATTCATGTTTCAGCGACAAAATCCCATAGATCGTCTTAACCCGTTCAATTTGGTGCCGTATTTCTTTGTAAATTCCTGTTGCCACCAGACCATTTCATTCCATCCGAGAAGGACCATCAATAGCAGTAATGGGCTAGTGAAAGTTACAGAGAATCCCCGCAGTTCGAAAAGCCTAACGTAAGATCAATGCAAGAGGCACTCAGAGTACATCACCCGTATCCAGCAACTGATCTAAAGGCCGAATGTTTCATTTTAACCCCTGATCTTGAACTTGGACAGATAACTCTCAAAATCGAATTACTTGAACCTTACCTAACACTCAACCCTTCCACCAACTTTGGTGTCAGCTCATGTTAGAATTGTCTGAGTTGACTCTTCCCAGTGACCTTGAACTTTGATCTTCCCCTGTGGCCTTGACTTATAATTGTCAAAAATTGTCCTGTTTTAACCCAAAGTCTTCTAACAGCCTACTTTACATCAGATAAAATCTGTTTAAGCATCATCCATCAAGGTTGATCCAAATCAGATCAAAACTTTTCTAATCATTATCTTCACACACTGACACATAAGTCGAACTTTGACATTGACCTGTGGTGTAACCACTTGTATGTAACCACTTGTAAACCAGTATTATGTGTGTTCTAAGTAGTGTTTACATGACCTATTTCCCTTACCTAAGGTCTATCCCAATTCAAAATATGCTAACATAGTGCTTTACTAGAGAGGCAAATACAGGATTGTTGTGGTGGGGGCAAGACATCTGCAGTTCTTGTGTAAATAAATATCCGCAATATAGCACAGGACTTTGGATTTACCTACATTCCACTAGTGGGTAAGTAACAGTTGGTGGGTAGCAAGTGGGATAAACATCAATTCACGTCTGCTGCGGGTAATTTCTGTGCAATTGTTTCCTTGCCCATACAGTATGTTACCTCCCACAACGACAGCCTGTTCCTGCCCTCAGCCTCCAGCCTACTGATCCACTCTCTGTTAACCAGACTTGCGGCAGTGTCTCCCACATATATATATATATTTTTTTTGGTGCGGCTTTGTTATGGTGACACCTTCAATCTACACCAACCCTTACCCGCAACTATGCTGTCACAACCCCAGCAAGTCCTTCCCCATCAACCTATTATCCGTTTCAACCACCAGTCTTGCATAACCAACCATCACATTACCACACCCCACCATGGTTTGGTGATTTACCCCCATCACATCCCCAACCACCCCAACCACAGTGAGCCACCCACACCTTGCCATGCCCAGTGATCCACTGCTACCAAGCTGCCCTGACGTCACCACGGAGGGAGCGTGGCCAATCACGGTGCTGTACGTGACAGTTTTCCTCTCCTCTTAGCTTCCCCGCCTTGCCTGGTGCCTCAGTGCCTCCCGGTTAGGCTACGTCACAGTCTACTCTGCCCAATCAACGCCTTCCATGGGAGGAGTTTGACAACAAAAGCTACGCTAGTCTGCTTTCGAGAGAACACCCGTTTTCTGCCCATGGTATACTGTGAATATCATTCTTTTATGTGAATATATATATATTGCTTACTTCATCTACTTAAAGATTTCAAAGGAGATAGATGAAAGATTAGGCTCACATGTCACTCGTTAAGCGAGTATTCAAATCACACCATTTCGCTCTACCAATGCCACTGCAAGGGCTGTACCAACTAATGTTTCAATTGACTTTTCATGTTCACGATCACCTACCAAAGGTCCCATTAACAATGCTTGTTCTCCCTCGTGATGCAGATCACCTGCTAATAACTGTTACCAGTCAGGTGCACACTGGGCAAACCAGTGTGACCAGTCACCTATACGTCGTGGCCAACAGTCCTCGATCGTATGCTGGCATTGTGGTTTAACTAGCCACCACGAATCGAAACGGTCTCGCAAACATGGACTAAATCGTCAGGAGTCACATCGGCATAAACCTTCCACACCACGTTGGCCTTATTGCAAGTATCATAAAAACTACACTACTCATACCACAGAGGAGTGTCATTACCTTGCACGTCATCAGTTGGGGGAAGAGCAACACGACATTTGAAAGCACCCAACATAACAGTCACCCAGCACAATGCACTGCCCCTCAGTACTGTTCGTGTATTAGATTATTTAGGGGTAATTGTGCATGGAAGTTGCTGTCAAGTAGATGTCTCACTTTTTATGGATTCAGGTTCTGCCGTCAACTTACCATCTGAAGAGGCGTTAGCAAGAATTCAGTGTAACAGATCGAAATGGGTTAGCTTCCTTGAGCCCCCATATCGAAATCTGTGCACGGTGGATGGAAGATATTTAGACATTAAAGCCAAAACTCAGCTTCAAATTTCTCTACATGATTCGGCAGATCCATTCATTGCTGAATTCGATGTTACACCGTGGATTAGCTGTCCTGCTGATGTTCTCATAGGTGTTCAAACCATGGCAGACAAAAATATCAATGTGTTACCGGCACGAGGGGGCGTTTATTTCAAAAGTTTGTTTGTGCCAGGTATCACAGACCCAGTTTTCCAGCCACCAGTTGATACAATTACTGTCTCCTCTACCGATTCGTCATCCTCTGACATCCCTGATTCCCTGTACTCATCAGATTCTCGCCCTAATTCTGAAACAGATCATCCTGGTGAACCATCCTATGGCAATGAGACATCACTGAACTCGTTATTACCTACCCCATTGCCATTAGATGACCCAATTCAGTCCCTGACGATCAACTAAGTTGTCATAAAACAGTGCACGGTTTTATCCCCCAGTTTATATAATAAGGTTGCTCCGAGGAATGTTGAGTCACCTACCGGTGTTACTACTATTTCTCAGCCTGAGACCTGTCGTGTTAAGGGCTTGAGTTACGAGTCTGCTATATGGACGGAGTCAGACGATGGCTTATGCTATTCATACCTAGCCAACATTACTAATTTCCCACCTAAGCTGCGTACTGGGACACAGATTGGTGATTTGTTGGCATACACAGCGGCCATAAATGTGTGCCAAGACTTCCCACTCTCTGTCGCAGATGTGTGCTCAGTTGTTCACTCTACTGACAATACCACCCCAACTCATCTTGACTCTCATGCGATACAGGGCGATTATCCTGAGTACAGGAGTCAGTTGCTAGATCTTTTGCAAGACTAACGAGAAGTTGTAGCCCTACCCGGTGAGATCATAGGCAAAAATAGTCTTGTAAAGTATTCCATTACATTGCAGCCTGATGCTCAACCCGTGCATGTCCCTGCCTATCGTTTACCACATAGTCAGTGTCAACAGGCTAATCATCTCATTCAGGAAATGCTGGAATAAGACGTTATTGAACACTCGGATAATCCGTGGAACAGTCTGATATTTCTTGTTCCATAGAAAGGTGGTGAGCTACGGCCAGTCATAGGCTACCACTGCATAAATGCATTGACCATTCTGGACAGACTCTCAATTCCTTTGCTCACTAATTTGTTGGAATCCTAGGAAAATAAAATTGTGTTCTCTCCTCCCTGGATCTCGACTGGCTATTGGCAAGTAGAAATGGAGGAATCGTCTCTTCCAATCACTGTCTTCAGCACCCCGTCCAGTCATTACCAGTTCTATAGAGTCTAATTTGGTTTGAAAAGGTAAATGCAGTTATAAACTTCCTTACTCCTACCAACATAGATGCAGAGTGTAGTTTCCTTGGTCTTAGTGGTTACTATTGTCGTTTCATCAAGGGGTACTCCCAAATTGCAGCACCACTGACTAAACTGTTGAAAAAAGACGAGCCTTTTATGTGGTCAGATGAACGAGCTACCGCATTTACCACCCTGAAAACTGCTCCTGCACAAGCCCCAGTCTTGGCATTCCTTGATTATTTCAAGCCTTTCCTACTATGTACTGATGCTGCTGGAGTGGGCCTCGGTGCTGTTTTCATGCAAGATGACTCCAAAGGAAGGAAACGTGTCGTTGCCTATGTCAGTCGGGTGTTAAGTTCCACAGAAAAGAATTACAGTGTAATTTATTGGGAAGCCCTTGCCATGGTCTGGTCCCTAAAATATTTCTGCAACATTATCTACTGTTACCCTGTTCACATCCAGACAGACCAACTTTCTCTGTGTGGCCTATTCCGAGGACGTAATCTTACTGGTCCTCTAGCACATTGGGCAAATGTTGTGTCTGATGCTCTCACTCGTTATGTTGCCACAGTCTCGACTAGTTGTGACGTAAACTTGGCGCTCAGTTGTGACACACTCCGTGGGTTCCAATGTGTTGACCCTCTATGGTCTCAGGTCACATTTTCTTGAGTCTACCATATTATTGGCCCACTATGCGAAAGGATGTAGAAGCTCACTGTGATGCATTTCTACCTTGTGCTCGTAATAAATGAACTACTGATGGACCTGCACCCATATTGCAATACCCTGGTTCATCAAGACTTTGTCAAACTGTCTCCCTTGATCAACTGAAATTACCATGTACAGAATCTGGCTTCGTTTATCTATTAGTGGCAGTCAGTCATTTATCTGGGTACATGATATTGGTTCCATTGCATGACAAATCTCTTTATGTGGTTGTCCATGCTTTTGTTAACTCAGTCATTTGTCCTTTCACAACTCCAGAAGTTATTCTAACAGATAACGGGTCAGAGTTCAATAATTCAGTGCTGGAAGAAATTTGCCATCATTATGGAATTAGTTAGTGTAATATTATTCCCATCATTCAGTCTCTAATGGCGTCGTGGAGTGCCAGATTAGGAAGATTGTAGAATGTCTGCATCACATGGCGGGTGATCAGAGTTCCACCTGGGTTGCATGGATTCCGCAGGTAGCTGTGTCGATTAATGGATCACTGAATCAGTCAATTGGTGAAACTCCATTCTTTGGCATCTACGGCTTTGACAACAGACTACCTTATTCCTTGTTGTAATCTAAGCCTGATCCAGTCAACAATCACGGTCAAAGTTCACCTCTCAGAAAATTCCTAAGTACATTCAGGATAATTTGGCCCTCTCAAATGCAGAAATGGTATGTAAGCAACACACAGCTGCCTCAGAAGTTACCATCCAAGTAGGTGATTTAGTTTTTGCCCTGGATCACGAACGTAAATCTAAAATTGATAGTAAATTTCTGGGTCCTTTCTGTGTCATCTCTCATAAGGACAACAGATTTGAAGTAAAAGATCTGCCTAAAGCTGAGACCCAATGGGTGCATGCTGGTGACCTTAAGCATGCACCGAGGGCCATAGTATTGGAGGTGTCACTGGGAAATGCCTCATCTTCTTTTCAACCCAGAAATGCTTCTTCTTCTCCTATTCCTTCTTCTGACACTTCTTCAGATTCCTCTTCTCCTATCATGCAAAGTTGTTCTCTGCCAACAAGCCTCTTACATAATTGTAATCCCAGACTCTCGTCATAATCATTTTCATAATCATCGCCTCTAACTACAACTTATTTTATAGGTAAGATGTTGTGGGTCCACGTGTTGGCAGTGGTGACCCTAGTAGGGTCCGGGTTGGGTAAGGATGAAGGCGCCTATGGCCCGGGGTCTTGGTTGGAATGGGAGACGAGGTAATGGTGGTGAAAGATGTAGTCTCCTTGTGCTACGACCTTGAGCCACTGGCCGGCGTGGCCATCATCCTGCCCGATTTCGCACACCAGCGTGAAGAGATACAGGCCCTTCTTTCTGCCAACAAGGAGAAACAAGACAAAGATTCGCATTGGTACCCACTTTACTTACCCAGCTGCTGGAAGGTAACTACGTTAGAATGAAATTCTCCCATTTAAATGACACTTTCTCTAACCAAACACCTGTAGGTCGTTCACGAGTGAAGCGTGGACTCTTTGATCTTGGGAGAGAAATTCTAAGTGTGTTATTTGGTGTGGCGACCATTCGTGACCTTGCTGAATTCAGATCTGACCTTGCTGAATTACAGCAGTGCCCTAGAGCCTGAAAACAGAGTTATCAAAGTTCAACACTATGCTACAGAAGATCACAACCCAATTAAATGACGTCACATACACATTAAACAACTTCACAGGAATTCTGAAAAAGACTTCAAAATTTAATATTGTCTCAGAATTGTTATGACAAATTAAACATCGACAACCTACAAGTCTCCCCGGACTCTCTTCTCTCCCAAGTTACTACCTTAGTTGGTATTCTAGTTGTTGCTGTTGGTGGTTGTGTCGCTGCAGACTTAGATCCTATCTCTGACCTCCGCTCTGCATTGGAATGGGCTCGCCCCACCTTCAGCTTGTCTCCAGTGCTTTCATTCTCCTCTTTTGAATACCATTACCCAATATTTGAGGCCACTTTCCTCACTAAAGAAATTGTTGGTCATATACCTCTTCGTTATTCTATAACATTCGATCTCTTCCACATCATCATTCTCCTTTCTAGTACAATAATTCCTTGTTACCGGTCTCTCTTTCCTCGGAGCACTTTTTCCTATCTTATGATCATGTCTCTTTTGCCTTCACATCCTCCAGTGATCTCAGCAGGTGTGCTTTTCTTACATCTAACTCTCTACTTTGTGCTGCCTGTCTCCTGACAATCTTTCCTAGTTGTGCTGCTCCATGCGAATCTGCCTTAGTTCGTTAATTTCTCAGTACAATCTGTCTGTTCCTTCGTTCCAACCCCCAAGTTCCCAGTGCACCATGTTCGTCTGAATCATATCCGACAAATTTTCTTCTTCAGTATCCCAATTCCTTTTTGTATCATTTGTCCTGGAACTCCTGTCCATTCAGCATCTGCAACTTGTTTGTACAAGGCTCCTGATTATTGTATTGTAAAATCAGAATCCGTGGCTGCTTATTCTACACATCATCACTTTGCACTTCGCTCCCACATGTATGAAATCTTCCAACCCATTAATGTGTCATTCCATCTACCTGCTGACAATCTCTCGATCTCGTCAGACAACCTACTTTCATGTTGGATTTTCTTAATGAGAGTAATTTTGTTATGGACCAGTTTTCTTTAGCCTATAGACGTTAGTGGGAACATTCGATCTTTGTGTTTCCGCCAGTGGCAATTTTTCTTATTGGATTTTTTGTTACTATATGGATTCTTTACTGCTGTTTTAAGCGAATGGATAAAAGACTGCATGAGATCCGCATTGCGACAAGATTAGTGCGGCAACCACAAGACAAGGAAACTGGCAGTTCTTAGTGACATTCATGTGTGAAGATCATGTAACTTGGTACTGAAGGAAAGATAAATGTAAATAAGTGGAAAAATGCCACTTCAAAATAGTAAATGAAAATCAAGTAAAATGATGATAGAAGGATATCAAATGAACCAGTTGTAAGTGAGAAGAGTAACAAAGGAAACAAAAGGTAAATCGTGATTCGGACATAAACAGCGAACTGTGAATAAATAACATAAAGATACAGTAGATGTCAGAAAGAATAACAGGTGTGTGGACGTTAGTTAGGGACTAAGAGACATCACTCCCAAAGACAGTCATTGTGATATCAACTACTGTGTACTCAACTACTGTATGTTCATTATTCCCTGTATCATTATAGTTTCCAATACTAAACCTATATAATGAAATTCAACGGTGAATAAGAGACTATGTTGTTCCAACAAAGACTATAATAATCACATGCTCCTTAAATTATTAATTAGTTACCCTCTAATTTATACACCCAGTAACAACTATTCTTTTTCGACGAATTTTAACACAGCCATTCATCTGTAAATATATTTTCTTCCTTATTGGATTCAGCTACTTGCATAGCAGCATTCTGCCCTCTCATTACTATACTCCCTTGGGAAAGGAAGCTAACTATATTATCTATCCCATTACACCCTTACCATATTACTAACTTATTTCTCCACCCGCAGGATAACTAAGCCACTTATATAATATTCACCCCATTGTGTCAGAAGACACAATTTTTCCATAGCGGAAGGGAAAATTGTAATCATTTGTATGTAATAACTTGTAAACCTGTAGTATGTAAGTGTCTCTGTAGTGTGTACGTGACCTATTTCCCTTACCTAAGGTCTAGCCTACTTCAAATTCTGCTTATATTGTGCTTTACTAGAGAGGCACGGGAGCGCTCCGATCTTTGCCGGGCAGATACAGGATTGGTGTGGTGGAGGCAAGACCTCTGCTGTTCTTGTATAAATAAATATCCGCAATATAGCACCGGACTTCGGATTTACCTACGTTCCACGAGAAGAGAAGTAACAGTGGGCTAAACTTTTAACATACTGTTCTCAGAATTTAATCCCTTTTGTCTTCCTTCGGCCTTAACCCTTTCCCAAACCTTAAACCTTTCCCAAAGTTTAGTGTAGGTTGGTTAAAAAGTCTTTAATTTGATTTTGGCCTTTGACCTACTGTTCTAAAGAAACAATAAGTCTTCTCCATGACCTACTTCAATCCTTCCACTAAATTTGACTAAAAATGGAAGAATTTTGTTTATGCTAACATACACCCATGTGGGTCGAATTTCAACTTGCCCCGTGACTGTGGTGGGTTCCCCACAATAGTATACCTTTGTAGTTCCCTGAACATTAAAATCTGTCCCAAATTTGGTGTAAATTTAGTAAGAACCATTAAGGTAATCTTGAGTTTGACCTGTTGTTCTAAAAAAAAAAAAAAAAAGAAAATAACAGAAAATCTATTCTGTACCTATCCTTCAGCCCTTCCACCAAGTTTCTCTAAAGTCAGATAAAAACTGTTTGAGCTATTTTATCAACAGCACTCACAAAGGTCGACCTCTGACCTTGTTCTAACCCTGACCTTCGACTAGTTGTTTTCAAATAATTTTACCTTACCATCAGCCATCTTCCCAAGTTGGGCCTACAGTAAGTTGGATGAGAACTGTTAAGTTGATTTTGCTCAGTCACCATTTCACCTAGCATAATGACCTTGACCTTTCACCTATGTTCTTAAAAACAGTTTCTGTATAGGCTATTGTTCAACATTCCCATCAAGTTCGATTAAAAACCGATTTTAAGTTGTTTGTCAATTTGTTACACACACGCATGCATGCACACACACACACACACACACACACACACACACACACACACACACACACACACACACACACACACACACACACACACACGCATACATATGTACACGCGTGCACAAGCCGCTAAAGCAATGACACCCGCTCTGGCGAATGAAAGCAATTATAAATGAGATTTTTTTAACTGTCTAGTTAGTTTTTGTAATGAATCCACATTGACTCTGAACTGCTGGTGAGTTGATGATAGCTGAAAGCATCGAAACTCCTCTCATACATTGGATCATGAGTAATTAGGTGACTGACGCAAAGACAATTTTTTTTTTTTTTTATAATGAATGGAGGAAGGAAAAACAAAGGAAAAAAAATAAGTCCATGTGCCTAAAGGCATCCAGCATTCATTAAATACTTATAACAATTGGATTTAAAGTCGAGAGGATTAAATGTATATGGGAAGCAACTCCCAGGAAGTGAATTCCAGAGAGTAGTAGTTCTGGGGATAAATGAATTTGAATATTGTGGGGGAGAGAGTGTGAGTTCATGGGCGCTCCCATCTGCCCGAGTATTTTGGGAGAAAATGTGAAGGGGAGGCACAATTGAAGCCAGTTCGTTAGAGCACTTATGGTAAAAATATAGATAAAATAGTGCTAAAGAAGCAACATCTCGACGTACTGATAACGGAGGAAGGTCCTGCGTTATGGCAGGATTATTATTTAATCTAATGGCTTTATTTTGAATTTTGTCCAACTGCTTCAATGCAACCGCTCCACATCCACTCCACAGTGGTGAACGGTATTCGATCTGAGAACGCACATGACTTTTGTATATTGTGGCCATCTGCTCGTCAGTGAAGAACTCACGAACTCTGTACATAAGTCCCAGTTTTTTAGAAGCATTTTTAGCAAGGGATTTAACATAAGCTGTCCAGCTTAGGTTGGGGTTTAGAGTAACACCTAGGATATCAATTGTAGTGGATATGGGAATACTGACATCATATAAAATTACGTGTGAGTCTGAGGGATTCTTTCTATTGGAGAAAATAATGTATTTAGTTTTCTGAGCATTAAATGAGACCAGATTTTTTTGTCCCCATTGATTAATTATAGAAAGGTCCTGGTTCAAAGAAATTGCTGTGTTCATTTGGGAATCTATAATATCAAATTGTGTAAAGGGGGTACTAAATGTGAAAGAACTATGAAGGGTCGAGTCATCAGCAAAAGAGTGTATTGGGTTGTGCGTGACAGATAGGAGGTCATTTGTATGAATGAGAAAAAGGGTTGGCGACAAAACTGATCCCTGAGGTACGCAGGCATTTATGGAATGAAGCTGAGAATAAATTCCATCTACCATGACCCGTATTTTTCTACTATGAAGGTAAGATATTAGAGGAACCAGTGATGCAAGGCCATAGTGTGACGTCTTAGACAATAAGGCCTGGTGCCATACTATGTCAAATGCTTTTGAAATATCAAGTGCTACTGTGTGTGTTTCACCATGTTGGTCTATTGTTTTGTTAATCTGATGGGTAAGAAGGCAAAGCATATCTACAGTTGAACGTTCCTGTTTAAATCTATACTGCCGATCATTGATCAATTTATTGATTTCTAGATGCTTGACTATGTGTTTGTTAATTAGTGTCTCCAACACTTTACCGAGAACGGAAGTTATTGCAATTGGTCTATAGTTTGATGGATCAGAAGTTGCCCCCTTTTTAGGAACAGGATGAATATTTGCTTCTTTCCAAGGGGCTGGAAAAATTGAGGTACGGATGCATAAGTGGAGAAATTTTGCTAATACAGGAGCCAACACTGAGGAGCAATTTTTAGCTACTATTGAAGGAATTTCATCTGGACCAGTGGCTTTGTCTGCTGATAGATTCTGTAATACGGCTTGTACGTGTCTGGTGTGAATCATGAAAGGAGGTATTTGTGGGGAATCAAAATCAAGTACAGGAATATTATGATTTTCTGAATTTAGGGTTGAGTTTGTTGAAAAAATGTCAACAAGAAGGTTGGCTTTTCTGCGTGGGTCACTTACTAGATTTCCATTGGGGGACTGTAACGGTGGAATGGAAGAGGTGGTAGTGAAGTTAGTTTTAAATGAATTAAGGGTTGGCCAGAATATTTTGTGATCATTTGGATAGTGAGAATGGAAGAGGTTTCAGGAGAGAGGTTGGTAGTCACTTATAAGAGGTTATAAAGAAGGGAACACAGATCACCTTTAACCCTTCCATTCGGATGACATTTCTCTTATTTCGTTTTTGCTGTTTGTGGACGCCAGTAACTTTAATTTAGGAAAGATTTTTAACTTGAGGGATTAGATATTTTGTGTCCTTTCCTTAATCCTCTAAAATCTTTTAGGAAAATCATCTGGCAGTAGCATCATTACAGTGAAAAGTACGTCATCGGAAAAAATGCGTTAAGTATACACAGAAGAAAAACCATCTGTCGCTGTGGTACTTCTGGCACCGGCCATGCCACTGAAGCACTTAACTCCTCTGGACTATGTAACTGATTTAACCTCTTCCTTACGATGACATAATTTTACATTTTATTCTGGCTGCTGCTAGACGAGTAGTTAGCACTGCTAGCTACTAAGCTGCTGAACCAAGAGTCAGGGTTCGAATCCTTGTGTGCGATTCTGATTCCACTTAAGTGTCGAACCACATTTTGTGGTTTGTATAAGTAAGATGAGTAACTTTTTATTCTAGGCACCAGTAGTACCTCAGAGGTAATTATCGTACAGCGCCTGGTGCAGTGGCTTTGTACCCCATAATAATGGCGCTTTATTGTGTCTGCTCCTACCTTTACCTTTAGAAGTTAGCTAAGTAGCGAGGGGGAATGTCAAGGTTGTATGTAACTCATCCAGTTCGAAAACCCTACCGTAAAGGGAATTACCGGTATAACGTCTGGAGGCAGCGAAAATAAAATGAAGAAGACGTCATGGGACTGAAGAGATTAAATCACATTGTTGTCTCTGTAACGTTTTGGATAAACCTACTCTCTAGATCACATGAACGAATTGTTTATAATGGTTCGATGACTGACAGAGGCAACACAGTGGTCGATTTAACCCCTTTACTCTAGGATGTCTGGGAGGAGCAGAGATGAAGAGGGCATGAGAACTGCTGATCACTCCACAACGATAACACTATTTTCGTTTGCTCAGACGATCACTGGTCGAGTTTGTCCATGTAAGGAAACGACATTTGATAATGAATGGGTTAATGGACGCTGTATGTATCCACTCCAGTTAGAAAAACCTCACCTAGGCTGAAGAAAATCGTCTAAGGGTTACAAGAACCGAAGGGAAATTACGTCCTCTGGTTGAGGAGGTTAGCTAGTATTCAGATAACTGTGTCATGTATTCTGTGTTGTGTCCAGAATGAAATAGTTATGTGTGCGAGAAGAACTATTTCCTGCTCTCTTAGAGTGTCGATGTGGCAAAATGAGGCCAGGAAAGCGTTTCAGTGAAGAATATCAAGTGCCTTCGTCGACCGTGTGCAGTCAGGGACCCTTTAATGCCAACAACGTCTGCTTCACGTTTAGGGATTATCCGTCACTTTCCTCTTTGACACATTATGGACATGCAGAGAAACATACCAAGCTTCTCTCAGCTTATGAATATAAGTCAACAAAGGAAAATGAGGTGGTGAGAAGGGAGAACGATACGAAATTCTGTTCCTGATTTTGTCTGTTTCGTACGAGCCTATCCCGCAGGCAGCTTAATCGTCATCAGGCAAACCCGTCATTTGGCATAACCATTGGAGTAAAACTTACAACAACTGATGATCTTCCCGTCTGATCCACTTGCCAACAAATTAGTCCTATGATCAGTTCAAGCCACTTCAACTGCATCGTACCCATTCGCATCCATTTCGACTCTGTCAGGTCACTTTTGGCTCACTGAATTCACTACAGGTATTGTTATTTTCATTTCCATATCAGCTCAAATACTTTTAGTCTACTCCAGATCTTATATTGTGAATCGAGGTTCAATTATATTAATTCTAGTCAATTCAAGGTTTATGTTCAATTAGGTCCATTCACTACAATCAGGCTACTTAATGCTCATTCAAACTTTGATCATCTCTTTTGACATCTCCATATCAGTTCAAATTGCATTAGTTGTTCTTGCCCAGTCAGATCAGCTGGGGTCTGTTTAGGTAAGTTAAGAGTCATTTAGAATAATAAAGTCGTATAGAAATACCCAGGCAACTTTGGATTCTCGTTTTCACAAAAACTCGCACATACTACTCCAGCTGATACCATGCGATTTATTAGACATAAGATCCTATGTGTTAATGCAGTCACTATTAACCCTCTCATGGAGGGAGACGTTTTTTCTCTTAACAATCGCTAAACGATTTCATTCAGCTTGGAGTGAGTCATAGGATCCCGAGAGTCAGATCAGTTCAAGTCAGTTCAGGGTTATTCAGGAACAGTGAGATCTATGTCTAGCTAGTTCCAGTTAGGTTCACCAGTAGCCTCCTCAAGTTCTTTCATGTCCCGCTCATTCATCCTGGACCTGGCATATCAAGTAATATAATTTTACGGCTACTCTAGATCAGTTCAGTCGCATTAGGATCATTCAACAGCATTTATGTTAATTAGGTTTAATTACGTCCATCCTGGTCATGTAGATAAAGACAAGTTCAACACATCCATTCAGCCTGTCTGGTCACTCTCGCGTCATCCAGTTTCTATGTTTAATCAGGCAATTTTAGATCCAGTCATATCCATCCAGGTCAGCATACATTCGGTCTGCTACTCTAGTACCTTTCAGCCATGACAGGACTGTTTCTGTCAGTTTATTTTTGTTTATCCTTTCAGATCACAATAGGTTCGTCAGGTCAATATAAATCAATTCATGTCATGCGAGAAAGTCGAGTTCCAAAAATAAGTCAAGCTGGTGTTGTGCACCACAGTTATCAAATCGGCTCCAGCCACTTTAAACCCCACGAGTATAGTATGACCTCTGTCAATATTAATCCCGGATATATTTTAGACAGGCCAGACTCAATCCCGGGAAATAAAACGAAACTGACAAGAATAACCTTCCCCCTCCCACTCTCCAGGTCAGAATACACCAGTTGTGCAGTAATCATCCTAGGGTAAACTTTTATTTGATTTTTGATTGATTGAGTTCTTTACTTAGCCAAAACAAATACAAAATATTTTACAATGGATCCGTAAATTGAAAATGGCTGAGCCTTTGAGAGTAGAAGCTCCCGTAAAAGGTACCTGTAATTTAACAATATCGAAATTATCCTCAGAACATTTGACTTTTCTTAAATTGTGCTGATTATCTCGTTATCAGAACCAAAGTGATAATACCAAATCGAATCCTAAGAAAATTAATAAAACAATTACAAAATTAGATTTCCTTATACAGTAAAATAGGTAAGATTTGTTATATAGAACTGTCCTTAATTCTAAATTAAAATAATAAAAAAATAAAAAAATGTGGGATGAAATGCATTCAGACATATGTACACATATACACATGCAAATAAACATTCACATACGCACAATACATCCAAACACATTCGTTTTAATATACCAGCACTCGCGGAGCAAAAGAGGGCATTATTCTTTTAGTATTCTGTGTGTGTGTGTGTGTGTGTGTGTGTGTGTGTGTGTGTGTGTGTGTGTGTGTGTGTGTGTGTGTGTGTGTGTGTGTGTGTGTGTGTGTGTGTGTGTGTGTGTGTGTGTGTGTGTGTGTGTGTGTGTGTGTGTGTGTGTGTGTGTGTGAATAAAGCAACTCCAACTGTCTCTGTCCTATATTAAACAAATTTGTTGAAAGGGTTGAAGAACAGCCAGTAAACAAACCTATGGCTTTTGAAGATACTAGGGCAAAGGTCATGGTCACAGTGCTTAGTCAAATGTTAACCACACAAGAGCAACTTACATATTTTAATCCAGCTTAGACCAAACTTGGGTAAAGGGTTGAGGGTAAGGCAGTCAAGAAGTGGTTCAGTTTTGAGAACACAGTCAAAGAGGAAGGTCGCAAAGCAACGTCAAAATATGATCCATGTGTGTGTGTGTGTGTGTGTGTGTGTGTGTGTGTGTGTGTGTGTGTGTGTGTGTGTGTGTGTGTGTGTGTGTGTGTGTGTGTGTTTATTAACACATTTCGTGAAGCATTGAACGTCTGCCAACGAGTAAACTTTTCATTTTTTTTTTTTTTTTTTGTGCAGGAGTTTGAAGGCGAAGGTCACAGGGAGAGAAGTAAGACAAGCTTTATCCAATTTAGACATTTTTTTTTTTTTTTAGGGGGGGGGGGTATGGACATATTAAAATGATAAAGATTCGAGTTTGAGAACAGTCAAACGTCAAGGTCACAGTAAAAGGGTCATATTTCAACCAGACTTTGTAGAAGGGTTAAGACAGGAAAATACAGAGAGATTCAAGTTTGAGAACAATCATCAAAGGTCAAGCTCACATTTCAGAGTCAAAATTCGACTGAAGTACCTGTTTGTGAACAAACTAAAATAGTTATGTCCGGAACTGGATTAAATTTGATGGATGAGTTGAAGATCATTCATGTGAGTGACCTATTTTTTAAAGAACAGGTCAAAGGTGAAAACCGAAAGGTAAGGCCAACCTAAAAAGGCTGTACCCAATATTTCGGTTCATATGAAAACACGAAAAAAAAAAATAGATTTTGAGAACAATCAATTTAAGGTCTAGCCCACAGGGAAAGGTCAAATGTCAGCGCCACTAAGCAAAGTCAACTCAAACGGTTCTCATCTTATTTGAACCTAAGTTAGTGAGAGATTTAAGGTTAATAAAAAAAAATGAAGTCATTCGACTTTCAGAGTAATTTGTCAAAGGTCATGGTCAGAGGATGAAGTCAAATATTCGTCACTTAGACCATTAGTTGGGCTCGGGTGTTGCACTCTCTGAGTGCATCTTCTTGAATTTCAAATAGCTTTGCTGTGTGATCAGACTTGTATTTTTTTCTCTCATTTCATTCTGTCACAAATCACTACTTTCTAGTATACTGACTTTTATTTCTTTGGTATCTTATTTGATCTGGAAATTTGGGTGGGCTTTGTATTTCAGGCAGATTGTAAAAACAGGACAGCATAAAACCCAGTATAAAAACCCATTCCTATATGTACGAAACTTTAACAGTCATAGCCATGTACTAGCAAGACTTTCCTCTGCTCTTAAGGAAATTTAACCCTACAGAATCCGTGAAAGCACGTCCTCCAGTCTTAACCTCGGTATTCTTCAGTCCTAACTTGGGTATTCTTCATTTCCAACATGGACATTCTTCAGCTTTAACATGGCATTCATCAGTTCTCCTTCACCTAATCTGGACATTAGGTCCTGACCTTTGCCTTCTTCGGTAATAACTTGCACATTCTTCGATCCTAAGCTTGGTGTTGCTAAAAGCGTTATTTGCTGGCATTACACAGACCAAACTTGACCGGACATGGGCAATTAAAAACTGCCACAGCTTCCAATGTATACTTTGGCATTTTTTGTTTTTATCGTGCACCGTTTTCATTCCAAAACTTGGCAATCTTTGGTCCTACCCTAGTTATTCATTGATAGTAACTGAAGTAATGGTAACAATTATTAAATCTACAATGAAATTTTATGTATTCGGGCGCTCACGCGGTGAGACTGATCGTTATGTTTGGAGAAATGTGTGTGTGTGTGTGTGTGTGTGTGTGTGTGTGTGTGTGTGTGTGTGTGTGTGTGTGTGTGTGTGTGTGTGTGTGTGTGTGTGTGTGTGTGTGTGTGTGTGTGTGTGTGTGTGTGTGTGTTAACAAAATAGATGAAACACTTTCTTTTTCCGATGACCAAGCTCTGTCAGTCTATTGTCTAATACTGATACTGGGAAAGGCGGTGGCTGAATCGATAGAGAGGTGGGCTGCGCTCCCGGCTGGAGCAGGGAACTGTTAAGGATTTCAAATTTATGAAGCAGACTTTACTGATCTACCAGAAGACCCGCCGACATTTCGTAAAAATACCTCTGCTAACACCAATACAGCAATCCTGTATAAAATAGCCCTAGCAGGTAGGCCTATTCCATACTGACGATGGGCGTTAGGGCTGAGGTGATGACATGTGGAAGAGTACGGTACGGAGGACTACTGAGCCTTGGGCACAGGCTGTGAAGCCTGTGACCAGAATTGGACGCAGTCATACTAAATACTCTCAACACTCCAACTCGAATTCTTCCCGCTCCTTCTGGCACCTTGCCAAAAACCTTTCTAACAACTTTATCTCATCATCCTTCCCTCCTCTTTTCTATTCTGATGGCTCTGTAGCTATTTCTACTGATAAAACAGATCTCTTTGCTCAGACTTGCTCCTCCAATTCCACCTTAGACGATTCCGGTGCTGTTCCACCATCACTTCCCCCTTCTGACTTCCTCATAGCTGATATTAAAATTTCTTCAGCTGATGTATTTTCCGCTATCACTGGTCTCAATACTAACAAGGCATATGGGCCTAATGGGGTCACTCCTGTTGTCCTCAAGAACTGTGCTTCTGTGCTTACACCCTGCCTAAGTAAACTCAATCGCCTTTGTCTGTCAACTTGTACCTTTCCTTCTTGCTGGAAGTTTGCTCTCACTCAGCCGGTCCCAAAGAAGGGTAACCATTCCCAACTCTCTTACAATCGTCCAATTGCTTTAACATCCTGTGTCTCAAAGTTCTCGAGTCTATTCTTAACAGAAAAATTATAAAGCATCTTTCCTATCACAACCTTCTTTCTGATCGTCAATATGGGTTCCGTCAGGGAAGCCCCACTGGCGATCTTCTCACCTACCTTTCAAACTCCTGGTCATTCTCCTTTCGGAACTTTGGCGAAAGCTTTGCTGTCGCACTTGGCATCTCAAAGGCTTTCAATTGAGTCTGGCATAAATCTTTAATTTCCAAATTGCCCTCTTACGGTTTCTATCATTCTATCTGTGCCTTCATCTATAGCTTCCTTTCTGGTCGTGCTATAGCCACTGTTGTAGACAGTCATCGTTCTTCTCCTAGATCTAATAACAGTGGTGCTCCTCAGGACTCTGTCCTATCACCAACTCTCTTCCTTTTATTCATCAATGATCTTCAAAGCTGTACATTTAACCCTATCCACTCGTACTCTGATGATTCCACCTTTCACTTTTCCATATGGTTCCCGCAGTGTCCATCTCAGCAGTTTCTTCAACAAACAAGGGTTGAAGCTATGGCACACCTAATGTCTGACTTGGCTCGCATCTCTGACTGGGGTAAAAATAATCTTGTTGTTTTTAATGCATCAAAAACTCAGTTTTTACACTTATCAACCCGACATAATCTTCCACAGGAGTACCCACTAATGTTTAATAACATCCAGCTCAACTGCATCATACTTGAGCATGCTTGGGATTTCATTCACTCGGGACTTATCTTGGAAAGAACATATTGCATCACTTGTAAAATCTGCTTCCAAGAGATTAGGTGTGTTAAGCCGACTCAGGGTCTTCTTTACCCCTGCACAGTTGTTGACTTTATACACGGGTTTTTTCGCCCCTGTGTAGAGTACAACTCTCATGTGAGGGGAGGCTCTCCACATACAGCTCTTCTCAATAGGGTGGAGTCAAAAACTTTTAGTCTCATCAACTCTCTTTCTCTTACTGGCTCCCTCCAACCTCTGTCTCTTCGCCGCACTGTTGCATCTTTATCTCTTGCTTATCTCTACTTCAATGGTCGCTGCATCTCTGAACTGTTTGGTTACATCCCTCCATCTCTACGACGGGAGCATAGCACCCGTCTAGCAACAAACTCTCACCTTTTCTGTCCAACTCTCTAATGCAAGAGTTAACCGTTACTCCCAGTCCTTCATTTATGCAACAGGTCAACTCTGGAAGTATCTCCCTCTGTTTGTATTTCCTACTTCATATGATCTCCAGTCTTTCAAACGCAGTGTGTCCAGGCATCTGGAAATGAATGAATCTTGAATTTGGCTCTCTTTTGTATTGTTTTTGTTTTTTATTGGAAGGAACGGTTTACGGGCCCCCGGCCTTTGGTTCCTTCTTTCTTGCATAAAAAAGTGCAAAAATCATTGTGGTGTAAGTCTTTAGAGTGTTGTAGGAAAGGCAAATGGAAGAATTATCATAGAGAAGGCCAAGGATAAATTAGAAATGGTAGTGGGTGACAACCAGAATGTCTTTAGGGATGGCAGACGATGTGTAAATCAAATTCTTACAGCTGTAATATTTCTGCTACAACAAAAAACTAATACCATGCATACCTGCCCCGCGTGGGGTTCCCCCCCTTCCCACATAGGACGCGGCCTTTAGGAGTTTCACTCGGCCTAAAACCTGAGTAGGATGCAGGTCTGCCTCTGTACAAAATTTTGTGTTCTTAGGTAAAACCTAGGCAGTGCTACTCTGTTGCAACCCCTAGTCTGACCAAGCACACACCACCCACCTCCCTGCACACCTAACCAAGCGCATAACTGCCCTCCCCCTCCCCCCCCCCGTATAAAACAGAGTTATTAAAACTTTAAAATTTCAGTAGTTTATCCAAGGTAATAATGAAGTTATGAGCAGATTTGATGAAATAATGATTCCTGCGTTTTTCATTTAGGCAGCCATTTTTTTATTATTGCATAATAGAGACAGTCATGAAACTTCAAACATTTGTAGATTTTCATATAATCAATTATCATGTAGAGTTTCTGCCTCCTAGGTGTAATAGTTGCAACGTTTTAACAGAAAAAAAATGCAGTAAAATAATTAGCTTTATGCATTTTTGCCATTTCATAATATTATATAATCTTATGGCATTCAAACTACCAAAAGGCACCAGGAGACATATTAACACATATTCCTGGAGAATCTGAAGCCTGTACCTGTATTAGTTCTTAGCCCAAAAACAATAGTTCTTTATTCTTTTACTTTATTTAAAAAAAAAATCTTAAGACAGCATTCTACCTATCAACAGGCATCAGTCCACCATAAGACACATAACTATGTGAGATTTTATTGTTCTATAATGAATATTTTCTAAGTTCTGACCGGAAAATTATAACTCTAAGCTCAGCCAGCTGTCCTGCCACCTAGACACCCTGCCTCCCAACTCTACGGACGGACACACTTTGATCCCAATGATAACCCCCTCCTCTAACTATGTCACGTGGAGGGTACAAATGCATTGAGTCCTTCAGATTTCTTGCGCAGTCACATTGAAATCTCCGAGAAAATTATTTCTTTTACTCTTTAATAACAAAAGAAAGAGTAGACTCATCAACCCCAGGCAAACAATTACCCCTGCAGTGCTGTCTTGTGCAGTGAATCGATGTTCCTTTGCAGAGGACAGACCTTCATAACAACAAGGCGCAGGAAAGAGTGTGAAGGCTTGTTTCTTGGATGGACTCAGTATTTATGTCTCTCCACGCAATTAGATGTGGCACCGTTTTAGGCTCCATGCCACCTTGTTATTTGATTATATAGTTACCAGCCAACGTTGTACGAGTAAATGGTCCCCAGGGTTACAGAAAATTATTAGCTTGTCACTCTCTGTAGTCACCTTACGGCAAAGGTACATCAAGTGAGTGGTTCGTGGACTTCCCCACCTACCTCAGACCACTGACAATATACATAACTGGCAGTGTCATAAAACAATGACAAAGTGGCAGTACTCGTATAGCCCATCTGTCTATCCAAAACGATCCTAAAAATCTTGAGAGGTACGTGTTCATGGCGGTATTTATTGACTGACATGGTCTTACTGCAACAAAAATGCCTTCTCTTCTTTCTCGGAGTGACACACACGTTCTTCAAAATTTACTGGACATGCAGACATTTTTGTTTTCTGAACGCTATCACAGAATGCCAACAGTCACAAGAATTATTGTTCAAACGACAGCAGCTTGAGAAAACACAACCAGAGGTAGTAGGGGTGTAGAGCACAGCACCAAATCTCTGTTATTTCGGAAACTTTTAAAGCTACTGCATGCCGTTGGGAAGCTTATAAAAAGAAACAGGTGTTGTTTAGGTGACTTTTCATAAAATTTGCTATGCTGAAAAAAAAAAAAAGTTAGAAACTGAGTTATTTCGGAATCTGTGCTACAGCTGATTTACGGACATCATCGGGAGGCTTTCGGAAAAATAGTAGCAGGTGTTACAGAAGTGACTTTTCTATTTTTAAAAAATTGCCATCATATTGCTGGAAAATGTCAATAAGCATCAGAGTAACAAAACTCGGTTGTCATAAGTTACTGAGGCAATAACAGATCGAAGCACATCGTTTGAAAGCTTCTCATAACGTCATTTGTGTCACGTAATTGGATAGTCTCACAATTCAACACCCTACAGATGAAAAGTGCTAGAGAGTGACAACGAGCACCAAACTTGGGGTCAATCTATTAGGGGATCAATGCACATGGGTGCAATGTGTATGAAGAAGTATTAGGTGCTCATTTAGTGACTTTTTCTCAAAGCTCGCCACTGTATTTTGTCGAAAATACTCGAAAAGCACCAGACTGTCATTCTCTGACTAAGAATATATGTGCTGTATACTTAGCCCCTATTTCTACTGACTATCAAAAATTCCTCGACTATCTTACATCTACGATGGAACACATTCTATCTATTTCTCCTTTCTCTGAAATCTCCATTCTAGGTTTTCTATCCTTAATGACCCAGAGCAACTTGTACAGCACCCTACCCGTAGCCCTGACTGCCTTGGACGGAGCCCCAAAATACTTGACCTCTTCCTTACAACTAATCCTTCGGCTCACACTGTTAATCTTTTCTCTCCGTTGGGCTCCTCCAATCACAACCTTGTTACCTTAACCTGTCCTAACACTCCAGTATTGCCTGTGGACCTCCAAAGAAACGTCGTCTGTGGCACTTTGGAGCTGCGGATTGGGAGGCCCTCAGGCAGTACTTCTTTGATTTTTCCTGGAATGATTATTGCTTCCATGGCCGGGAGCCATCTGAGTGTGCCTTGCGCATTATGGAAGTTATTATCTTGGGCATGGAATCATACATTCTTTTCTCGTATCCTTTGACCAATGCAAGAAAGCCTTGGTTTAATCACGCTTGTTCTAATTGTCCGCAAAAAAGGAGAAGGCCTATAAAAGGTACCGTAGCCAACCCACCCCTGAATCACATCTTTTTTATGTTTCTGCCCGAAATTGTGCTAAGTCTGCCCTCTGCTAAAAAAAAATTTCATCCATAATAAATGTTCTCAACTCTCCAACTCGAATTCTTCCCGCTTCTTCTGGCACCTTGCCAAAAACCTTTCTAACAACTTTACCTCATCATCCTTCCCTCCTCTTTTCTACTCTAATGGTTCTGTAGCTATTTCTTCTGCTGATAAAGCAGATATCGTCACTCATACTTTCTCCTCCATTTCCACCTTAGACGATTCCGGTGCTGTTCTTCAATTACTTTCCCCCTCTGACTTCCTCATGGCTGACATTAAAATTTCTTCAGTTGATGTATTTTCTGCCATCACAGGCCTCAGTACTAAGAAGGCATGTGGGCATGATGGAGTTCCTCCTGTTGTCCTTAAGAACTGTGCTTCTGTGCTTACACCCTGCTTAAGTAAACTCATTCACCTTTGTCAACTTGTACCTTTCCTTCTTGCTGGAAGTTTGCTCTCATTCAGCCAGTCCCAAAGAAGGGTAACCATTCCCAACCATCTAACTATCGTCTAATTGCTTTAACATCCTGTATCTCAAAAGTTTTCGAGTCTATTCTTAATAGAAAATTTTTACAGCATCGTTCTTATCACAACCTTCTTTCTGATCGTCAGTATGGGTTCCGTCAGGGGCGCTCCACTGGCTATCTTCTCACCTACCTTTCAGACTCCTGGTCATCCTCCTTCCGGGACTTTGGCGAAAGCTTTGTCATTGCACTTGACATCTCAAAGGTTTTCGATCGAGTCTGGCATAAATCTTTAATTTCCAAACTGCCCTCTTACAGTTTCTATCCTTCTATCTGTGCCTTCATCTCCAGCTTCCTTTCTGGTCGTTCTATAGCCGCTGTTGTAGACGGCCATCGTTCTTCTCCTAGACCTATCAACAGTGGTGTTCCTCAGGGCTCTGTCCTATCACTAACTCTCTTCCTTTTATTCATCAATGACCTTCAAAGCTGTACGTCTAACTCTATCCACTCGAGTGCTGATGACTCCACCGTTCACCTTTCCATTCGGTTCCCGCAGTGTCCATCTCAGCAATTGTTTCAACAAACAAGGGATGAGGCTATGGCACACCTAATGTCCGACTTGGCTCGTATCTCTGACTGAAGTAAAAATAATCTTGTTTTTAATGCATCACAGACTCAGTTCCTATACCTATCAACCCGACAAAATCTTCCACAGGTGTACCCACTAATGTTTAATAATATTCATCTTAATCCTGCATCATCATTGAACATGCTTGGGGTTTCATTCACTCGAGACTTATCTTGGAAAGATCATATTACATCTCTTGTAAAATCTGCCTCCAAGAGATTGGGTGTGCTAGGCCGACTCCGTTCCCCCTTCACCCCTGCATAATTGTTGACTCTACTGTATACATGGGTGTCATCCGCCCCTGTGTAGAGTACAACTCTCATGTGTGGGGGGGCTCCCTACAGGCAGGTCTTCTAAATGGGGTGGAGTCAAAGGCTTTTCATCTCATTAGCTCTCTCCCTCTTGCTGGCTCCCTTCAACCTCTGTCTCTTCGCCGCACTGTTGCATCTTTATCTCTTTTCTATCGCTACTTCCATTGTCACTGCTCCTCTGAACTTTCTGCTTGCATTCCTCCACCTCTACGACTGGTGCGTAGCACCCGTCCAGCAGCAAACTATCATCCCTTTTCTGTCCAGCTATCTAATGCAAGATTTGACCGGTGCTCCTAGTCCTTCATTTATGCAACAGGTCAACTCTGGAACTGCCTCCCTCTGTCTGTATTTCCTGCTAGCTATGACCTCCAGTCTTTCAAAAGCAGTGTGTCCAGGCATCAGGAAATGAATGGATCTTGAATTTGGCTCTCGCTTGTATTTTGTTTTTCTCTTGGAAGGAACGGTTATTGCGGGCTCGTGGCCTTTGGTTCCTTCTTCCCAGCATTTAAAAAAACATAAAAAAAAAAAAAAAGACTGAGCACCGAAGACGGATTGTCTCGGAAATCGTTAAGGCGACAGTGAATCTACACACATCAAAACATTAGCAGTCGTGAACGCCCGTACACTTTCTACGTGTCCAAGTGCAGACGCTTGTTACTTCATTGAACATTTCACCGTTTCAGAATGGTATTACATAACTTACACAGAGAGCAACTTGTTATGAGTTTCAAATCCCTTTGAACGTCTGTTCATCGTTTTAGAATCATTTATACCGAGTATCAACTGCATTTCATATTCTTTAAGCATGAATTCACTAATTCAAAGTTATACGCACAACCTACACAGTGAAACTGCTAGTTTTTGGAATACCTATGAAAATCATTTAATTGTCTTGTAGTTATATAAAGATACTGAATATTAGCTGCATCAAAAGTAAAACCACAAGATAATTACAAGCATAAAGACATACGAACAGTATTATAGTCTGCAGGATTATACGGCCTCGGCCATTTTACCTCTCCAAGTGGCATCTAGCTTATGTCATCTTATACCCGGCTGTTATCATGGTAAAGATGTTTAATTTGGCCTTTTACGTCAATTAATGCAGAGAGTCATTAGTCTGATGAATGTGTGTTTAGATTTTTTTCAAAGGGGAGGGGACAGTGCTTAGGTGTCATGAAGTTTGTAAATATAAGCACAAACTTCCTAATACAATACACAGTCATAATGGCGAGCATTCCGTATGGGCAATAAATCCCTGAAGTCATATGCAAATTGCATTTCTAGTAGTTCAGTGGTAATTAAGATACTGGCTGACAGTTACCATTAATTTGTGACTTACAGTGTAACACTGTGACAGGAACGTGTATATTGACACTGACCTATGCCAATGTGTGACTGAGCTGAAACTTGTATTCGTGTGGCACTGACTCGTGACTGTTATATGTAGTGTGGCACTGACCCATGATATTCGTACGTAGCATGATAATGTTCTTTGTATGTAGTGCAACACTGACATATGACTTGAATGTCGAGTAACAACGGCTCATAACTTACAGGTAATGTGAAACTGACCTGTGACTACTGTGTGTAGTGTGATACTGACCTGTAACTGTGAGTGTGACCCGCTGTGACCATGATGGTGAGGCCTTGAAGTTGACCTTGCACCTGTAGCTGCCTTCGTCCCTGCCCTTGACGCCCTGTATCACCAGGTGACTAGGTGAGCCCGATGTGTCGAACCAGGCCCGCTGTTTCACACCCCCGCCACCCCACACCGCCTCGTCCCCCCATTGATGCTGCTTCCCTGCCTCGCTGTCACGCCCCCGGGAATCGTAACTGCAAGGGAGACATCAGGCTCAGACTGAGGCTACACCCGTGTATGTGGCCGGGGTCGGGGTATAATATTATAGTCTACATTCGAATATACGGTCTAGGCCATTTTAACTCCCAAAGTGGCACCTGGCTTATGTCATCTTACACTGGGCTCTCAGCATGATAAGCGTGTAAAATCTGGTGTTTTACATCGATTAATGCAGATAACCTAGATTCACGTAACGCTTATGAAGGTGTGCTTATGCAGAGGAACATAAGTCCGATTACCATTCCATTGCATCTACTTCATAATTAAGGGATGTCCGTTACTTGCCTCCCTGGAGCACCATATCAGAGAATATCATCTGCATGGGAAACAGACCAAGCCTTCCACAGCTTAGAAATATTAGCCAGCAGAGAAGATTGAAGAGTAGAAGTGATGAAATTTTCGATTTCCATACCCAACTGTACACCATCCATTACTGAATGTAGGGAATGCAGATCTAGTATAGCTTTGATTCCCAGTTTTGGATATATAAGAATCAAAAATCTATTTTAACATGAATAATGAGGTAATTTGACACTAGTTCCATAAGCATCAGTGCGCTAGCTCCAAGTGAAGCAAATTCATGCATTGCTTATGATATCAGAATTATGCTTAGACTGTTTCCATATAAATATAAAATTATTTTATTTTGATATTTTGAAGCTCCAGATATATACATTTAGTTAATAATCCAGTGGCTGCATGTAGTTCTTCAACATCAGTTATGGTGTTTGTGTTTCAGTGGTGTCTGCGTCGTGAAGAAATAATGTTTGTGTGTCAGAATTATGACAGACATAATAGGTTCCACGCAGCAGTACCGGCTGCCTCCCTTTAACCCTTTCTGGTCGGAACACTATTTTATTCTGCATAACACCAGACTGTTTCATTCTACTGCGAATGAGTGTTGTATGTAATAAAAAAGTTGCTCTTCCCAGGAAAATAAAATAGAAGAGAGCCAAAGCCAAGATTCATTCATTTGGTGAAGCCTGGGCAAGTTATGCTTTCAAGACAGGAGGTAATAGGTATACTGAAATACACGTATATATTAAGGAATACAGTTCCACAGATGACCAGTTGCATACATGAAGGACTGAGTGTAACGGTTAACTCATTTATTAGGGACCTGTACAGAAAAAAACGGTGAGAGTAAATTGCAAGGCCGCTGCGCGAAAACTGAAATCGGAGAGGGATAGAAGCAGACTTTTAAGAACAACGATCACTGAGGCAGCAGTGATACTGGGTTTGAGATGCAACGCTGCGGCAAAGAAAGGGAGGTTGAAAAGAGTAAGTTGGAGAAGATGAACTGATGAGGCGAAGTGTGTTTGCCTCCACCTTTTCTTGAAAAGTTGTATGTAATGACATCCCCCCCCCCCTCCACACGGGGAATAAGGTTCCTGTACAACGCTAAAACTGCAAACGGGTAAATAAAATACTGAGTGTATGAAGCACATTCATCTCTGGAAAGGGGCTTTATATGGGAAGTAATTTGATTTTTTCTAAGTAATCTATTTAGGCCGAGGAGGACATCTTTATTTCATTCGCGCTAACACGTTCGTATTAGAATAATTCATGAAAGGGTTGTTGTATTCTATATCTTACTCCTCCATTAGTAAAGGTTGATCCTAACATAACATCGCCAGGAAATGGGAAAAATTAAACGGAAATTACGTCCTCGTGCTGAAATTGAATTTACTCCATTCTCCATTCGTACTCCGACATTATGGAGAACAGTTAGTTCCCGATACTACTCTCTCCTTGCAAAGAAATTTTGTTCCTGCAGGGAACTTCACGTAACTGTTACAGTTGTTAGTGTTGTGCACTTGAAAATTTCAAGGACTTGTCAGTATGAAGCTCTGACTGCCCAAACATATGATCTATGCGCTACAGATACTACCCCGACGAAGGTGACCTTAAAACTTTCAAGGTCCTAACTGTTCTAGCTTTCCATTACAGTTGACACCAGATGATTTTATTCAACTAACAGTAAGCCACGGGAGCCTGAGAGTTAATATTCACACTTAATCCTCTCAAGTTCTTGACTACGCCAATATTCTAACACACGTAATGCCAGAATAATGTATTCAGCTGAGGGTAAGTCAGACGAGCCTGAGAGAGTCAACGATACATTAAGATTTCTGAAAGTAGTATCATGTGGCCGGTGTTTTTGTGTAAATCACTTAATAAATACTCAGTGAGGAGAGGTTAGGCGGGAGGGTAAGTGTGCATGAAAATTATTTCAGCTTATAGTTAGTTAAACTGCACCAGTGAAGGCTTCACTTTGTTAAATATTACCTTGGGTTTAGACGGTAACGTAGTGGAATATCCTTTAGGCTACAATACTCATCGCTGTGGAACTCCAACTGATTGCACAAGGTACACAAACTTAAGTCGTTCAGTGTTTTTTTATTTTTTTATTTTTTTTATTTTTTTTACAATTTGCGTCCGGACGATTTTACTCAACAGGGGAACTTTAGTAAGATGGTATTTCCTATTATGGCTACCACGAAAAGATATTAACCTTATGAGAGTCCTCGTGCAATGAAATGGATAACAGTGATAAAGAGTAAGGTGCAAACTTATACGACAAACTGAATAGTACATGCACAGATATAATGTATTTGGCCTTCTTGTCTCCTTCAGAACAGCGGAGGGTCTGATTTCAATTGCTATGTTCCATCCAATTTAGAAATAGCATATAAGTACCCCAGTTGCTCTAGAACCCAGATTAAATCAACGATAATTTTATGAACGCATTGGCAATTAATACTGTTTTGGAAAGATGTTGCCTCTTATTTTTATTCTGTGCTATATCTCGCTTTTGCAGATTCTTACGAGAGGCACTTTTAATTATTTATTCACATATTTTTTTTTTTTATGTCCGACATGAGCACAGCCTTGACAGTCCGTTCTCTAAGGCCTAGCAGACTCGCTGCGAGTTACACACAAATGTCAGCACCATGAAGCTATTATCCACTGTCCATACTCATTATGTGCTTTCTTATTCTAGGATGAAGCAGAGGTAGAAGAGAAGGTGTTTTTATGACATGCCTGTGAGGCTAACTGAAGATGAGTAAAAGCCTCACTTTAACTATATTAAAAGCACGTCATTGTCTCCTACCCCAGCCTGGCGTCGAAAAGCGAGTTACTTTAGGCAACAGAAAACTCCTCTAACGTCTTGATCACGAGGCGGTTATTTAAAAATAATACTGTGTCCGTCCAATCAGTGGTGTCTGTAAGGGCAAATGTGGCATATAAATAGCAGCGAAAATTCAAAGTGGTATGTACATAGCGGCGACACGGGACGGAAGAGTTGGAAAGATTTTCGCAAAAATAGTTTGACAGCATGAGAAAACTACGTAAAGATCTGGTAAATGTTAAGTAAAACTCGTAAAACATGTCACTTCTTAATGCAGAGGAAAAAGAACCCAAAGACAGGATTAAAGTTTGCAAAAATCACAAAAAAGTGAACC
>NC_137023.1:23769491-23864156 GCF_032717465.1 Coenobita brevimanus | reverse complement strand
GATAGGTTGACTCATACCAGAAACTTAGCATATAGCATGTTACGACTCGGACCAAACTCGCTATGCTCGCGCGATGGTACAATGCTTATTTTTCATATATAAGTGTCTGAAATCCATTATATTGTTACTGTTATTGTTTATTAGTTCAAATTCAATAAATGTAGAGGTGTTGTGTGTTGTTTCTCCCATTATTCCTTACCATAGAAAACGTAAACGCATATCCAGCCCATTACAGAATACAATACCTGCGGGGGGGAACCGCACCTGTACGGACCACATATAGACCGCAGGAACCACTTTCTTAATGATTTTCCTTCGTTTCTCGAGCTAAGCGGAAGTTTTAGCAAAAAAAAAAAATTTCCAAAAAGGCTCGGGACTGGGGGATGTCATAGGTGCGGAAAACCTCGGGACGTGACGGGTTAAGAATTGACTCGAAAACTTTTGAAATACAGGACGTTAAAGCAATTGGACGATAGTTGGAGGGTTGGGAGTGGTCACCCTTCTTTGGGACTGGCTGAATGAGAGCAAACTTCCAGCAAGAAGGAAAGGTACAAGTTGACAGACAAAGGCGAAAGAGTTTGCCTAGGCAGGGTGTAAGCACAGAAGCACAGTTCTTCAGAACAACAGGAGGGACCCCATCAGGCCCATATGCCTTGTTAGTACTGAGGCCAGTGATGGCAGAAAATATATCCAATGAAGAAATTTTAATGTCAGCCATGACGAAGTCAGAGGGGGGAAGTGATGGAGGAACAGCACCAGAATCGTCTAAGGTGGAATTGGAGGAGAAAGTCTGTGCGAAGAGATCTGCTTTATCAGTAGAAGAAATAGCTACAGAACCATCAGAGTAGAAAAGAGGAGGGAAGGATGATGAGGTAAAGTTGTTAGAAAGATTTTTGGCAAGGTGCCAGAAGGAGCGGGAAGAATTCGAGTTGGAGAGTTGAGAGCATTTAGTATGGATGAAATTATTTTTAGTAGAGCGAAGAACAGACTTAGCACGATTCCGGGCAGAAACGTAAAGATGATGTGATTCAGGGGTGGGTTGGCTCCGGTACCTTTTGTAGGCCTTCTCCTTGTTGCGGACAGCATTAGAACAAGCGTGATTAAACCAAGGCTTTCTTGCGTTAGTCAAAGGATATGAGAAAGGAATGTATGCTTCCATACCCCCATACCCGAGAGAATAACCTCCGTAATGCGCAAGGCACACTCAGATGGCTCACGGCCATGGAAGCAATAATCATTCCAGGGAAAATCAAAGAAGTACTGCCTGAGGGCCTCCCAGTCCGCAGCTCCAAAATGCCACAGACGACGTTTCCCTGGAGGGTCCACAGGCCGTACCGGAGTGATAGGACAGGTTAAGGTAATAAGGTTGTGATTGGAGGAGCCCAACGGAGAGAAAAGATTAACAGAGTAAGCAGAAGGATTAGTTGTGAGGAAGAGGTCAAGTATGTTGGAGCTCTCTCCAAGGCGGTCAGGGATATGGGTAGGGTGCTGTACAAGCTGCTCTAGGTCATTAAGGATAGAAAAGATGTAGGCTTGTTCACCAGGTGGATCCGTGAAAGGAGAGGACAGCCAAAGGTGGTGGTGAACATTGAAATCTCTAAGAATGGAGATTTCAGAGAAAGGAGAAATGGACAGAATGTGTTCCATCGTAGAAGTAAGATAGTCGAAGAATTTTTGATAGTCAGTAGAAATAGGGGATAAGTAAACAGCACAGATATATTTAGTCAGAGAATGACAGGAAAGCCGAAGCCAGAGTGTGGAGAATTCAGAAGAATCAAGTTCAGGAACACGAGAGCAAGATATGTCGTTGCTTATGTATACACAACAGCCACCTTTGGCTTTGAAATGAGTATAGAGAAAGTAGGAGGATACAGAAAAGGGTTTGCTGTCAGTTGCCTCAGACAGCTGAGTCTCCGTTAAAAAATGAAGGTGAGGTTTAGAGGAGGAGAGGTGGTGCTCAACAGAGCGAAAGTTAGATGAAAGGCCGCGAATGTTGCAGAAATGAGAAGAAGAGAGTCAGAGAGAGTCAGACAGTGGTTCCAGGCACCTCGAGTCATCACCGGGAGAAGGGCAGATGGCGGGGGGCATTTATGGTCCCCCCCCATGGGGACTCCGAGGCTTGATGAATCGACGCAATTTTTGGTGAATTTTGAATAGGAAGTGTAGTGTGTATTGTAACTTGCAATACTTTGGTGATAGAAACTCCGTGTACAAACAGCTAGATAAGGAGTTTATTACAAGCTCACAGTAAAACAGTCTGCCCTTCTCGGCTGTCTGCTAAGAACTGATGCAATAACGCCGTCTTCAGGCGTGGGAAAGGGTGCTGACCTAGCAAGATTAGTGGGGGCATGTATGCATTGGGGGGGGGGAACATATACACATCGGGGGTAGACATATTGTGGAGGGGGTACACTACTCCCCCGGGTAGCTGAGACGGTGTCACCTGACACCGGGAGTTAAATGGTGTTTGATTATAGTAGTACGGCAGGACCGGGAGGTTTGGACAAGGGATAAGTATGATACAGGGGCAGTAGGGGAGATATGGCCATGTAGAGGGGAGGGAATTAGAAGGATATATACATATAAGATATACAAGGAATAATAGGTACAAATCCAGTAAGGGTCGAAGGGATATATAAATATAATGGGAATTACACAATAATAGTTTGATACATGATAAACAAGGAGTAGATATGAGAGTTCTATTGTTGTTCTTCCTACATTTTTTTTTTTTTTTTGTATTTTCTGTAGGATACACTGTCACTCAGTAATGCATGAAAGAAATACCATCATTGTCTAGTAGGCAGAGTTCAGTTCACAGTTTGGTTAAATGGCAGATGGCATTGGTAGTCACTGAATGTGAGGGCACTAAGTACGGGGAGTTTCTACGTCGTGTGTAGGGCGTACTATGCCTGTAGCGACTCTGATTTCCTGGAGTCGACGTTCCATTTTTCTGACACATCAATGCACTGCACAGATGATGAGTAGAAAACCTATGAAAGCGATAACCACAGGGGGAAACACAACTGTTGGATGAACCCATGAACGGCTGAAGGCCAGAGAAAATTCATCCATAATGAAATCACTGTCATTAAGGAAGGTGAGCATGAGCAAGTGAGGGGAGGTGATGGTAATGTTGGCAGAAGGTAGGGTTGAAGGCATGTCGATTGGTTGAAAGATGTCATAGGAGTGTTTACGAACAGCTTGGTGATAGTGAGTGGCGTAAGTGATGACGGACTCTGATTTGACAGTATAATAGTCAGGGGCTTTGTAGAGACCACTAGCGGGGATGGAGCGAACGGAAGAACCAGGACACATGATTGTGACAGAGATGGGAACAGCAAAGAAGAAATACTGGACATGGTTGAGGTAACGACATTCCTCAGTGGTGTGAGTCGTGCTTGATTTGTGGTATTTGCAGTGTGGACGACGTGAGCGGGAAGGCGTACGCTGTCTGGTTTGGGAGTGAGGACGTCTGTATGCACGGTCGCAACAGGATGCTCGATGTCCAGGATGACCACAGTACCAGCAAAGAATCGAAGATTGTCTGTTCCGTCGGGCGCTAGATTGATCACGGCCTGCGGTAGGAGAGCGATGTGTGGCAGGTCTGCCGCGTGTGGTGGGACGGGAGCGAGATTGGTTTGGGGTAGTGGAGGTGTGACAGACTGAGGAGGCCAAGGGTTGGGTGGTGCCCTGACGCGTGTAGTTCGAACCTGTTCTTCCATGAATGGCTTTAGTGACCTGAATAATTTTATCCCCTGGATTGAAACCGATTTCCAAGGCTAGCTCTCGCTGTTTAGGAGTAAGCCAGTGAAGGAATCTCAGGTAACCAATTAAGTCAGCAAAGTTGGTGAGTGAAAGCATTGGAACGCCATTCTTGTCTTCTAACCATTTCGTGCCTACCAGTAATTGGAGCATCTCGCTACTAGTTGCTTTCATGGTGGCGGCATCTTCGCGGAGCTTGGCATATTGCGCTGGGACGCACAAGTCCTCATCTAGTTGGTTTAGGAGATTAATGAATCCCATGAGAGACGCAGTATTTGAATGGTGGCAACAAAGGCTGATGAGTTCCGTACGAAAATCAGCAAAGGTACGAATGCTATCGAAATGTCCTGCACGGATCGCGGATCCGATGTCTGATTTACCGTGGTGCAAGCGACCGAGGAGGTAAACTACTTTGAGCGATTCCTCGGTAATTTGTCTATTGTTTATTTCTATTTCGACTTCTCTGAGGAAATCATAGACAGACCAAGTTGGGTCCTGGTCGGTAAATTTGGGACGATTGGCATCATCGAGATAGATAGACTGTGGAGGGTTGGCCATGGCTGGAAGTGCAGAAGTGGCGGCAGGAGAGGTGTGGGAGAGAGAGAAGGTAGTGGCAGTTAAGGGCAAGCAAGACGGGGTATGAAGGGAGGCAGGAGAAGGAACGACAGGGGAAGGAGTAGAGGAAGAAGAAGGGAGTGTAGAAGCAGGAGTAGAGGAGGAGGTATCTGGATTTACGAGGGTAGGACGGGTAGTAAGTGATTCTGCAGGAAGTGAAACGGGAGTCCCAGGTACAGGGCTGTGGTACTCTTTGCCACTTCGTAAATGAGTGATTGTGTTAGAGTCGGGAGACGGGGTATGAGCAGGTGATGTTTCCAGGTCGAGAGGGCTGGTGGTTAGCGGTTGACGTGGAAAGTAGGACATTTAATGCGGCAATGGAAGATGAAAGGATGAAGATGGATACGTAGGTGGAAATGTATAAATAACAATGAGAGAATGGAATACACTAGGTGTGAAAATGAATGAAGGTGCGGGCATGGATGGTTTAAATAAAATGCGAAGGATGAGATGGAGTATAAATAACGTAGGTGAAGATGAAAACGGGGTAATGAAAATGAGATGGAATAATTACAATAACCAATCTGTAGAGAAAATCGAGGATAATCTCTAGAGAAAGGAAAGATATACTATAGTTACACAGTAGAAACGGGAGTGTCGAGATGTATGACGTGCAGGGTGGCTGGGCGTAGCTGGGCTGGGGTGGGGCGGGGCGACGGGGCGGGGCGGGGCGGGGCGGCGGTGGAGAGACAGCTGGGCGGAGAGGAGAAGAGACACCGCGATGAATCACCGGCAGGGAGTGGCGGTCTTAGGAGGCTCCGTAATGCAGACCAGATGCGGGCGATGGCGGAGGCCGGTGGTGGGTGGTGAGGCAGATGTTGGCGCAAGGCAGGTGTAGAGCTGGTGAGTTGCAAATGCAGAGAATGGTGGTGGGCAGGCAGCGGGCAGACAGTGATAAGTGGCACCGTGGGGGCAGGAGCTATGATAAGTCCGGAACAGGTGCTGGGAACAGGTGCAACAGGTGCGTAGGTCGGCGACGGCGACACATGCGGTCAGGAACAAGGCGTATGGGTGCGGTGGTTTGAGAGGTGAGCACTGGTGAGAAAAATGGTACACTCGAAAAGCACAGCCAAGGCATAGAGGCACGGAGGAGGGGCGAGGCTGGCAGATGCGAGTCGTCGTGTATCTTGTTGTATCACTAAAAATCCAAGGAGGCGGTCAGAATGTGATGGTTTGAAACACCGCTGCTACCAAATGTAACTTGCAATACTTTGGTGATAGAAACTCCGTGTACAAACAGCTAGATAAGGAGTTTATTACAAGCTCACATTAAAACAGTCTGCCCTTCTCGGCTGTCTGCTAAGAACTGATGCAATAACGCCGCCTTCAGGAGTGGGAAAGGGTGCTGACCTAGCAAGATTAGTGGGGGCATGTATGCATTGGGGGGGGACATATATACATCGGGGGTAGACATATTGTGGAGGGGGTACAGTACTGTGCATGTAGTTTGGTGAAGATAGTTAGAGAAATTTGTACTGGAGAGCATGCTGGCCTACTCTCTGTGTAACTGAGACACTGAAAAAGTTCAGCAAAGGGGGATGGTCAGGAACTAGTCCTGAGGGCTGATGAAACGGGAGCTCCAGCACTCCCTGTCATCAGCTTTCCATCCACCTAGGGAGTACTGCCCTGCTCGACTGGTGCTACAGTCTACTCCTCTGGTGCTACAGTCTACTCAAATAAAGCCACTCGGGGGTGTTTAAGGTTGGTTACCTTTGGCTTAAATATCGGGGCTGCATAGCCTAGCCGAATGCTCCTATAATCCTAATGGGGCAAAAAAGTATTGGCTCAGGAAAGAATTAACTCCTTTATTAAGACTTGTTACTGTCGTACAACTCTACTCAACGTATAATATGTTTTCGCTCTAGAAAGTTTACATTTTACCTTCATTTATACTTTTAAGCCAAGAGTCTCTCATAAACTGAAGAATACAACATCTGTCCTCAGACCAAAGGGGTAAATTTTGATACTGCAGTCAGTTAACAAGGTAATTTGTAACTGAAGAGATTTCCGTTTCCTAGCGACCTGTAACTGCTGGGAACACATCATTAGGTATATTATAATATCAGGGCCATTAGCCTAATTAAGTTGCACTATGATAATTAAACTGATTTGTACAAATTAGCTTCGAGAGGATAAAATTTGCGGTGTTCCCCTGAATCTGCAGTTTATTTATCTTCGAGTTAATGAAACAAAAGTACGTTTGGAGAAACAAAAGTATATTTGGTGCAGTACAGAGTAGAAAAACATAAATCTTCTCTTATGACCACCGCCTAAGGGCCGTACTATAAAACCTAACCATCAGTACTGTCGAACGTCAGCGTCAAGCGTTTCTGTTTTTCGTACCAAAATAAATTTTCAGCTCACGCCAGGCGCTCATCACCTGGTTATGGCGCAAAATAGTACAGGAATGTGACAGGCGGACGAACGCCACCAGAGACCCTTCTTTCGAGAAGCAAGCTTGAATATTCATAAATAAGATAGCATATATTTCTTCATTTACAAGCAATAAATAATTATCGCCCGCCTCTACCAAGACGGAGCGATAATGTTTTTGCCCTCCTCTGTGCGTGTGTGTGTGTGTGTGTGTGTGTGTTACCATTGTCTGTGTATCTGTTACCATTATATCTCATGAACGGCTTGAACCACCAACATGAAACTGTCTCAACATGTATCTCAAAAGCTGTTCATACCTATAACTATCTGCAGGCCTTAGGAAATGGCCTGTGCAATGCATATGATATTTTTTTTTTTTAAGGGCAGATGAAATGGAAATGATAGATACTGTAATGGAGAAGTGGATAGGGAAGGAAAGTCAGGGAAGTACGTTTCGGTGGAAGGATTATACAAAAGCATGAAAGGAGCAGTTAAGCAGTGACTATGACAAACAGGAAATAATAATGAGATAAATATTTAACAAAGGAGACCAACACTGAACATACGAACAGTTTATCAGGAGGTTAGAAATGCAATACATTAAACATATTAAAAATGGAAAAAAATAGAATTGGATGATAGTACTTTAGAGGTGGAATAGTTTCTGAAAGAAGAAGTAAAGCTAATGCAGCAGACTCGGATATGAATATAGAAGAAAAGAAAATATGGGAAATACTGTATAAAATAATCTAAGACATTTGCTGCATACTGTTTGAAGGGAAAGGTGTTAATCAAGAATGCAGGTACAGCACCAGAGGAGTACAGTAACTGAGCTAACCTGGAAATTTACCGTCGGTAATAAGCGGGACAATGAAGGTGGCAATAGCATAGTGAAGGAAAACTATTGTCAGATATATAAGAACTGAATGAATGGCTGCGACAGTACACGAAACTGATAACCTTTATTTTCCATCATGTCTGCTGCTCATTTTTTGACGATAGGTGTGGAAAGAAATAATAATAAAAAAAAAATGGAGTAGTGCTACTGCATCCCACAGGTGTTGATGCTGCAACTGATGTTACCATTCCACCAGCTTTATAAAGAAACACAGCAGTCTGCATGTTAAAAATAATTTTGTAATAACTCTACATTCACACCTTACAATAAAAGATTTAGGAATATAGGATGTGCTGCCACATAAGCAGAGCTGCACACAATCGGGAAATACTGCTGTATAGCTCCTGATTGGTGGGTGGCAGGAAACATTCCATGGAAGTCTATAAGGTATGTAATATCTATAAGGTATGCAATGATACATTAACTTCGCTAGTATAAATTCAGGTTTAGATATCTTCAACAATTATTTCACCCAAAATTAATAATGTCCTAAATAGGCTAAATCATGGTTCATGCTTAGCCTATACAGTATATTGTACCTTGCCCGTATGTGTATCCTCTTTATGCGTTTTACTGTCAGGTTTTTCCACCTTCTAACGTAAACTCATTATACATATTTTCTTCGTAAAACTAACCGCTTAGAATGTGTTATCGTTGTGTCTGGTTTAAACAAGAAACATTCACAACTGGCACGGAGCTAGCCCAATCTAGTAACTGGCGCGGCGTTCAATAGCCTGACTTGGGTTTCGCCAAGGCTGACAGTCCAAATCTTTTACCTCGTCAGGACGGAGTCCGGCGAGGTATTGTTTTTGGTCGAGTTTGTTTCTGTTTGTTTGTTAGCAACATTAAGGAAAAACGTCCGAATGAAATTACGTGAAACTTTCAGGATATGTGGGCACTAGTCCCAAACAAAAATTATTAGATTTTGGAGGTAATCGAGTGACCTTGATAGGTCAAAATCATGGTCATGAATTTTCAAAGGGCTATAGCTTGAAACCGGTTGAAGACAGATATTAACTATTAAGAACATACAGGAACTCGTAATGTGGGATTTCATTTGGCACCATGGCTTTTGACATTGACAGACCTTGAAAGGTCAAACACAAGATCACGGATTTTCAGAGGACGTAACTTGAAAACATTTTGCACCATTACCTTAGACTTTAATTATGTACTGACAATAATTGGCGGTAACGATTTACCTCCTGCACCTGGGCAGATTTTTCATCACTGATCCCCCCCCCCCATCCCAGCAGATTTTGGAATTTTCTGGAGGGGGGGCTCAGACCTCCGCTTTTCGTGAGAAACATTGGAAAATTACAGAAAAAGTGCTCACCTGAGCTTAAATTGGTCTAAACAGGTGACCCTCCGCAGACCTTGTACCGTGTTCTCTGGAGCTAAGCTGCAGCTGTTACGTTTTCTATGGCAGGGATTAGTATGGGAAACCACTCAGAGTAGGTAGATATTTATTAATTTGGTACAAAAAAACATGTAGTACAAGAATATATTGGTTTTCAAACAAAAATATAGGTGTTACAAGCATTGTTCCATATAGCTATCACATGAAAATCACCAGAATCTTGCACATATGACTCACTAGGAATGCTGTTTCAACTTACATTTTATTTTACCACTTACATTATACTTTTCCACTAACATTATACCAGTTTCCACCTTATATAACTGTTATCACATACTTACAGGCCTTACTATTGTAGTGAGCATCATATTATCGCATATTTACAGGTCTTACTTTTATAGTGAGCGTCATTATCTCATATTCACAGCACTTATTAATATCGTGAGCATCGTATTATCGCAAGCACACACAGTTTCAGTAATGTACAAAGGTGTAGTATTCTTTGAAACGTGGCTCAATGCACAATCCTATGTTGCATTCCACACACTCATACCTCATGTCTTTTCTCTGAGTGGTTGGTCTTACTTTTGAGTGATGGCATACGTGACAGCGGCGCTGGGGTCTAGGACGGTTCGGTTGAGGAAGGATGGTGGTGGAGAAGTGGCGCCTGGTGAGGTGTAAGGGAATCTGGACGGCAATGGCGGGGCGGGTGCGGTGGTGGGGACTGTCCTCTGCATATTTCACGATGATTTAGCGAGACAGCTCCATCAAAAACCCCTCAAAGGTCTCTGAGGTTCCAGTAATCAAATCATGGAGGTAGTGGGCATTGAGGACCATGATGTCGAGCAAGTGGAAGAATAGCTTTTTGAACCACTTCATGGTGGTTCTGGCACATTCCACACTGGATATCATGGAGCCAGACTGGTCTACTTGCCTCATGTTGACATTGTAGTCCAGTACCAACTCCTGTTTCCAAATGTAGAGCCTCTGCTCGCTGTGGTGATTCAAAGAGTCAGTGTGGTGCATCAGGGGGTGGTGTACCATCAACAGGAGGAAAACTTCCCTGTTGTGGTTCCATACGGTGGTGAGGCTGTTATTTGCCTTGAAAAAAGCCACCTCATTCTAGTAAAGTTTCCTCCCAACCTTGACCATATGCCAACAGTTTTTCTTGACTGTGCCACAGACTCTAGTGTGGTGAAGGTGGAGGTACCATGTGAGAAGGGAGCTAGTGTACCAGTTGTCCAGATACAGGACATGACCACGATGAAGGTACTCCTCTATCATTGTCTTTACCACGGCTCCAGAGAGTCCAATACTTCGATCTTCTGTTATGTCTTTCTGTGCGCTGGTGCACAAGACTATGTCTTGCACATAACCAGTTTAACTGTCACACATAACGAAGATCTTGAACCCAAAACAGTGTCTCTTGCTGGGTATGTACTGGCGAAAAGAAATATTGCCTCTCCACAACACGAGACTATTGTCTATGACAAGGTTTCTGTAAGGATAGAAGGATAAGCAGAACTTTTCCTGTAGACGATCAAATACCATCCTTATTCTCCTCATTCTATCTGTGTTATTTGCATTAGCAGGGTCATTGGCATCGTAAAAGTGGAGGCAGCTCAGAATTAGCTGAAATCTATTCTGGTCCATTACCTTCCCAAAGAAAGGTCATAGGGTCCATAGACCAGTATCCCGGGATTTGTCTTTTCTGTACAATACCCATCAAGAGAACCAGGGCTAAAAAGATAAACATCTCACCTGTGGTAACTGGGTAGTCATATTGGAGGGAATACCTGTTCCTCGCACCTTCATGCTTACTTTCATGGCGCTGGCTGCTTGTGAATGTGTTGGTTTGCTCCACAATTCGCTCCACAAATTCCTCACCAAAGTATAGGTGGAAGTAATCCACCCTGGCAGAGCCTGCATGGAATCCAAGAGCAGTACAGCCAGACCGCCACTCCTCTGTGAACTGGTGAACGATATGCGTGAAGTCACTCCCATTCTCCCAGTCCCATGACACACTGCCGCCTCCAGCCTAGTCTCCATCATCGCCTTCGTCAGGGTGTGGAGGAGAGGGCAGTGAGGGTGGATGGGGAGGTGGAGAGAGGCGTCCTTGCCCAGACGCGCTCCTCTTCCCTCTCCCTCTTCCCTTACTCTTTCCCTTCCCTTTCCTTCCTTTCCCCACATCACAGGGCTGTGGGGAGGAAGCAGGGGAATCTTGCAGGCAGAAAGAGGTGCAAGGGTGCGGCTGCTCCTCACCTGCTCGCTCCCTAAATGCACCATGTGCTCGCCCAGGAGCTGCCTCCCTGCCACCACCACTTTCACTTATACGGATCACTCCCGTCCCACGCTCACACCTTCCCCATACAAAGCACAAGTCCCATACCCGATTTTCCTCCTCACCACCCCTTCAGCTCCCTGCAGTGAAATCCTTTCCCTCCCAAGCCGTGAGGTAACACCACATCCTATGGCTCCGTCCTCGTCCCTCGTCCTCGTCCTTGTCAGACCTTTCCTCTAGTGGCTGGAGAGAGGTGCGTGCACGTGGTTGGGATCGAGGCTGGCCTTCCCTAGCCTTACAGTACGTAACATACCACCTCTTCCTTGGCAATGGTACCTCCTCATCACTCTTGCTCGTTTCATCATCAGGCAGCATGTAGTCCTTGTCCTTCACATGGTCATCGATTAGGGAATCACTGTCACCTGTGAAGGCATCAAGGGCAGCTTAAATTTAGTCATCAGAGAGATCTCGGCGCGCCATGTCTGTGCTGGGTCACTGCTAACAGGTGTGTGACCAAGACAAGGCCGCGCATGGGTCACGCGGGGTCGAGGAGTGTCTCATGTATACATACTAAAAAATCATGTGCGAAATTTGTAAAATGTGCGAATGATGGACCTTGCAATTACAAAACATATGGATACATCAATGGGTGTCACCTTGACAAAATGTGGTGACGTATCCACACGCCAATGGGATGCGTGGGTTAAGTATTTAAGATTAATAAAATAACTGCTGTCAGGCGAGGTTTGCTGTGCCCAGCACCACTTGTCTGTGTTTGTTTGTTTGTTAGCATCATTACGGAAAACAGCCAAATGAACTTTCATGAAACTTTCAGGATATGTGTGTACTGGTACCAGAAAAAAAGTGATCAAATTTTGGAAGTAATCAAGTGACCCTGAAAGGTCAATATCAAGATCACGGATTTTCAGAGGACTATAACTTGAAAACGATTGAAGACAGATACTTATAATTATGAACATACAGGAACTCGTAATATGGGCTTTCATTTGGCACCAAAACCTTTGATCTTGAATGAACTTGAAAGGTCAATCTCAAGGTCACGGATATTCAAGGGGTGATAACTTGAAACAGGTTGAAGATACAAATATTTACTATTATCACTATATAGGAAATCTGATATGGGTTTTAATTTTGTACCTTGACCTTTGACCATAAGTGACCTTGAAAGGTCAAGCTCAAGGTCATGGATATTAAGAGGGCTGTAGCTAAAAACTCGTTGAAGATATATTTGCTATTGCCAAGAAATCATCATCATCATCATCATCAGCCATTATAAGTCCACTGCTGAACAAAGGCCTCCCCCAACCTTCTCCACGAATTCCTTGGCTGAGCCAATCTTTGCCACGTTTAAGGAAGTCTTATATAGACTTTCATTTGGCAGCATGTGCTTTGACCTTGAGTGACCCTGAAAGGTCAAATGCAAGATCACGGATTTTCAGAGGGGGTAACTTGAAAACATTTGTGCCATTACCTTAGACTTTAATTGTGCACTGACACTAAATGGCAAAATGAGTCAGCATTTAACAATAATAAAATAACTGCTGTTGGGCGAGGTTTGTTGTGCCTAGCACCACTTTTTTTTTTTTTTTTTGTCATACATAGTAAGGATGATTGGCGGTCGGGAACTTCTGACGACTAAACGCCGATGTCCGACTGCCTGAATTCTTGGATTTTATAGTATGGCTCTCAGGGAGGCACTAGCTAATTATTCATTAGAATGAATATAGGCATTTCCTGTTGTAACGAAGAGATGTATTCCAAATAACTTGTACTGTAAATTGAAAAAAAAAGTAATGATGGACCTGAAGAGGTAACCTTTTTATAATATAACCTGGATTTTACTCTCCAAACTGATCCGACCAGTGGAGAAGAACAAGACGGATGCCAAATAAATATTCATTCATCTCGAGATGCCTGGACACTGAATTTAAGAAATGGAAGATTAAAGGCAGTATGAAAGACTGACTCAGAAAGACAAATCCGGAATTTACCACGTGCATTCATGTTAGACTAAGAGTACCGGTTGACGCCTGCCACAGAATGTTATGCATGAGGCTGGATGGTGTAGCTAAACGGCTGTGGAGTGCCTGACGTAATGATGCAGGAATGCCAGCAGAGAGTTCAAGAAGAAGAATAATTAATGAAACACAGAGAGAGAGAGAGAGAGAGAGAGAGAGAGAGAGATGGAAGGGGAGTCTTTGAGACAAAAAGTTTTTAATTCCTCCATTCTTAGAAGTGTTGCTTGAGCCTCTACATGAAAGGTGCATTCCATTGATGACCGTATAAGATTCTTATAGAAAGTCAACAACTGAGCTGGGATAAAGAACGGATGGAGTCGGTCCAGCAGAATTAACCTCTGCGATGCTGTTTGGTACCGAAGTAATGTGATCCCTACAAGACAGATCACGACAATAGGAAATACCAAGAACTGAAAGAGATATTGGAGTGATCTGAATGTTGTGGAAGTTAAGAGAAGAGTCACGTGAAAGATTAAGACGTGTCAAGAGATGGACAAATTGAGGTTATGAGGCATTAAAAATAGCAAGGTTCTTTTTGCCACAGGCACATGTAGGAGATGAATTAGCAGACAGGTACACCAAAGCCTCATGCCGTGCTTGTTGTAGTGACTTATGTTCAACACTGTATGGAGCAAATAAAAACATCAGAATGGAAACTTACTAATAAAATTTACTGTACTTTCTTAGTTGGTACGCGACTGTCATTTGAGGGTATGTACCAGTATGCGATAAGGATGCTGTCATCAATTTCCTTTAGACAGGAGTATGAATGTCAGTGTTATTTATATTTATTATTTGATGACTAATTTCAACTCTATCAGTCATTTCGAGTTGAGATCTATCTGTCTATCCCTTCGCTATTAAATGGATCGTGACCACTATATATTACTATTCCCAGACCCTCTGAGGGGCCAGATTATAAAGCAAGTGTCACTGGGTTACTGACTTATTTCCTAATGGACTTAACAAGTCTTTTGCAGGACAATGACAGGGACGTTCATAGGACCCCCCCCCCCAGTAGATCATCCCCAGAGACTTAACTTATTCATAAAGATTCGTAAGTCGAGTTTATGTACATATATTTTAAGATTATAAATACAAGGGAACAAAAGCATCCAGGGGCCGAATGCTAATCGTCCACCACAAGCTACCTACAAGCCGAATTTGAAGGAAAATTCTCTATCTGTTGCTGAGGTACTGGCCAAAATGCAATTTGCTATTATGGTGGCTGGTATTCGGTGGTCTTTGACTAAATACTCACCAGAAGTAATAGACTTGTGCACATCCATATAATTCCTACTTCTTGAGGGTTTGGTGAAAATTCGTCCACAACTTTCAGATATTCTGGGAATACACACACACACACACACACACACACACACACTAACAAAAATATTGCTTCGCCTCGCTAAAGGCGGGCGGTAACATGACACGAAAATTTTGGTAAATTCTGCGGACTTTGCCACCCACGTTTCTATCCGTTGCTGAGGTATTGGCCAAAATGCAATTTGATACACGGTGGGTCCCATACGGTTGTCTTTGATCAAATCCTCACCAAAAGTAATAGTTTCTGCACATACTGTACACAGCGTTACTATTTTCTAGAGGTTTGGTGAAAATTCGTCCACAACTTTTCAAGATATCACACACACACACACACACACACACACACACACACACACAACAACAAAAACTATTTTGCCTCGCCTTTGTAAAGGCGGGAGATAATAACTTAGGTAGATTCATTCAGTAGTCTTTTTATAACCCGTTCGTGGCTTAGGCTACAATTTCATGATAATCCTAGTCACTTTTATAAATGTTCTCAGCCTAAGCCATATTTATATACTGTTGAAAATTTTTACAGTTTGAGCTTTTTTTTTTTTTTAATTATTATGTACATTATTTCTAAGTCATAAGATGACAATTTTTGGCCCTATAATGGCCCTGTTTGTGTGAAGGGCCTAGAGGGACCGGCAGCCACAGCTGGGCGGTTCTAGTTCAGCTTGAGACATTATTACTGTTATTATTATTATTATTATTGTTATTATTATTATTATTGACTTCATTACAAGCGATCTCCTTCAGTATTATGTCGTATTATTATTATTATTTTACAGTTGCATATTAGACCCTCCTGAACTGCAGTACATACAAACCCTTTGCATCCACAGAGGTATGATAATAGTTTGTTCTTGGTACTTCCAGACGATTTTATTCGGTCTCAAGAGAGTTAGTGAAGGTTTAATGAAGGATGACCCACACTCTTCAGTTCAAAATGTTTTTCTCAGGTTTGGTAAAATAGTAGTGGCAGAATAAAGCATAAGAGCTGTCCTTGGGATGAGAGCGTGAAGGGGCTGCGAAAAAAACAAGCAGAGTTGCTCGTAAAAGGTGAAGAACGAATGGACAGAGTTTGGGCTGGAACTGTGATCAAGCGTTCGATAGTTTGTGGACTTGAATCCCATCTCCTTGGTGAAAAATATCGCTGAGATAATGATCAATTTTATTAGCATAATTTCTTTGCTTTTCCATTAGGCCAATCTTCCTCGTCTTAATTCCTTCAGTCCGATGATGCAGTGTTTATTACATCCTTGCTAACTGTAGACGATTATATTCAGCTTAAAAAAGACTTTTCGAAATGGAGTTATTAGATATATCCTTCATTTACTCATTAGCTGCTAAGGGTCCTCCCAAACATGATAGCATCGCCTGACGGTAGTCATAATTAAATGAAAAATGCGCTATCGCTGTGAAGGGATGTAAAACGCTCGGATTCCTTGCCATACCACACTCTTTTATAATATTCCTAGTCTGTCATAGCAGAGATTATGGATATGTGTGCCCAAAGGATAAAGCTTTGTGGTTGTTTCTTTCCACACTCAGTTGATGTAGGCGAAAGCTTTGATGTATACGTATCGACTGCACGGCGAGCATTAAGGCGCATTCAGTTTTTGCCCCTTCGAAAGAGGGATTCTTTCCTTATATCTGTAGTCTGGTGCATTAACTCTGGATACGGTGACGTTTTGTATGTTATCTTTCATGTACCCAACAGATGATTTCTTTAGACTGGGTGAAATATTTCGTTAAACAAAGGACAGATCAAGCCATAAGAATAACACGTCTTGTATAAGGTAAATTAAGAAAAAAAATAATGGAATAGAAAATGCGTCCTTGGAATATAAAAAGTTAACATATAACCGGCCATCCACCCCTTATAAGCTATTACAGTTCATTATGTTTACTCCAAAAAGTCTTTTGTTGAGATGTTGAAGAATTGTTTGTGTTGTGAAGTGTGATGCACGAGGCGAATGAGTTGTGTTATAGGAGCCTAACTGCAGTAAAGGCGTACTGACCTGTTTGAGAGTTGTATTTTGTGCAGTCTGGTATTGTGCACTTGTGTTTCTGGGAAGAATATTTTCTGAGGGATGGATATCCACTGGTGGTACCTGATGGCTCTTGTTAGGAAAAAGGCTTTGGTTGGCTGTGGTGGTATTATGTTTTGTCTCTTTATGAAATGTAATAATTGGTGGAGGAGGACGGGTGTTAAAGAGTACCTCTGTGTTGTGCTAGGTGGTTATTCGTTTTTTGCTTCTTTCTGAAGTGTGACTGTGCGACATAAAGATACAGGGGTAGGGTGTATCTTGAGCTGAAAATAATGTATTATCTATGTGCCAGTCATGTTCATGTGATCCTTGACTTGAAATATTTCTATTACTTAATGTTGGTAAGTTGTATTTGTGGACTTTTATTATGCTGGTAATGCTCTTAAGAATGCTTTGTGTTTTTTAAACTTATTCATGTTTATATTGGTTAAAGTCGGGGTATAGCCTGTAGCAGTGTAGTTCACTGTTATTCTAATGAACTGTTTATAGATGATTTTCAGAAATTCTTTCATGCCGAGTCTACGAGATGCCTTTTCACTGTGGTTACTGGGAAAGATCATGTGTGTCCAATACACGTCTCATTATTTTGGAAGTGCCTTTTAGATGTAAACTTGAGGTTGTGTTTGAGATTGATGTTTGTCTTACATGAAGAGGACCATAGATGATCTGGTTGGCGAGGCAGTCGTTATCTGTTATCTAAACCAGAATTCTAGTGCGTGTAAGTACAGGTGGAGGTGAGATACTGCTTAGTCTTGGAGTATTTTGTTGTTGTTGCTAAATCATCAGCATACCTCAGTCCTGTTAATGAAGGAGGAAGGGATGACAGGTCATGACGAAGAGCGATAAAATGTAAGGTTTAAAGAACCAGGTGCTGTAGGAAGCCGTTGGATAGTAGTCTCAGTTTAGAGCTTCTTCTGGGGCAGCGTACGTGGGGTTGTCTGCCTAAGAAATATGAGGCCAACAATATTAAAAAACTAAATTCATGTTTGCGTCTAATATTTTATTATCACGATATGTCTTTGTATTGTGTCAAAAAAGTCCATTATGTTTATTACTGCTAGCTTGGTTCTTCATGGTGTTGCTCCATGTTGAACCGACTTGCTTATGTTTCGTCAGCTTGAAGGGGTGAGTCGTGGTTGAGTGTTTAGCCTTGATTCAATCTTGGGAGTTAGTTAAAGAGAGGCGGGGTTGGTGTTTTTTTAAATTAACCTTTACATTAGTACGCATGGTGTGTAAAGCGCCCGATATTGTGGTGTATGATGTGGGATTGTGGCAGATTTTTCTGATGTGAGTATGAGAATGAGGACTGCTTTCTTCCAGGTATCGGGGATCTGGCTGGGAATCTGAAAATTTCACTGAAGGCATTAACTGCTTTATTACCAAGGTATTTGAAGTGGATGTTTTAATCTGGTCTGGCCCTTCTACTATATCTTTTTATGCTTATCATCATTGCTGAACTTTAGTGAAGAATGTAGGTGGTGTGTTTGTGTGTGTGTGTGTGTGTGTGTGTGTGTGTGTGTGTGTGTGTGTGTGTGTTTCATTCTGTTTTGAGGATTCGTGCTTCTATGGCTTATTAAGGCTTAACTCTATTTGGTGGTGTGCTTGCTCCTACTTGCTGGGAATAGTTCCATCCCTACTTAATAAGGTATCGTGAGTTGGTTAGGGTCAGGCTTTAGATGTGTAGCTAAACTTTGCTGCCTCTCATTATGTGATCAAGAGTGTCAACAAAGTTCCCATTTAATATTTTCTTATTGTTTTGTTCTGTGTTTTGAGCAGTACCTTTACAGTATTGTTTGGACTGTTAAATTTTGCTCTCTCTGGCGGACTGAAATGAGTATTTAGTAGATTTTTCCTTAATGAATTGTTATCTTTCAGGAGAGATGTTATGGCTGCAGTTTGAGTGTTATGACAGGGAATCTGTAGTTTGTTGCCTGGTGTTATAATTGTGTTGAAGGTCGTGAATACTGTGTCATGTGAATACTGTGTCATGTTTGGATAACAGGCTAAGATACGTTAAACGTTTCCAGTACCTGGTTTACAGTTTGTCTTCTTTTAATTAATGAAAGTTTTTTTTTGGCTGTTTTTGCATTTGCTTGTAATGGCTTTGTATTATAAGGAGGAGCTGTTTCGGTGGGAAATCATGGACTACTTTCCAAGAGTAGAGAATGACAAGTGTAGGAGCAAGTAAAAGTAGGTCGATGGATGGGGCCGTCTCATTACTGCTGTGTGGAGGTCGTGCTGATGTATGTTCGTTGTTCAGGAGGTTTAGGTGTCCAAGTTGTTGTTAAATGTGGCTCACGAAGGATCTGAATACGAGGGGACCTACGGGTGTACTACTCACATGATGCCACTCAGGAAGAGCGACTGGTCAGTCTTTTAGTACATACTTAGAGTCAGGTAGCCCAGCCTCGGGCCCCTACGTTACCGACAGGTTAAACGATGAATAACTTCCTTAAGAAGCACAGAGAACTTCCTCAAAATAGGAAGGGTATATTTTCTCTGCACCGCACTGAATATATGTGCAAGGGAGGCAGGAAGTGAACAAGGAATCTCCTTGGACACAGGTCACGGCTGGATAAAGTTAATGTTATGTTGGAGAGCAGAGGCGCGTGACTGTGGGAGGCAGAGCTGGAAACGCCAGACCCCGCATGCAGCTCCGCACCATATTCCACACAACGCAATGACTCACCACTCTAATATTCGCCCAGGCAGGAGTGAAACTATAATATTAAATGATTCTAACTTCAAGTGAAAAGAGAAGGAGATCCCAGAATTTCCCCTCAAATCTCGCCCTCGGACTTTAATCCTTAAGGACTATATTTGACTAACTAAATTCAAGAGGAAATATGTAAGTTTTAATTAATGAATTAACAAATTACTCATTTAATCTAGAACGGACGTAATGAAGGAAGTCTTATTAGTTGATAAATTTCTCTTTTTTTATCCACTGCTGGTAGCCGACAGTTCGCCTACCACACACCAACAGAGGGCTGATTGCCGCAACCATCAACCGTTACCACTGGAAAACTAACGCCCACTATCTTTAATGTGATATACATTTCATTCAAATATGGTGTTATGGTGTTAATGGGGATGTGCTAATAACGTTTAGATGAACTTACTGATACAGAACCCAAAAGTCTAAAAAAAATCCTGCAACTGCCGTGAACAAATCCCGACCCAGCAGTCCCCAGTCCACAGCTACCTACATTCCACATTCCACATTTGTTTACCTTTGTCATCTGTGGGATTAACGGAAGTAGAAAAAATTGTCGAAAAAAGTGAAGATGTATAGATGGATATGGTGAGTCCCGAAGTCACAGCAGACCTGTGGTGACAAAGAGAGAGAATATCGAGATGTTGGTTACTAAAGAACAAAATGGATTCAGGAAAGGAAGAGAGTTTGTAGAATACAGTTTTTCATTAGGCGAATGGTTGAGGTTCTACGAGAAAATATAAGCTGTATGCATCGTTCATGGCTCCAGAAAGGGCTTATTTGGGATGCAGATACAATATGGCTGGTGTGATGTACTTGATCAACTAGAAAGCATTAGAAGCCCTCATACCTGCGTCAATGCCCATAAAATTATTTATATTTAACTGTTAGAATTCCTCACTTCTTCCAGACTAATACTTTTACGGTCTCACATAATCACTCAGCTCTATTATCTTAGTCTGCCATATCACACAGTCTCAGAGAGCGCATATCCTTGTCACCTCCACCGAAATTTGTGCTTCATTCCCGTATCCGGATTCGGATCCACCTCAGAAGTGTAATAAACTCTTCCTTGACCTTTGTCCACCAATCCACCAGATTTCAATAAATTCGATAACAGCTTGTTTAGACATTCTTACACAAACTGACTGACAGACACGAGTGAATATATATCCTCCGTCTAACTTCGCTGGTGGAGGTAAGCATATGGAGTGGGCAGATGACTGGTGAAAGACAGAATGCAAGTTTATTGATGCACTGAAAACAGTAGTAGGTGTGAAGGGACAGTTTAAGAAGGAATTGAACCTTACTGAATGTGAAAAGGCATGTGGAATGCTTTCCGGGTTGATGATTTTTTTTTTTATTTATTTTTTTTTTTTGTGGCTGAAATTGTCTGGAAGATGAAGAAGTGGGAAACGAACCGGGGGAAGAGTAAAACTGGAGAGTGGAAAAGGGGAATAGAGTACTCTGTTGTTTGCATATATATTTTCCTGTTCTGAAATAAGCAGGTTAGACTTCAAGGATCCCTTTGTGAACTTGGAATCTGTGTGAGAATAGATTTTTCCGACAGTGAATAAAGCCAACGGCCACGCCACGTTGAGTACACCGCTTCCCGTCCGATCAGCGATGTTAAGCAACGTTGGGTCTGGTTAGTACTTGGATGGGTGACCGCCTGGGAACACCAGATGCTGTTGGCATAACGTTCTCCCTACGTGTCGAGTGGGGTTGGTGGAGGATTAGTGCCCCTCCCTGTAAAACAATTAACTCTGAGCCCTTGGCCACCCTGTTTGGGATACATGGCGTCTGGCAATGAATGAATGAATAAAGGGAAGTTTGACTGTGAACGATTTAGCTATGAATTATGTGAGAGTATATTTATGACTGGTTCAATACCTTCAGTTCGAGGGATTTTCCTTAAAAAATAAAAAAAAAAAAAAAAAATAAAAAAAAAAAACGATTACCCGAAGCTATAAGTAAATACAGAGAGTCATTGCGCTGAATGGATCTACTGTCAAAGAAGAGTAATTTTCAAAGCGGTTACAGAATGTGAGAAAATCAGTAGGTGAATCGACCTAGGTAGGGAAATGGCAGATCTAATGAAAGGGGTGATATATTTACAAAGTTGAGTCTGGAACTAAAAAGATCCCACATAACAGTGCCTTTAGTGGCAGGTTTGAATAACAGAGGTGATGTGAATACAAGAGAGAAGTCATGAATCAAAGCTGCAGAGGGTAAGATGTGATTGGGGAGTTACGGGCGTATAATCAAAATGTAGTGTAGGTGGATGGCATAAATATACAGTGGTTAACAGGAATATGAAGATTTGTTCTGAACATAGAATAGACTCTTCAGTTAAGAATTCCATTTTATACAAGCGAAGTTGTCGAGGAAACGAGGTGAAGACCAAGAACGAGATGTAAGGATAAGGATCATAAAAGTAGTCGACTATGATTGGCAGGAGAGCGTGGAGATGAGTTATAAAAGAAGGGTTTAGAAGCATGTAAGTTGTGGCCATCTTGGGCAAACATAATGATAAATAGATTTACCAGGTGCTGTTGGCAGCAATCTAAGTGTAATTAAACTCCAGTTTTAACACTGTCCTTCTCGCTGTGTAAAGTATATTATGAGCCGGGTTATGAATTTCAGCCGCTCTGATGTCTCCATTGCACTCACGCATTAAATGAATGTTGATTTATTCCATTATTCATATTACTAACAGTTACGGTAACTTCATGGGATACCAGTTCACAGAGGTTAAATTACTGTATATACTTTTAACCGTCGTGGCCTGGAGCACTCATGTACTATGATCCAGCTAACACCACTTTTTTTTTTTCCAGCTGTGTGAATAATAGGAGCTTGGGAGCGTTAATGCAGCATATAATAACACTCAAGTCTGAGATAACTTTAGCATTCTGTTTCCGCTAAAGCTAGACAAAATTCACCTGAGAGTGAGTCTTACAAACCTAGGAGTGCCAAGGATTATGATACCATATCTCCCCCGTCTTCACAGACCATAGACTGGTTTCCGAATAGGATGAAAGTAGGCAGTTGCTACAGAGCGTCGTAAGGTGTGTTCTCACGGGTTCGTATGGAATCCAAAATTACTGGGTAACAAATGCACTCTCCCTTCCCCATGTTAACACTGTTCCTCGACAGAACACACCGAGTACATTTTTCACCTTGCACTTTAGAAGTCACCCTAACCTTGCAGTCAAGTAGCAGGGATGTTTTAGAGAAGGGTGAGAGGCCTTGAGTGAGGGAAATTTCTCTTTTTTATGTATAAAACTCTATTATTTGCATTTGGTTGCAACACATATAATACTCTTAGAAGATTACAGCCGTCGTTGGAAGGAAACTAAATAATATCTCATCCTCTAAATAAGCATGTCCTTGTAAAGACATTGTTAGAATACTGCGTATTCGGGCTCATAAATGCACGACAGTTTGGTAAAATAAGGGACCTCCTTTTACACTATGTTCCCTCACTGAAGGGTCTTCAATTTGTTACGTGATATATCCGAGCTGAAGTGGGAACCCCACATTAAAACCATAGTGTATCCCTGGTGAAGTAAGGTTTCGCCATTTGTTACAAAGCGCCTCATTAGTGATGTAAGGATCTTTGTTGAATACCAAGAACACTAGGTGAAAATTAAGGCCTTCCATTTGTCATGTCACTGAAGTGAAATAAGTGGACTCCATTTGCATCATGCAGTGCTTCTCAAGTAATGACCTCCTGGCCCCTCGTTTGTCACAAAGGCTCCTTGGTATATTAAGCGGCCTCCTTGCTCTCATGGTTGGGGGTGGGGGGATTGGGTGGACGGGTAATAACACCATTAAATTTTGTCTCTCCCATTACATACGTCCCTGTCGTCTACGTGATAGATTCAGTTTGTTCTTTTGGTGACAGGAAATGTCATTACTCTACATTATAGGCGGGGAGGCGGTGACTCAGTCGGTAGAGAGGTGGACTGAAGTCCTAACGGACCCAGGTTCAAATACTCGCTGGGGCAGGGAACAGTTTAAGGATTTGAATTTAATACAATCAGACTTTACTGATCTACCAGAAGACCTGCTGATATGTGGTAAAAGTACCCCTCCTAATACCAATACACCAGTCCTGTATGAGACAGCTCTAGCATGTACTCAATATGGACGGTAGGTGTTAGCGCCGAAGTGGTGACATGTAGAGGTGTATGGAATGTAGGAGGACTACTGGGCCTTGGGAGCAGGCTGTGAAGCCTATGCCCAGAGTCGAACAAGTATATATATATATATATATATATATATATATATATATATATATATATATATATATATATATATATATCATCATCATCAGCCTTTTGAGTATCCACTGCAGGACCGGCCTATCCTGACCGAAGTCGGGACGATACAGCCAACGTATTTCTACCAAGTGGCTTAGGCTGTCTGGTAGAGATTGTATGTATGGTGAGAAGTGCTTGTAAATATAATTGTAGTGTTGGAGTGGCTTTGGATGTGTGTGTAGTCTGTGAACCAAGTGTAATCGGCCCGCGCAAGCCGACTGGGTGCAAGCATACTTTACAGTAAGCGACACTGGTTTAACCACAGCATCCCCTGTGTCTGCCAAAGCAGTACGTAGCTGGGTGAACACTCCCAGAGTTTATTATCCTGGTGAGGCACGAACCCTGGCTCAGCCGTGTACGAAAACGCACACTTTACCACTGTACCACAGAGCTCCATGTATATATACACACCTGTGTGTGTGTGTGTGTGTGTGTGTGTGTGTGTGTGTGTGTGTGTGTGTGTGTGTGTGTGTGCGTGTGTGTGCGAGTGCACAACACACAATCTTTGCAGCCTGGTTCAGAGTTTTGTGAATGTCTGCAAAAATGGTGTTTTGTGAAAAGTAATTTATATAAGAGTAATATGATGACTGATGAGAGAGAAGGTAACTCGAAAGCTTAGTATGTTGTGTTGATATTATACTGAGATTTGAACTGGTAAGAGCTGTGGTGCCTTAATTCAGTAACTGTAACAGAAAATAGTTCTACACATGTGAGGAAAGTAATGATGAAGTATGGAATGGTTAGAAGAACTGAGGTGGTCGGTGCAATGAAACTTTTCCTATGAAGTACTGATAGGAGTACGGGGGCTGTGATACAACTGCATGCAGGTCTGTTAGTGTCCACATTAAGTCCGATGCGAGATCTTGGTAGTGAGTACTGTATATTTGCGAAGAGGTTAGTGGAAATGAGAATGTCAGGGAATATGTGTGGGTAGCATACATTACATTCAAGGTAAGAAAGTTCTTAGATAACCGGAATGTTGACAGTATGCTCTGATGGCATCATCATTTGTTCTGTATATTTATCTGCACCAGTCCTTTTGAAATTCGCTGCAGCACCAGACGTCCTCGAGGGGAGACTGAAATCCCATTGGGTAAAGGGTATTTACCTCAAGATTGAGGCATGTAAACGCGAAAATGTTGTGACGATATTTTATGTGTGTTAGTCTGTACAGAATATGCTATTGATAGAAGCAAAAGGGTGCGAATATATGTATACATATGAAAAGACACATGTGAAAGGACATAAAAGGACACAGTAGCGTTTGCCAGTTGTGCATCAGCGTTGCGGCAACATGCCTGTCAATTGGCATGACCATCAGTTCACACAGCCGTTAGCTGGCATAACTGTCAGATGAACAGTGATGGAAATTGCTGTATTTTACCCATTCAAAACATATACGTCCATTGCAATCGTTCACATCCATCCATGCTCGGATTTGCTTCCGTCTCGTTAGGTCCATCAGTATCCAGGCAGATCACTTCAAGCCTAGATAGGTCATCAAAGTCCTTCACATTCAGTCAGGCTTACTCAGGTCAGTTCACATCCGTTAAGGTCCTCTCAAGCACAGTCAGGTTCAGTCTGGTCCAGTTAGACTCTTTTAGATTATTTGCCTGCGGTCACATGGTTCACCTCCTATCAGGCTCAGTAATGTCAGTTCCGGCTTCGTCAGGGCTATTAAGGACAGTTCAGGCCAAATTTAGTCACTTTATGTAAATTAGACCCATTCAGATCACTTTAGGTCCACTTAGATCAATTCAAGACCAGGTAGGAGCAGTCAGATAAGTTAAGCCAGTCAAGGTCATTCACACTCAAGTAGGCCCTGTCATGTTAGCTCTGGTCACTTCATGACAATTCATAACAAACTAGAATGGTACTCAGTAGAGCGCATACCTCCGCCATCAACATCCATGCGATATTCATTGAAAAATTTACCGAAATGTCGAAAAACGCCCTATCTCGCAATGTTAAAGTTAAAAAAAAAAAAAAAATCCTGGATCCGCACCTTATCCGGATCCACAACAAAATATAATGGAGTCTATTCTGCGCCAAGGCCTATTATTCTACCAAGTTTCGTGGAAATACGTCCTGTAGTTTTTGTGTAATCTTGCTCACAAACCAATCAACCAACCAACAAACGGACAAGGGACATAATCTCTTTGGCGTAAGTAATTACAGTAAGTTAATTCTGGAACCATTCTGATGTTGTTAGCCTCATCTACGTCATTTAGGTCCATTTAGGATGGTCACATCAATGCCGGCTCAGCCAGGTCAGTTCAGGTCTGCTCAGGGCCATTGAGGTCACGGGAGATCAGTCCATGTCTTTTTGAGCTATTCACGTTACTTAGGATGTTATATAGGGTCATTCAGATTCATTTAAGCCTATCGAGATCATTTAAGTAGTTCGTTTGGTTTTCATTCATCAGGCTAATCATGTCAACTCAGGATTGTTGACGATATTTAAGTCCGATTTTCTCTCTTCGTAATATATTGTCCAGTTCAGTCTGTTCAAATTACTTTGTTTGAAAGAACTTTGTAATCAACTTCATGGCATTCAAACCAACCAGTCTAAAGCATTCATTTTTAATGGGTATCATCTCAACTTCCCCCTCCCCCATTCCAACCACAATTTCAGCTCATCTTAACCATCCCTTTGTCTCCGAAACTTATTTCTTGAACTCCATAAGAATAATTCTTAGAGCATATACTGAAGTAAAACATTTACTACACTCACAGGATATACTTTCCTGCCCCAGCACCATCACCTGCTAAATTTCTGTACCATCTCACCCATTTCTTTTATCATGACTCCTATTTCTTTACCCCCGGGTTTCACTTCCTGGCTGTTTCATGACACGACATGTAACGAAGTCGATGAAAGCACTTATTTAAAGGAAAATAGAGTTCAGCGTGTATAACAGATGGGCAGCGAGGAAATGTGTGAGTGGGATGGGCAGGGATTGTGGTTGGATGGGGAGGGGCAGGGTAAGACGTTCTGTGAATATGAAAAAAGTATATCGACCAGTTTGCGTGTAGTGATTCATGAATTTAGATAAGGAATGGAAAAAAATTGGGTAGATAATGATGGACTATTAGTAATGGGTGGTGTGGTTAGGCAAGATGAATATGCCCAGTGAAAACTAACAGTAAATGAGGCACAGTGTTGATTACGATAACAGTCCTCTCAGAAGTTTAGAGATGGGGAGATAAATGAAAGGTGTGGTGAGTGGAAAGTAGTGGACAGGACGGGCAGGGTTGGTGGTGGGTGATGCAACTGGGTGGGCATAATTCACCCAGTAAATTGGGTTGTTCCAAACTGGCCAGCCTGAGCGTTTTTAGTATCAAAATTCTCTAAGAAAAGAAGAAGAACAGCAGTAACAAAGAAACTGAGCCTGAGTTACCTCCATATACCCTCTCACTCACAGCTCTGGTGAAAATAAAAATGGTAATATGTGCTGAAGGATTTTTTTCTGTACGTGAAGGAAGCCAATATTTCAAAGGCCTTGGTGAGGTGTAAAGGACTATGTGGCACATTTCCAATAAGGAGGATATTTGTTACTATTAGTTTTGGTCTCTCTCTCTCTCTCTCTCTCTCGTCATTGCTTTATCCTAATATATATATATATATATATATATATATATATATATATATATCTTATACATAGTAACTGTTGAAAATGTGAAAAACTACTCCTCGCCCTAGTTTCACTTCGAGAGAATACTTTTGGCAGAGTTTCACAGAAATCGCAGTTTATTCATGGTTTGCTCAGAACTGAAACTTTTAAAAATATCCGGAAAATGTCATTCTTCTAAGGGACTGAGCGAAATCTCGGATGATGAACTGTATGACTGGCTTGTCTACATCAAGGTCACGAAGTCATCCTGAAGGGTGTCTTCGAGGTGTGCCACGGATATTCCTCTAGACCAGATATAGGATTATTCAAGCAGTTCCAGGCACATTGGCCCCTTATCAGTTAGTTCTGGTATGAGCCTGTTAATACCACTGAAAGTTTTGTAGAACTCTTTGCCATCGACATCACATTTGAAGAACGGAAGAAGTCAATGCTGATGTATCTGAAGTCAACTCTTGACAGCAGCAGTCATCCTCTTGAAGACTACAATTAACTGCTACACCTGGAGTACATCTTTCTGTGAGGTCAACTTGACCGGCCAACATTCCGCCCACCAGGTGCCATGTATCAGGTTTGGTGGTTGGCAAGAGAGATTTATGCGTCGAAAGTTGTGATGTTCGGTCGCCAGTTTCCATCTATGACATACAAGAAGCAAGAGGCATGCATCAGATTGCACTCTTCATCTCGCTTGTGTACGCTGAAAAATGGAATGAGTCAATGATGCCTCACTGAGCACCTCAAAATGATCTCCGTTGTTCTCTCCATTTAGGAGAGCTACCCAGATCTGGTTGTTGCTGAGGTAGCTGAAAAATCAGCAAGGTGCCACCTGTAGTATATAACAGATGAGCTTGTGGGCCTTGCTTTTTTTGACAAGTGCCTGGAGGTTTCAGTGAAGCATGACATGGTGAAGAACCTGATATGGAAGAATTCCTGGAGGAACTTGAAAGGCTCGAGTTCAAGAGGTTCATCAAGCTAAAGGTGGACTTTGTTTCTGGAAAATAGGTCAACTTGATCAACTTGCTGTTAGATTCTGGCTTGGGGCCAACGTTCTTGAATAAAGATCAGGAAGAGTGGGAGGCAAATGGACACTATCAGTTGGCAAAGAAACATATGAAGCTCCTGAAGGTGGATAACCCACCCTGTCCTGACTGATTTTCCACCAGTGACTCCCCCCAATCCCGACCAATTTTGGATTTTTTTTTTTTTTGGCTCAAACCTCTGCTTTTGGTGAGAAACATCGAAAATTCATAAAGAAATCGCTCACCTGAGGTTTAAAATACTCAATACAGGTAGAAGTACTCCTTACATTACTGGGTTTTCTATCAGGCTGGCTCCAAAGAAAAGTTCTATGGGAGGGTAACTATTCCACACCACTCATAAACAGTATTTATTTATTGATTTGGTACGAATTTATATGTAGTATGAGAGGATATTGCTTTTCAAACAGTAATATAGCCAATATAGGCATTGTTTCACTCACTAACACATCAACATACCTGACCTTTTTTGGCGACATTACCTGACCATCATTTCTGATTGTTTCTTCCTCTAATCTAACGTAAACTTTGTCCTCCACATTGTCATCGATTGGGGAATCACTCTATCCCTGAATGACTTTATTGGCCAGGTCACTGGTAACAGGTGAATTGCTGAGACAATGGCGTGCAGAGGGGGGGAGGTCATGTGGGGTAAGGTATTGTCCCTGCCTGGCATCTTGTAGAGGAAGGTGACCCGTGTATACATACCAAAAATCATGTGTGAACATTGAAAATTGTGCAAATTATGAACCTTGCAATTGAGCGACATAGTAATACATCAATGAGTCTAGCTGTGACAAAATGTTGTGACGTACCCATACGTCAATAGGACGCCTGGGGTTAATAATGCTGATGAGTGGGGCATTGCCCTAATCAAGCATTTCAATTCGACAATCACAACGAAAGGGGACCAGAAACAGCTTCTCCTCAAGGTGTCTCGGAAGCATCCAGGGGCAGTTCCGAAAATAAACGAGGAACTGACGCTAGTGGTTATAAATTTATCTATGCATATAAAACAGCTGCATTGTTTGTTTGTTTGTCTGTTCTTCAATCAAGCCAAAACCAAGGGCCAGAGACCCACAGACCCATATCTATTCTGAATCAGTGTGACCCAAGGATGGTTTTAGGGGAATTTAAATTCAGATCTGGGTCATTTGAGGTCGCTAGTGGAGTGTTTGCATTTTTGGCCAGGGCAACGCCGGGTACCTCTGCAGCCCAATTTTTGGCATGGAGCCTCACATGACCTCCAGTTTGGATATAGGCTATGGAGCGAGAGGGTGGCTGACTGAAAACCAAGAGACTGTAAGTGTAGCAGATAAAGGCTAAATGGAGATGAAGAGATGAGAGAGAGAAATTTGCAGGGAAAACATGACAAAGATTGACTCAGTCAAGGAATTAGTGGAAAAGGCTGCAGGAGGCCTTTGTTCAGCATTGGACTAGTTATGGCTGATGATCATATATATATATATATATGCTATGATATTGAATAGCTGCTTTATATATAAATAATATTACAGCAAATCACAGCCATCTGTAGCAAGAAGTAGAGCATAACACATCATTACCTTTTACCACATCTTCTCAGAGAAATATAAGTCGTATGCAATATTTGATAGAGCCAGTTATTTATTTATTCATTTGTTTACATCAGTTCGAAGGAACATATTTCGGAAAACATATCTGGTCGACACAATTCACTCCTTCAGTAATGTGATAAAAAAAGGAAAAAAAAATCATCCTATTGCAAAGAAACCTTTTTAACCATAGGAGAAACCTTTGATAGTGGACATTTTGACTCTGCAGACCTAATTTTTGCGATGCCTTGAGTCTCCTGCTGGCAACTGGGACCGGATATTGAAACATCATAATAGCTCTCGTAATCCCTCAGGCGGCGTTCAGGAAGTCTTGGTTTTGGGTTGTCTGATACCTGCCAAGAACAGACAGAAACACGGTTTGTAAATATAATTTCTTAGGCATATACTGAATTTCTCATGTTATATTACTTGTATGGACTTTGGTCTTACATCGAAATATTTTAGTCTATCTATAATTTCTCCACGAAAGCTGCCAGAATAAATTGCATAACTATTGTGACTATTCACAATTTAAGGATGTTAGAAATAAAAAGGTTGTTTGGGCTTTAAAGGAATAAACAGAAAAGGTACAAATCCTGCAATTATTGAAAAATTATTATTTATTGTAGAAGTTGGCATGTACATTCCTGTCATCGTTTTGTAAATATAAGAAATGATACACGATACAAATGGTGATATTTTCCAGAAAACTGGTGAAGAAGAATGACGAGAAAAGAACAGTGGATGATATGATTTAGTTGTTGATACAGAAATGGGAAGCTAGTACTTGTTCAAGTGTTATTGTCACCTGTCGGCCTCTAAATATATCTCATTTTGAACGCACATCCGAGACACTTAAGCCTTGCAAGTCCTGCATCAGTCAGTACCAGCCCTCATATTTTGTATCATACCTGGAGTCTGTTGTAGGGACAATCTTCCACTTCCTGAAGCAGAACTGACGATAGGAGACAGGCAGGCTGCCCTGGCCCTTATTATCCCCCGAAAATAGACAGCAACCCCAGTGAATACAGCTGCAGTTGACACCTACACCTTGATTCACACACCCAGACCCAATCACAATCACTAAATAACCTCAGTGCGTACCACACACATATCAATGTTGCTTTTTACGTTTGTTGGATATATTAATCAGTAGGCATCTCTCCCTAACAGTGGATAATTAGATTTCACAGTAAGCCAAGACACATTTTCAAGATAGGAAAGAATCAGAAGTATAGTATTAACTTCTTCAATTAGATGTCGTATTTCTTTATTTTTACTACCAGAAGACGATTCTATTCAACTTACTGGAGGGAATTTACGAACAGGTCACATACAGCTTCCATCAATTCTTCACAACAAAACGCCATCTTTACACTCAGTAATAAACTAAAAATACGTCCCCGACCTCAAGAGATTAAGAATTAGATTTAAGCTTACCAGTGGGCTATATTTAATTGCATTAGTTTTTATTCTTCAATATCCTGCACTAGTGACAAGTTCTCAAGAAATATACCACGTACCACCAGGAAAATCTATTCCAAATAAGCAAGGGAAATCGTTATAGGAGAATGTTCATATCCAACTGATCCTTACATACCATTCTTAACCTGTGAACTAGAGAAGCATGCTGTAACTGCCATGAAAATTACTTGGGAGCGTGGGGGGCCTTTGGTACGGTATGTGGGTTAGCATGTCAAGCTCGGAAGTGGAAGGTCTGAAATTTTGTTCTCTGGCCAGTCTTATGATTAGATAAAGTTTATTTCTTCGATTTACCAATTTATCCAGCAGCATAATTCGAAAGTTGGATGTAACTTGGTTAATGCGGGTCGTATTCAAGAGGAAGATTGGATTGTTTGCCTCAGTAACTCTAGTGTTGCAGGCACGAATGTATTTAGGTTTCTGTTTCTTGCAAACACTGACATATTGTAATCTTGTTATTATTGTGTACATTTTCCTTTGTGAACTCTTATGCTGCCGAACGTGTTGTTATATATTTCTTGTATATTTGTACCATAATTTGTTTTACTTCTTCGTCAGGTTGTACAAGAGACCGAAAAGTACTTCCACAACTCCCTGTTACACATAAGCCACAGGCGATAGAATCTATAACACGGTCGACACCCGTTAATAGTCCTGCATATCTCAGAGTTCGCAAAAAATCAGTCGAGGTTTCGTTTAGGCAGGAAGTGCGTACATGCATTCTTGCTTCACAGACTAATTTCTAATCTGATGAAAGGTGGCTTATCCATGTGAATCATGTACTGTGGCGCGTGCATGCCTGTTACTGCAGCATTTCAGTACTGGGTAACAGTGATTTTTATAATCACCTAAAGTACGTATTGCCCACATCAGTGGTTAAATCTACGAGTATAATATATGATGTTCCTCTGTTCATGGGGGAAAGGGGCTTACTGAGTCACCGTACTACTACTGAGACAAACTACACTAGGTGGGTGATTTGGGCTATGGGTGTGTGAGTGGATGAATGGGTGGCAATAGGTCCATTAGTGAAATATGTCCATGGGGTAAATATGTCCAATAGTTAAATACGTCCTTGGGGTAAATGGGTCCATAAGTGAAAAACGTCCATAGGGAAAATAGGTCCATTAGTGAAATATGTCCATGGGGTAAATATGTCCATTAGTTAAATACGACCTTGGGGTAAATAGGTCCATTAGTGAAATACGTCCTTGGGGTAAATGGGTCCATAAGTGATAAACGTCCATAGGGAAAATAGGTCCATTAGTGAAATATGTCCATGGGGTAAATAGGTCCATTAGTGAAATATGTCCATGGGGTAAATAGGTCCATTAGTGAAATACGTCCATGAGGTAAATAGGTCCATTAGTGAAATATGTCCATGGGGTAAATAGGTCCATTAGTGAAATACGTCCATGGGGTAAATAGGTCCATTAGTGAAATATGTCCATGGGGTAAATAGGTCCATTAATGAAATACGTCCATGGGGTAAATAGGTCCATGGGGGAAATGCGCCCAAATGAGAACATAAGTCGTCCAATGGGATAATATAGGTTTATGTAGGAAAATACATCAAAGGGAGGAAATAGATCCCTGTGAGGAATAGGGATTTCTTCATGTGGAGAAAATAGGTTCATGGGAAATAGCTTTATGAGGAAACCAGGTCACTGGGAGTATTACATCCATTGGTGGATTACAGCCATAGGGATGTAGTGCTGTTTACTTCTTCCTTCACCTTAATAATTTGTCTATGTCTGCACTCCTCTCTTCCTATTTCTTCCATCCTTCCTATCATTTTTCCTTACTCTTCTTTACACTTCTAGCAGCTCTACAATAAGTAACAAGCTTAATGGTGTCCTGTAATCAAGGACACCATTTACAATGTTGGGTGGCAGCCATAATTATAAACAAATAACGCAGTGATGTGGAGCCTACTATGGTGCCCCTGTTAACAGGATGGAGAGACGCAAATGCGGCACTCTTCCCTTCCCTGCACTTCGCTGTGGCTAGGGGTTGTCTGCCGCAAGGGAACATCGGCTCATTGTATGAGACAGCCCTGTCGAGTCAATTACTTGCCTGTGGTACATGGGTCTACTCGGCCAGACGGACTGGAATTACTTAACAAGAACAACAATATCGATAGGAAAAATAGGTGCATGCAGGAAAACAAGATAATGGAGATCTACGGAGATAATAACTCCAGGCGAGAAATTAGTCCATAGATGGAAAGTGGATTAGAACACAAACAGATCCTGGGGACAACAGGCCCATGGAGGGAAAATAGGTCAATGGGACAGACGCACCAGGGAAAAGAGATTCTTGTAAAAAAAAAGAAATCCATGGAGGAATATGAAACCATTCAGCAAAAATAGATCCGTGGAGAAAAATAAGTCCAAAGGTAAAACAGGTCCACTGGGAATAATATATCAGGTGCCTGGGGGAACACTGGCTCGTGCAGGAACAAGTCTATGAGGGAACATTTGCGTGTGGGGGGTTACCCCGTAGGGGTGTAGGTGGAGATGGGTGTGGTGCCAGTAACACCAGTGACACATTATTTAGGTCGTATTCAGGGAAAATAAATGAAACAGTGGTTGGTAAGATTACATTTCTGGACTAAATACATGACACTACCATACCTCTGCTTGTGTGACAAAAAACATGACACTATAGTCGCGGTGCGCGAGTCTGAAGTTGTTATTATCGTGCTCTGGCAACCTATCATTCAAAAGTGCGTTTGATTTCGTGCATAATATGAGACGCATGTGATTCGTGTATAATATGTTTGTGTATAATAATATTCGTGTATAATATTCGTGCATAATAATATGATTCATTTATAATATGCGACGAAATCGGACTCACTTTTGAATGGTAGGTTGCAGGAGTACGATAATGACAACCTCAGAGTCGTGCACCTCGACTATACCACTGCATTTGTGACAAAGACCTTGCTGGATTAGTACTAACTTTGCCATTTTATAGTGAAACACACCCACCCCATGAATATCAAATATGCTGATAATATGTAAAATAGAAGTTTGAGGAAAGTCGTGCCTTAATTCGAGATAGCTGGAGGAAACAGAAGTGCAGATTCTAGCTTGGGAATTCCGCACACGGCACATTATGACGTAATGAAATACTCACACCACACACCTGATGGAAATGACCACTCGTGCCTACACACATGGCTCAACCAATCATATATAAAGGAAACTAGAGAGACAGGGCAGAAGGGGTTTGGAGGCGAGAGGAGAGAAAAGAGGCACGGTGGAAGACGCAGGAGTAGAGGGCACGGCGTTAGGTAGAATAAACTGCTCTCAAGTTAGTACTGCTCTTGTCAAGATAACCTCCTCTTGAGAATAAAACTACAATCAAAACCCAGACTCATTTTTATCTTTCTCCTGCCATGCTCTGCAAGACCAACTTAAGAATTCTCTCCTCTACAACCCAACAGTCTAATATTTTAAGGAACGCCTCAGCTATGAATACTAGATTTATGGTGACAGCAATCCTACGAATCATAACGACAATTCTACAGTTGTATCTGCATTAACAAAACAAAAGACAATATAGTGATTGTCTGTTATTGTGTCTATATTATATTGTGATGAATACCATGTATTAATATGTTATGACACAATATGTAATTTGATACTATTTGCCGTTGTAAGTACAGCAGCTTGACGTGACCGAGCGATGTTTGGACACTAAAATATCATAATACGTTACATAATAGCTAGCGACGTATGTGCCGATGATATGTAATATAGAGGTTTAAGGAAAGTCGTGCCTGAATTCGAGAGAGCTGGAGGAAACAGCAGTGCAGATTCTAGCTAGGGAATATCGCACACAGCACATTATGATGTCATGGAAAACTCACACCACACACCTGATGGAAATCACCACACCTGGCCACACACATGACCCAACCAGTCATATACAGAGGAAATTGGACAGACAGGGCAGAAGGGGTTAGGACGCTATAGGAGAGAGAAGAGGCATGGTAGAAAATGCAGGAGACGAGGACATAGCGTTAGCTAGCATAAACCGCTCTCCTCTTAGTACTGCTGTTGCCCTCTTGAGAACGAAACTGCAGTCAAACCCCAGACTCGTCTTTATCTTTCTCCTGCCATCCACGACAAAACCAACTTAAGAATTCTTTCCTCTTACAGCCCTACAAGCTAACAGTTTTGGAAATGCCTTGGCTACGACTACGAGAATTTGACGTCACTGGTAATATATGGTCGAACTACTGGACCCAGCAGCCCAATTATTGGCATGGAGGCTCATATGACCTCCATCTCGGACATAGACTATGTGAGGTTGGCCTCCAAGGTCATTTGAGGTCACTAGTTGGAGGTCACTTAAGGTCACTGGTAATACATGCTCAATCGACTGGACCCAGCAGCCTAATTTTTGGCATAGAGACTCATATGACCTACAGTTCCGACATAGGCTTATGTGAGGTTGACCTCCGAGATCATTTGAGGTCGCCAGTCAGAGGTCATTTGAGACCATCGGTATTAGTAAACAAGTGTGCACAATCTGCAAAAGCTTAAATAGAAAGTTCCTTGACCTCTTATAATCCCTCTTCAGAAGCATAAGAGATACTACATGGTGTTTCTGGAGTAGAAGGAAAGATTGAACAAGAACAGATAGAATTAGAGTGTTCACCATTTTGGCCAGGGCAACGATACTAGTATATATATATATATATATATATATATATATATATATATATATATATTGTTACGGAACAGAGAAAGATAATGTACACTTTAAGTGAGAATACTAAAAATCACTACTGTCCCGTAAAGTTCCAGGTTCAAAACAAAAGAGTTAGGTAAAATTACAAGTTAAAATTTAATGCTCAAACTAACAACAAAACATTCAGGACTCATAAGGATAATGTAATGGCAAAAAACAGGTTAAATATATGGTTAACTGCAATAGCCTCTATTAACACGAAATTAGCAAGAGTAAATTTACCTAAGTCAGCCCTAATAAAATGAAAATACACTGGGTAATGCTCAGTTAATGCAAGATAAATTATTACTGATACAATATAGTCTTAAAACTGGCTGACAAAATGAATCCTACATAAATTACAAAAAAAACTCACTAGGCCTACAAATCAACACCTTATGCTATACAGTACAAGGAAAAAATGCAATAACAGTTATACTCAAATTACACAGCTGCTAGATGGTTGGAGACTTTCTGAGCACTCACAATAATAATAACTGTACAGGGGAGAACAGAGATGTGAGCAAAATGAGGAGTAGATCTAAGTGGCAATGATGCAGAGACTGAGCTCATTATATAGGGGCCAGCAGAGCTTGATACAACTTGTAAGAAGGATGCGCAAATGAAGCCATGGGGACAAAGAGCTGAAAATCCCGCACTGAACAATAGAAAGGACGACTTACTCTACTATAACGGTAGAAGGGGGGGACTGAGGCAGAACACGCTCGTGATCAAACATGCAGCATACTGTGCGTTAAAATTACACAAAGGATGATGAAATCATAGGCTATGTAACACCTCCCCACAAAGAAAAAGAAATTTACAAAGGAAATTTCTTATTACTCTAAAACAATCTGTCTAAAGTCTAGATAAGCAATCTGCAATAACATTTTCTTTCCTAGAGTTACAAAACATGAGATCTCCCTAGCACATTCAGTCATAGGTACTTGCCAGTATCCCTTTAACAAATCAAACTTACTTATGTACCTAGCCTTTCCGATCTTGTCTATGCAATCTTCCACGCGCAGGAGAGGGTAAGTGTCTGTTTTGGTTATCTGATTAACACATCTGTAGTCGATGCAAAGCCACTGTGACCCACATGGCTTAGGGACTAGAGTGACAGGAGAACTCCACTCGCTCTGACATGGCTCAATCATCTTGTGGTCCAACAGGTAGCCAAGCTCCTTCTCGATGAGAGGAACTTTCACTGGGTTCACACAGTAAGGAGGCAGTTTAATTGGCTTTGCGTCTCCAACATCGACATCATGCATCAACACAGTGGTTCTTCCTCGAGTGGCACGGAACACTTGCGGGTACTCCTGCAGTAATGCCGAAAACTCCTGCTTTTCCTCGGGAGGTAGATGAGAAAGCTTAGTCTGGAGATCATTCATGATATCAGGATTCTTCCCCAAACTATCACTCACGCTCATACTGCAGGGGAGAGCTTCACTTGCAGACTCGGGTGGAACAGCTACAGTGCAGACTGGATTATTTTCGTCCTGCCTGTGATATAACTTTAGCATGTTGATGCGACATAGTTGCTTGTTCTTTCTACGATCTGGTGTGGCGATGACATAGTTGACATCACTGAGTTTCTTCTCCACGAAATAAGGACCACTAAACTTGGCTTGAAGAGGTTGCCCATGAACCGGTAGCAGAATCAAAACCTGATCTCCTGGCTGAAAGTGGCGTAACCTGGACTTCTTATCATACCAAGTCTTCATTTTCTCCTGAGCAGCTCCTAAATTCTCTCTCGCCAGCTGTAAAGCAGTGGACAGCCGTTCTTTGAACTTCATCACATACTCCAGCAGGTTGACGTCATCTTCCTCTGACAGCCAGCATTCCTTGAGTAACTTAAGGGGTCCTCTTACTTCATGGCCAAACAGTAGTTCAAAAGGTGAGAAGCCCAGTGATTCATTTGGAGATTCTCTTGCAGCAAACACAACGAATGGAAGACCTTTATCCCAGTCTTTCTGATGTTCCAAACAGTATTTCTTGAGCATCGATTTGAGTGTTTGATGATATCTCTCCAACGCTCCTTGGGTCTGGGGATGGTAAGCTGAAGAATTGATCTGGGTGATGCCCAGCTCTTTCAGAGACTGCTTGAAAACATTTGACATGATATTACTTCCTCGGTCTGACTGTACCTCCTTGGGCAGACCAAACTTTGTGAAGAACCCCAGCATTTCCTTAACCACGTTCTTTGCTGAGATATTTCTAAGTGGAATGGCTTCAGGATAACGAGTAGCCATATCAATCAGGGTCAACACATAAGAAAATCCTGAAGAAGTCTTAGGAAGAGGGCCCACAATATCCACCAACACACGGGTGAATGGCGCCTCAAAAGGAGGAATGGGAACTAGAGGTGCAACCTTTTCGGTCTGATTACACTTCCCCACAACTTGACAGGTGTGACAAGACTTACAATACCAGGAAACATCCCTGAAGATACCTGGCCAGTAGAAGTGTTTCAAAATGCGTGCCACAGTCTTCCTCACTCCAAGGTGTCCTGCCAAACTGGAATCATGAGCCACTTTAATGATATCCTGCCTACTAACACGAGGGATGACAACTTGATGTACAACCTCCCATTCACAGTCGGTTGATGCTGTTGGGGGTCTCCACTTCCTCATAAGTACTCCTGACTTTATATAATAACAAGTAGAAGCACCAGCTGACTCTTCCTCACTGCAAGCAGAGTTAGCTAGACCTTTCAACTCAGGGTCAGCAACCTGCAACTCAATCAACTCTTGACGAGACAAATTATCAACACTACGGGGTACTGCCTCATCTGGTGAGTGGTCCAAATTAGCAAGAAAAGTGTCAGCTAGGATAACATCATCATCATCATCATTATCCTCTAAATCACCAGTAACTTTAGACTTAGCCCTAGTGACAGCACATGCAGGGAACACATCAGGGACATCACAATCCTGGGCCGCAGCCACTGGCTCACTAGACAACTGAGGAGCTGGACACACTTGACTTCCATCAATATCATTTCCAAGTAAGAAAGTTACACCTGACATTGGGAGTGTCTCAACCAACCCAACCATAACGGAACCATTAACAAAACCAGACTCTAAATTCACTCTGCACAGAGGGACAGAGAAGTAATTATTCCCTACACCTTGTAAGATTACAGTTTCATCAGAGGAATTAACATTAGAGCCTAGAACACTGGTCAGCATAAGGGACTGGCAAGCACCTGTATCACGATATATTTTAACTGATTTCCTGTCATTACTGTCCAGAGGACTGACAAAACCATCAGACAGGAAATTAGCACATGAACTCTTGAGAGTGTCACCCACGTTACTGCTCAAAAGAGGAGCTCCATCATGAGAATTTAAGTTACCCCTCAAAGCAGGTTCAGTTAACTCAGTTAAAGAATTCTGGGAACTCTCAAGAGTGGACACTAGACCAATTGACTGAATATTTAAAGACTCCTTTTTGTTCACATCACGCTGTCTCCTGAAACATCTCTCCGTAGTATGACCAAGCTTACTACAATAAGTACATTTACTTTTCTGAAATCTAGAGGTGAAGCTGGTATTTACTTCCTGAGCAACATCATCCTTATTCTCTTTCCTGTTACCTGTACTCTGAGTAGAGGCAACGTACTTACTCTCAGCTTTCCCTTTTTCTTTAGAATATCTCTTGTGAGTGAGAACATATTCATCAGCTAAAACTGCAGCGTCAGACAAATTATCTATTCTTTTCTCATCAAGATATACTGTAGGCTTACATCTTTATAAATACACCTCTTGAAGTCCTCCAGCAAAATCATCTGCTTACATTTACCAAAATCAGAATCCACATTCTTAGAATTTAACCACTGCTCTAACAAATCTTCTTTGATTTTTGCATACTCAACATGGGATTGCTTATCTTGCTTGTAAGTTGTCCTAAATTTTACTCAATAGGCTTCAGGAACAAGCTCATAGGCCTTAAGAATCAAGCTCTTAACTAGATCATAATTATCAGATTGATCCTGAGGCAAAGATGCATAAGTTACTTGAGCTTTACCGGTGAGAACAGTTTGAAGGAGTACTGGCCAATACTCCTTAGGCCAATTAAAACCTGTAGCTACCCTCTCAAACAACTGAAAATACTTTGTTAAATCAGATTCATTAAAAGGAGGGACAAGTTTAACATTTTTAGCCACAACAAAATCATCAGAGCTAGATGTTGTTGTTGTTGATGATTCCTCAATTCGAGGAGACCGGGCCTTGCTGTAGCCCGGTTGCTGGTGGTTGTCTTGAGTAAAGGTAAGGGGGAAGACAGGGCCTGGGGAATGCCCAGCACACACGCCCTGTCTCCTGGCTGAGTTGCGGTGTGTGTGCAGAACTAGATGATCCAGTTCCACCTTGTTTCATGCGATACTCATGGTCTGCCTGAATCCTGGCAAGTTCAATTTGTGCCTGTATCTGTGCCTCCTGATTACGAGCCTGAGACTCCGCCTCCTTAGCATTTGCCTGAAATTCAGCCTCCTGAATACGAGCCTGAGACTTCGGCTGCTTAGCATTTGCCTGAAATTCAGCTTCCTTCACACGAGCCTCCTGCAGGCCTAGCTGTAACTTAGCTAATTCAATCTGCGTTTGCTCATTTGGAGGAGTTACATTAAACAAGCTTTTATTAATCATGCCAACAATTTGATCTTTAGAATGATGAGAGTGAACTGCAATTCCCAATTGTTGAGCAACAAGCTTAAGTTCATTCTTTGTTCTGTTTTCTACATCACACACTGTTTGCACATTTGACAAAAAATCCTTGGCTTCATCAAGTGTAGTAATAGTAGACATCATGAATAAATCACAGTCACAAAATATCAAGCAATATCCTTATGATAATATCCTGAATATCCTGATAAGAGGTCGCCAAATTTATGTTACGGAACTGAGAAAGATAATGTACACTTTAAGTGAGAATACTAAAAATCACTACTGTCCCGTAAAGTTCCAGGTTCAAAACAAAAGAGTTAGGTAAAATTACAAGTTAAAGTTTAATGCTCAAACTAACAACAAAACATTCAGGACTCATAAGGATAATGTAATGGCAAAAAACAGGTTAAATATATGGTTAACTGCAATAGCCTCTATTAACAGGAAATTAGCAAGAGTAAATTTACCTAAGTCAGCCCTGATAAAATGAAAATACACTGGGTAATGCTCAGTTAATGCAAGATAAATTATTACTGATACAATATAGTCTTAAAACTGGCTGACAAAATGAATCCTACATAAATTACAAAAAAAAAAACTCACTAGGCCTACAAATCAACACCTTATGCTATACAGTACAAGGAAAAAATGCAATAACAGTTATACTCAAATTACACAGCTGCTAGATGGTTGGAAACTTTCTGAGCACTCATAATAATAATAACTGTACAGGGAAGAACAGAGATGTGAGCAAAATGAGGAGTAGATCTAAGTGGCAATGATGCAGAGACTGAGCTCATTATATAGGGGCCAGCAGAGCTTGATACAACTTGTAAGAAGGACGTGCAAATGAAGCCATGGGGACAAAGAGCTGAAAATCCCGCACTGAACAACAGAAAGGACGACTTACTCTACTATAACGGTAGAAGGGGGGGACTGAGGCAGAACACGCTCGTGATCAAACATGCAGCATACTGTGCGTTAAAATTACACAAAGGATGATGAAATCATAGGCTATGTAACAATATATATATATATATATATATATATATATATATATATATATTTAATATAGGCAAATTAGGTTCAGCGCAGCTACAGTTTCGGCAGTATTTTGTTTCTGCTCGATATTCTTGAAATGACGAACTAGCTTCTGAAAATGGTCTTTTACTTTTGATAAAAGTTGGCCAAATACCAGTGACACTTCATTCGTGTTTGGAGAGAAATTCAGACCAAATGAAAGAATAGCATTTGGGAGTCGAACGCTAATCCCCTGCCAGAATATTTTGTTGGCCAAGTTACAAGCACGAGTGGGGGGGGGCGACGTGGGCCTGTGCCCCCCCCCCAGGAGAGTGCCGCCCCAAGGCCCCTCCAGAGGGGGCTGGGGGTGCCATCCCCTGGGAAAGGAACCGGGGGCTGTGCCACCGCATGGGGGGCACAGAGGGTCGGCGGCCTCCCAGGCGGTGGTCGGAAGATTTGGGTCATATTTTGATACCCTGAAGGTTTCATGTTCATAACTCAGTCCATTCATGAAATATAATGGTGCTAAAGGTGGCCGTTAAAAACTAGTTAACATTTGGCAGCCATTTTTGTGACCTTGACCTTGATCCCGACTGTCCATTTTCGAACTCGTCCAAGATTTTGGCCATGTCTTGATACCCTTTAATGTTTCATGTTGGTAGCTCAAGCCGTTCATGAGATATAATGGGAACAGATACACACACACATACACACTCAGAAAGGAGGGTAACAACATTATCGTTCGGCCTTGATAAAGGCAGGCGATAATCACGTTGATATGCTAGGCGGCTCAATGTATACCAGGAGCTAGATAGTGAATGACAAGCCCTGGCCAGCGACTGGTCGGCTAGGTGTGTGTTCTTACCTAATTGTATCTTTACAGGAATGAGTCAAGCTCGTACTGTCCCGTGTCTTAAACCATATTTATCGTACATATCCTTAAATTTGTGAATTGTTTTGGCACACACTATTTCATTCGGTAGAGCATTCCACTGATCAATTGCTCTGTTTGGGAAACTGAATTTCCTCACGTCTTTATCACCTCTCTTATTATGCAGTTTTTTGCAGTGTCCTCTTGATGATGCTTCCCCAAATGTTAAGTAATCATTTATGTCTATTTTCTCCTTCCCTGATATGCATTTATATAGCATTATCATATCACCTCTTTTCCTTCTCTCCTGTAGTGCTGGTAGATTCAGTTTATTTAGTCTTTCTTCGTAGCTTAGATCCCTTAAGCTTGGTATCCATCTTGTAGCGGCCCTTTGAACTTTTTCAATCTTGTCTGTGTGTTTTCTGAGATGAGGACTCCAGACTACTGATGCATACTCCAGGGTTGGTCTGATGAATGATGTTATTATCTTTCTTAGCATGTCTTCATTTATGTATATGAATGCTATTCTCATATTTGCAAGCAGTGTATACATGTTCCGTACCTTCTCACTGATGTGGTCTGCCGGAGATAGTCTGTTATTGATAATCACACCTAGGTCCTTCTCTCTTTCTTATGTTTGTAGAGCTTTATTTCCTAACGTATAATCCCAATCAGGTCTTTTTCCACTTTTACCAAACTTGATTACATGATTCTTGTCCACATTGAATTCCATTTGCCATGTATTACTCCATTCATGAAGTTTATTTAATTCTTCTTGTAGCTCTTTACAAGAGTCTGTGTTAGTAATTCTCCTTTGTATTTTTGCATCATCTGCAAACATATTTAGATAGCTTTCATTTCCAGTGTTACTGTCTATATCATTTATATACACTAAAAACATGATTGGTGCCAGCACTGAGCCCTGTGGTATTCCACTAGTCACTTCTTTCAATGATGAGTAGTTTCCCCTTAGTACTGTTCTCATTTCTCTTATGAGAAAATCTTGTATTCAACAAAACAGTTTGCTTCGAATTCCTCCTTAATGGTACAGTTTCCATAAAAGTCTTTGGTGTGGTACTGTGTCAAATGCTTTCTTGAAATCTAAATAGATACTGTCCACCTATCCTTCTCTTTCCTGTATTGTGTCTGTTACTCTGTCATAGTAGCTCAACAGGTTAGTAACACATGATTTTCCTTTTCTGAAATCAAACTGTCTTTCTATTATCATATTGTGTTCTTCTAGATGATTTACCCAAGCTTTTCTTATAAGCATTTCTAATACCTTGCTTACAATACTGGTCAGTGATACTGGTCGGTAGTTCAGTGGATTTTGTCTATTCCCTTTCTTGAATAAAGGGACAATATTTGCTTTCTTCCAAATATCAGGTAGTTTACCTTGACTCAAGGATTTCTTGAAAATTTAAAATAATGGTTTACTTAACTCCTTTGCACATTTTCGTAGCAACCAACATGAAATTTCATCAGGCCCATTTGCTTTTCCTATGTTTAATTTACTTAACTCCTGCTGTATTACTTTTTCTGATATTTGTATATTTGGTAGTATGTGTGGGCATGCATGTTCCACATAGTCCCTCTCAAAAATTTTTTCTTCTGTAAAAACTGATTGGAAATTCTTATTTAGTGCTTCACAAATATCTTTATCTTCTGTATAGGTGATTCCCTCGTCCGTAATGGATTGTACTATATCTTTTACTTTGGTTTTGCTTCTGATGTAGCTGTAAAATAGCTTCGGTTGATCACTACTTTTATTTATGATATCTTCCTCAAACCGTTTTTGGGCTTCCCTCCTTATTCTTGTATAATCGTTTCTTGCCTGTTTATAATTATTATATGCCCTTTCACTATTGTGTCTTCTGTTTCTATTGCACAACAAATCCCTTCTTTCTTCTGATTTTTCACATTCTGTATTGAACCATTTATGTATTTTCTTTTCTGCTTCTTTGTGCTCTGGGATGTACTTCTGGACTCCTATTTCATAAAATTCACAGAATATTTTATATACAGCATTTAAATCTTGTCCTCTAAGCACATTTTCCCAATCAACTTCTAAGAAATACTTCTTTAGGTCATGATAATATCCCTTTTTATAGTTTAGGCTCTTTTTGTAACTTTCATTGCTGTTAACTATGTCATATGCTATCCTGAAGTTGCAATTTAGTATTGCATGGTCGCTTTTGCCGAGTGGAGGGTGATATGTTAAATTGTCAATATAATTTTCTTGCCTAGTAAATAATTATGAGATCTAGCATTGAAGGTACATCGAGTCCTCTTTTTCTGGTGGTTTCCCTCACATGTTGCGTTAGGAATAACTCTTGCACGAGATCCAGGAGCTTTTGGTCCCAACAGCTTTGTTGGCTTATTATATCTAGAGTATTCCAGTTTATATTTGTATTAAAATCTCCAGTTAGTATAATTCTTTTCGATTTCTCTTATATTTTATTTAGTAATGCTCTTAAACTCTGAATTGTACTCTCTGCCAGGGCCTCATATTCGTCTCTTTTCCATGTGTTTGATCTGGGTGGCATGTACAAATTGGCTACAATTACTTTCCCTTTAGATGTGTTGATCTCTACTGCAATCAGTTCTACTTGTGGGGGTATATCTAGTTTTATTTCATTGACTTTTAGATTTTTCTTAGTTAATATTATAATTCCTCCTCCTTTTTTTAAGTTTCTATCTCTTCTCCATATATTATATTCCTCTAAGTTTAGTATGTCATTTGATATCCTTGGTGTTAATTTTGTTTCAGTTAGGCATATTATATGTGGTTCATTTTCTCTGACATAATCATTCATCTCTAATAATTTAGATACCATTCCATCCACATTTGGGTACATCAACTTAATTATCTTGTTTATATACTTGTGATGACATGGTTCTACTACCTTCCTCCTTTTTATTCCCTCCTGGTTATGTACCACTTTCGTACCTGCAATCCTATTACTTTGTAAAAAATAAAAATGTGTTCTTCTCTTCTTCTGATCTTCCCTCATTTTTTGTTTTTGCTTCCTCCCTCTTCTCTTTCACTAATTCCAGTTCCTCTTGTGTTAGGCATCTTTTTATCCATAAATTTTTTAACTCCTCTTTTTCCATAAGATTCTTTGCATTTTTTAGTATCTGCTCCACGGTGTTTACACTCTGGAAAGTTACCTTTAGAGGTCTTGACTTGCTTTTCTTGTATTTCCCTAACCTTTTGTGTTCCTCTATGTCTTTACTACAGATTTCCTCTGATACTTCTTTCGATAGACTCATTACATTTGCCATCTCCTTTTTGTCTCTTGAGATCTTGTTTTTTACTTCTTCCTCTTCTATACCAGTTGATTACTATATATTTGTTGATATCTACTGAATCTCTGACCAACTTTGGATTGTTTTGGATTATTCTTTTCACTTCCTTTTTAATGCTTTCTTCTTCCACCCTTGTTTCTACGTCTTTCTTTACTTTCACCATTTCAGCACACGTGGTTTCCACATCATTTTTGTAGCTTTGCACAGCTTCATTCACCTGTGTTATTTTTTCCTCAAAATCACTGCTCTGGTCTATCAGACTGCTTACTTGCCTAATTGTCTCTGTATCATTTCTGAACTCTTCCATAAAATTCACAGAATTTTTTATATACATCATTTAAATCTTGTGTGTGTGTAGTTGAACAAGGTTTAATTAAAAACCGTAAATAAATCCATTGTCAGCTATTTTAGTATCTGTATAAAATTATTTGGCAGTAGCCGACATAATACTTTATGTGCAAAACAAAGGATTTGTCCAGTGTTTTAGAGAACAACCAGTGATGGTCACAATAGAGCTTTTGAAACTCTAAAACTGAAATTCCTTGTAATGTTAAAGATAAAAACATCGCATTTATAGTAAAAATTGATTTGATTTTCTCCATACACATATATCTGGTAAAATACTTGCGGTAGGTACCATACTCCCAGCCTATACAGTACATCATGCTGTAAATGAAAGTAAAGAGTTTTATTACTGTGCCGGTAGAGGTTCATAAACTTGGCTCCCATACACCTTTTCCACGCATCACTTGTATTACTCGGAATCCACATAAAAAGTTCTCATTTCCATGTAGTGCTCGGCTTACACTGGTAGCACGTGCAGGCTCTGTACTCTTATTGGCACACTAGGATGTGTAGTGAACTAGTATGTACTCATTCAAATTTATTCCACCTCATATGGAATAATAATATTTTACAACAATGGTAGTTCAAGATACTGACTTCATCCAAAAGTAATAATACTTCTGTTTCTCACTTCCTTCAGCAGAATTATTCCTATGCTGAGAGAGGTTTGATATGTTTGGTTGACATAACGAGTCAGGGAAGAAAGTGATGTACATACCCTTAGACGTAATGCAGTATTGAGTGATGTTTTGATTGTATACAAGGAGACATAAGTATCTTTCCCAGAGTCGACGAATACGTAACGGAAAAAGCGAGCAGTATGAAACACGCGCTAGTAAAGATACGATTTTCGTTTTATTTCTGCAACTATAAATTTTCATCAGACAGAACTGAGAAGATAGATGTTTCTCTTGCTGTACATAAGATTGAGTGATTTCCTAACATAATGTATTTGGCACAACACTTTTTAGCAAAGCATTTATTCCTTCAGTCATGCATGCATGTACAGGGTCACAGATTGCCCAAGGAATTATGAAACAATTATTACAGCTCCTCAATATGAAGGTAGACCGTGAAAATATTTCGTCGAGAGGAACATACCAGAAGGAACAAAGGCATAATATTGTTAATGTCTGTACAACGCACAAGAACTAGTATGACAAACATTTTCCCTCTCTTTGCTGCATAGCTGCGCGGCTGAATCTTTGTCTCTTTACTATAGCTATATCAGTGGTCACTGCTCTTCTTAACTGTCCGCTTTTACTTCTACTCCATTAAGGCGTGCGCGTAGCGCCAGTCTGGCAGCGCACTCTCACCCATTTTCTTGCCAGCTCTTTAATGCAAAAGTTAACCAATACTCTCGATCATTCATAAAGGCAACAGCTTTAGACTTGTCTTCGTCAGTCTGTAATTCCCTCTGTCGATGGTCCTAAGTCTCATTAAAGAAATTAACGGTCTTGAATTTAGCTGTCTTTTGTGCAGTTTTTCTCTGAAAGACGTGTTTTTCAAGGGACTTTCAGATTTTGGTACTTTATTTTCTCCATTAAAAATTGTCGTACTTGTCCTTCAGAATTCATCCCACAGTATTTTAGTTAACTCACATATCCCCAGTTACACCCATGGGTAAACAGGAACAAACGTAATGCAGAGTACACGTTCTGGTCGGCCGGAATATCGAACTTATCTGTAACCTGCATATGGTAACCAATACACCACCGCCTCCCCATTACTAACTAAACATCATTATGACTTCTTGTGGGCATCGGACAAGAGATCGACAACGAGATGGCCTACTATAAAAACGTGTCGCATTGTCGTATGTCGTTCTTCCAGTTACTTAACACCCTTAAGTGTAATTATGTACTTTTCTTTCAACTGTTATTACTTCCAGCCGACTTTAACTCAGGAGAAACCAATTGTAGTGGCGGGATTCGTCTTCATTAAACTCTGCACTACCTTATTCACACCTTAAGCTAAATATAAATGTCTGAAATGAGAGTAAGAAAGTATGTCACTGGGCTTTGGTTAAGAACTGCTTGTCCCATAAAAAAAAAAAAAAAAAAAGTCACTGCTGCTACCAAGCGATTTTCTTCATTTTTTAGAAAACCTAAGAAATGAAGAGGATAATGTAGGCTATAACTAACTCCTCCTATTCGAAAGTCCCCACCATGCTGACTAAAATGGTGTGGGAATGGCAAGTATAAAACATAAAAGATGTACTGGAAATGAACAGCTTAGGGAACTGCCATAACAAAGGATCTTAACGATGATTTTTATATTTTAAGTAAGAGTCGAGAGACTGAGTGTGAGTGGCCCCATTTGTGGAATTAACCTGTGGCGTCCCGTCGACGTTCTTTAACGTCCACACGTTTTGTCACTGCCAATCCCGTCGATGTACATAAACGCGACTCAATTGCAAGGTCCCTAATTTGCTCAATTTTCAATTTTCGCGAGTGATTTTTGGTACGTGTACACGTGACACCTTCCTCTACAAGATGCCAGGCAGAGACAATGCCTTACCCAGCATGACCTCCTCCCCCCTCTGCACGCCATTGTCTCAGCAATTCACCTGTTATCAGTGACCTGGCCAGTAAAGCCATGTCATGCCACAGTACAAAATTCAGGGCCAGAGTGATTCCCCAATCAATGACAATGTGGAGGACAAACTTTACATAGCATTAGAGGGAGAAACAGTCAGAAATGATGATCAGGTAATGTGGCAAAAAAAGGTCAGGTATGGTGATGAGTTAGTGAATGAAACAATGTTTATAATGCCTATATTACTGCTTGAAAACCAATATACTCTCGTACTACATATAAATTCGTACCAAGTAAATAAATAAATACCGTTTATGAGTAGTGTGAAATAGTTATCCTCCCACAGAACTCGTTTTCTTTGGTGCCAGCCTATTAGAAAACCCAGTAAGGTAAGGAGGTACTCCTACCTGTATCGAGTATTTTAAATCTCAGATGAGCGATTTCTCTATGAATTTTCAATGTTTCTCACCAAAAGCGGAGGTTTGAGCCAAAAAAATTTTTTTCAAAAATAGTCGGGATTGGGGGGAGTCAGTGGTGGAAAAGTGGTCGGGATGGGGCGGGTTAATATGGCTACCGTACTAAATCTCTCTCTCTCTCCTCATAAACAGCAAATAGGATTATACTGTGGCCAACATGCAGTGACACGAAGCTTCTAGCTTTTGATGTGTGCATGTTTAATGAATCACATATTACTCCATACTTTAAACAGTAACAAAGTTGTATGTTTTTATTAACCCTCTCAATCTGATTACTTTTTTCCATTCATTCATGGTACCGGTACCCTAACATTGTATGATTTTATTTAACGTCTTCCAGTGAATGGAGAACCGGAACTTATATTTGAACGCTCTTGTTCAGGAAGTCACCATTAATATGAATATTCGTCTGGTGGTAGTAAGAATAATGTGGAGGAATCCCTTATCTTAGTATAGTGGTTAGAAAAGTACCAAGCTGTGAGAGTATGGTGCCCTACCTCCTGGAAACAGAATGTCATAAATTTAGGAAGAACACAGGCAGTAACTCATCAGAGGGCCAGGACCCACTTCGGCACTGATCATCTACACACAGTGAATCAGCTAATAAAGAAAACTATAAAGCATAATAAACCACTGTGCTTAAGTTTATTGATTACGAGGAGGCTTTCGACTCAGAGTATCACACAGCATTTATAAATTCAATGCGGGAGCTAGGAGTAAATAAGAATATTGTGAAACTGCTCGAAAACATATGTAATGAGAGAAGTGCTACAGTTAATTTACACAATGACTCGGAAAAAAATTAACTTGAGAAGGGCGTGCATCAGGGAGATACAGTTTCACCAAAATTGTGTACAGTATGCCCAGAAAGTATTTTCAGAAAACTGAACTGGGATAACAAAGGAATAAACATAGATGAGGAAAACCTAAACCATTTAAGATTCGCAGATGATATATACTGTCCTAATGTCAGAAACATCAGAGACACTGGAAGAAATGTTAAGTGACCTAAATAACGAAAGTCGCAAACCATGGCTAAAGATGAACCGGAGTAATCAAAATACACCAAAGAACGTCATAGGAATAAACGAAGAAATTCTTGAAGAAGTCAAGAAGTACAATTACTTAGGGTAAATACTAGAACTAACGAACGACCATGACAGAGAAATAAAAAGATGCATTACAATTGGATGGAAAGCTTTCGGTAAAGAGAAAGACATCATGAAATGTAGCCTGCCAGTATGTATGAAACGAGAAGCATATAGCGAATATATAATCCCAACTCTGACGTACGGCTGTGAGACCAGGAAACTGACAAAATCGATGGAAAATAAACTCTTTCGTTCTCAGAGAGCAATGGAAAGGTCAATATTGGGAATATCTTTAACAGACCGGAAAAGATCACCTTGGGTGAGCGAGCAGACTAAAGTCAAAGACATTATTGAAGTAATAAAAGAACACAAATGGAAGCGAGCAGATCAAGTAACAAGAATAAGGGATAACCGATGGATCAAGAGGCTGACTGACTGGATTCCAAGACATTATAAGTGAAGCATAAAAAGGCCAGACAGGAAGTGGGCACATGGATGTTCGGAGGGGGGGGCAAGGGGGGCATTTGCCCCCTCCTTGGAATTCCAAAGTGTGTTTGGAACTTTTCCGGTCGTCACGCATATTTTCGTTGAGTTATAGCATATCAGCATATGAATACTTTTCGACTGCAATTTTAAGTACATCTTGATACAATACTTTATAGTGAAATATATGACCATTAAATTCGCCATTTCAAAGTTGAAAGAATAAATTTTCAGGTAAACGTGGGAAAAAGGGAAATCATGAACAGGGACTAGCCGACACGGATGAACGCAACCATTGGTTGCATTCATCCATGTCGACTAGACGCCTATCTTCTCTGTGTATGTTGAGTGTGCACCGAGAGAAAATTACTACCATGAAGGATGCTTTCACTGAGGCCATCATCGATCGTTTCGGTAGCGACAGGCGACGGCTTCAGTTCTTGTTCATGGATGATTTAGTGATTTGAGTCGATTCATGCAGTCATTTTATGCATCTGATGTAAGTCATGTAACTCATGTAAGTACTGTATATGCCTATGCCTATTTGGAGTGTGTGTATTTTGATATTATAACCGCACATATATGTATAATTTCATTTCTTTTCTCCCCCCTTATAAAAAGAATCCTGCGGACGCCCCTGGGTGGGGAGATGAGATAAAGAAGTTTGCAGGCAAAACATGCCAGAGATTGGCTCAGTCAAGGAATTCGTGGATAAGCTTGCGGATGACCTTTGAACAGCAGTGAACTGGAATTGGTTGATGATGATCATGATAATCCTGAGAGAGAGAGAGAGAGAGAGAGAGAGAGAGAGAGAGAGAGAATGAATATACTAGCATAATTCTAGTTTTAAATGTAGTTGGACATCAGATTTCGTTTTGATATTTTCCGGTATGATAAAGAAAAGTTGACCATGACTGGGACCTTAAATTGCGATCCCAGCCATAGCGATTTTTTTTTTCGTATGATATCAGGAAATATCAAAACAAAATCAATTTATACGAGACTCTGTTTTGAACTTGAATTATGTTTGCTTATTCTTCCGTGGTCAGTTTTGCGCAGGTAAGATTGCATCATTGTGAAAGAGTGTAATGGCAAGACTGTTTGCTTTAAGAGTTAGTGATTAGGTACCAATGCGGTGGGAGACAGAAGCTAATAAAAGACCGGTAGAGCTTGCCAGCGTTCCTTTCGTAGACCTTGCACAACACTTCACGTTAAACTAACTCTGGTTTCATTTAGCGTAATTATACAGGGTGGTGTGTCCGCTCTGCCGTGCTATGATATTGAATAGCTGCTTTATATATAAATAATATTACAGCAAATCACAGCCATCTGTAGCATGAAGTAGAGCATAACACATCATAACCTTTTACCACATCTTCTCAGAGAAATATAAGTCGTATGCAATATTTGATAGAGCCAGTTATTTATTTATTCATTTGTTTACATCAGTTAGAAGGAACATATTTCGGAAAACATCTCTGGTCGACACAATTCACTCCTTCAGTAATGTGATAAAAAAAGGAAAAAAAAATCATCCTATTGCAAGGAAACATTTTTAACCATCAGAGAAACCTTTGATAGTGAACATTTTGACTCTGCAGACCTAATTTTTGCGATGCCTTGAGTCTCGTGCTGGCAACTGGGACCGGATATTGAAACATCATAATAGCTCTCGTAATCCCTCGGGCGGCGTTCAGGAAGTGTTGGTTTTGGGTTGTCTGATACTTGCCAAGAACAGACAGAAACACTGTTTGTAAATATAATTTCTTAGGCATATATTGAATTTCTCATGTTATATTACTTGTATGGACTTTGGTCTTACATCGAAATATTTTAGTCTATCTATAATTTCTCCACGAAAGCTGCCAGAATAAATTGCATAACTATTGTGACTATTCACAATTTAAGGATGTTAGAAATAAAAAGGTTGTTTGGGCTTTAAAGGAATAAACAGAAAAGGTGCAAATCCTGCAATTATTGAAAAATTATTATTTATTGTAGAAGTTGGCGTGTACATTCCTGTCATCGTTTTGTAAATATAAGAAATGATAAACGAAGAGTGCTCGTTGTTGAAAAAGATACACGATACAAATGGAGATATTTTCCAGAAAACTGGTGAAGAAGAATGACGAGAAAAGAACAGTGGATGATATGATTTAGTTGTTGATACAGAAATGGGAAGCTAGTACTTGTTCAAGTGTTATTGTCACCTGTCGGCCTCTAAATATATCTCATTTTGAACGCACATCCGAGACACTTAAGCCTTGCAAGTCCTGCATCAGTCAGTACCAGCCCTCATATTTTGTATCATACCTGGAGTCTGTTGTAGGGACAATCTTCCACTTCCTGAAGCAGATCTGACGATAGGAGGCAGGCAGGCTGCCCTGGCCCTTATTATCCCCCGAAAATAGACAGCAACCCCAGTGAATACAGCTGCAGTTAATACCTACACCTTGATTCACACACCCAGACCCAATCACAATCACTTAACCCTTTGGCTGCGGAGCTATTAAATCCAGACGCACGCAGAACGTGCATATTCTAGAGAAAATAGGGTGTTTTGCTTTTTTTTTATACTTATAATTTATAAAAATATTTAAGAAAAATACCACAACTAGATACATCTTTCCTCTTACCTTTGCAACAAACTAGAGCTCCGTAGGTGCTCTCCTCATGGTGTGACAAGTGCTGGAACCGATGACACTTTTTCGGGCCTCTGAGGACGTTGCGCCCACCTGGGCGGAAAGTGTTGCCAATCCCCGGGACACAGCGTTGCAACGTGTTTCTCGCCCTCTAGCCCGCCCCACCACTACCATACCATACTTTTCACGTTTTTCATGAAAACACTAATTATTATGTACAAAAGGCACTAATGAAGCACCAAAATGACCCGTTGAGCAAATATATACAATTACAGGACGCCATGAATGTTCAAAAAACTGTTACGAAAATGTTACAATACAGTAGCACTGTATTTTCCAAATATTTACACTTATACCTTTCTGCAATGAGAAATATACAATATTACTTTCTTTCAATTACTATGACACCTTTATCACAAAATAAAGCCATTTTTTGAAACAAAGATAATATATTTTCAATATTTTGCATGATACTGTACTGATAATTTACTGATTTTTCCGTATTTTCTTACACCCTCACAACACTAATGAAGCACGAAAATGACCCGTTGAGCAAATATAGACAATTACAGGAGGCCTTGAATGTTCAAAAAACTGTTACGAAAATGTTACAATACAGTAGCACTGTATTATCCAAATATATACACTTATACCTTTCTGCAATGAGAAAAAATATAAAATATTTCTTTCAATTACTATGACACCTTTATCACAAAATAAAGCCATTTTTTGAAACAAACATAATATACTTTCAATATTTTGCATGATACTGTACTGATAATTTACTGATTTTTCCGTATTTTCTTACACCCTCACAACACTCTCCAACTTAGTACTTCTCCAACGTATGGTAGTGGAGATAGCAATCACCCAGGCATAGTGCAACCTTGCACCCTGCACACATTGTCGTAACCTTTTTACGACAAGGCTCACGACGGGTGGTGTTACGGCAAACATAGCAGTTCAGCTGCTTCCTCTTTCTGCCGTTTGCCTCGTAAGGTGTGTGCACTGGGTGGTGGTCCCTCACTAGGCTCTTGCACCTGTCAGGTAGCTCGACAACCCTTCTACCCCGGTCACTGTGCGAGTAATCTCCGTATTTCCTCAACAACTGGAAAACCACGTTGTGAGAGAAATCACGGAACTTTACTTTTTTCCCAGTGCGCCACTTGTACAGGTTGTAAGCGTTGAGCAGCGTTACGTCAACCATGTGCATGAAGAACAGTCTTCCTGACGCACTCAACACTACCTACCTGCATGTCACTCTTATCAAAAGAGTTCATGTGATAGTTGTAGTCGATGACTACGTCAGGTTTCATAATGTGTTGGCCGGTACTATGGTCAACCTTGGCACTCTGTTGCATGATGCCACGATGCACAGTGCTCAACATAGTAACGTCACGCTTGTCGGACCATTGCAAAGCCAGTATGTTCTTGGCCTCAAACCGCTGCACATTCCCACATTCCTGCTTGTCGAAATGTAGCATATGTTTCCTATATGTCCTGACTGTGCCACAAGATCCTGTGCTGTTCTCATGAAGGTACAGTGACAGGGAAGGGCTACTGTACCAGTTATCTGTGTACAGCACACGGCCCTTTCCCAGGTAAGGAGCCATAATTTTTTTCACGATGGCACCAGACATTCCCAAAGGATCGTGGCTGGGAATGTCGACGTCACTGGCTGTGTACACAATCATGTCCAGCACATATCCTGTAGTACAGTCGCACATAACGAAAATCTTTATGCCAAACCGATTTCGTTTTGACGGGATGTACTGTTTGAAGGAGAGGCGTCCTCGAAACAGAACAAGACTTTCGTCAATCACGATTTTCTGGTAAGGCACAAAGAATTTACGAAACGATTCTTTGAGCATCTCAAAGAATGGCCTAACTTTCCACAAGCGGTCACCAGGTAATGGGTAACGGTTATCAGCGAAGTGCATGAAACGGAGGATAAGTAGGAACCTATCCCGTGCCATGTACTTTCCAAAGGCTGGCGTAGGAACGAGAGCGTCTTTCTGACGCCAGTAATGGTTGACCACATGTTTACGGCAGTGTGGCATCAGGAGCAGAAGGGCAATGAACACCATTAGCTCTTCATGACATATACTGTGCCACTTGGAAATACGTGCCCGGGGAGTTAGGATTTTTCCCGCTACCACGAATTGATAATAGCGATTGCTCTCATCGCATATCAATTTCGTCACATCACGCGAAATAAATGCCTCAAAATAATCAATTTCAGGAGCGTCAGGGCCAAGTGGCCACTCACTCGTAAATCCACTATCCGAGGCATCAAAATCGTGGATGTGTGGGGTGAAGTCCTGTGTGGGGGCCCAGGCAAACAAAGGGGATTGGCAGGGTGATGCTCGCCCACGGACACGTGAGCGGCAACATTTCCTCCCACGTGCCTTGGCTCGGGCCTGGCCTGACCCAGGTGGTGAGGCCACTGATGGTGGTGATGGCCCTGATGATGATGAGGGGCCAGCAGGTGGTGTTGAAGGTGTGGCCAATATTGAAGGGGTTGAGATTGGCAGGCTGCTAAGCACGATTTCATCATCACTACCCTCCCACGCACTTGACAAACCTGCTTCCTCTGCCTCATCAGTATCGTCGTCATCACTATCACCACCACTTCCTGACCACTCATCATCATCCTTGTCGGTGTTCACTTCATCAAATAAAATCTTGTCCCACTTGGAGGGGGTCAGAGAGGCGGCAGAACGGCGAGGCTTGGGAGGTGGGAGGCCAGAGGTGGAGGGCTGTGGCTCACGCACCTGTTGCCGCCTTTCATCACTTGGCCGCACTTTCTTCGGCCTCACAATACTATCTGTCACACTTCCACCACTTCCTGACGAAGTGGAAGCCGCCACAGGTGCCCCTAAACCCAAACTAAGGGCAAGAGAACGTTTCACGCCCAACCGGGCGGGAAGGCGAGGTCGGGGGGGGAGGGGGTTGAGGAAAATCGTCTCCATACGCGTCTCCTATGACAGCTAGAGCGAAACTAAGACCACCAGCGTCATGCGTGTTCAGCGCAATGTTTATGCTAGGATGCGTGATGCGGCCCACACGCCAGAACAATAGTCACGCCGCATATTAAGGCGGAATTCTCGAAATTTTTGTTGGCCTATATATAGGTTCTTCGGAGCCCTACAGTAGGGATACGGGGCGGTACATAGCAGCCTAGGGGTTAATAACCTCAATGCGTACCACACACATATCAATGTTGCTTTTTACGTTTGTTGGATATATTAATCAGTAGGCATCTCTCCCTAACAGTGGATAATTAGATTTCACGGTAAGCCAAGACACATTTTCAGGATAGGAAAGAATCAGAAGTATAGTATTAACTTCTTCAATTAGATGTTGTATTTCTTTATTTTTACTACCAGAAGACGATTCTATTCAACTTACTGGAGGGAATTTACGAACAGGTCACATACAGCTTCCATCAATTCTTCACAACAAAACGCCATCTTTACACTCAGTAATAAACTAAAAATACGTCACCTACCTCAAGAGATTAAGAATTAGATTTAAGCTTACCAGTGGACTATATTTAATTGCATTAGTTTTTATTCTTCAATATCCTGCACTAGTGACAAGTTCTCTAGAAATATACCACGTACCACCAGGAAAATCTATTCCAAATAAGCAAGGGAAATCGTTATAGGAGAATGATCACATCCAACTGATCCTTACACACCATTCTTAACCTGTGAACTAGAGAAGCATGCTGTAACTGCCATGAAAATTACTTGGGAGCGTGGGGGGCCTTTGGTACGGTATGTGGGTTAGCATGTCAAGCTCGGAAGTGGAAGGTCTGAAATTTTGTTGTCTGGCCAGTCTTATGATTAGATAAAGTTTATTTCTTCGATTTACCAATTTATCCAGCAGCATAATTCGAAAGTTGGATGTAACTTGGTTAATGCGGGTCGTATTCAAGAGGAAGATTGGATTGTTTGCCTCAGTAACTCTAGTGTTGCAGACACGAATGTATTTAGGTTTCTGTTTCTTGCAAACACTGACATACTGTAATCTTGTTATTATTGTGTACATTTTCCTTTGTGAACTCTTATGCTGCCTAACGTGTTGTTATATATTTCTTGTACATTTGTACCATAATTTTTTTTACTTCTTCGTCAGGTTGTACAAGAGACCGAAAAGTACTTCCACAACTCCCTGTTACACATAAGCCACAGGCGATAGAATCTATAACACGGTGGACACCCGTTAATAGTCCTGCATATCTCAGAGTTCGCAAAAAATCAGTCGAGGTTTCGTTTAGACAGGAAGTGCGTACATGCATTCTTGCTTCACAGACTAATTTCTAATCTGATGAAAGGTGGCTTATCCATGTGAATCATGTACTGTGGCGCGTGCATGCCTGTTGCTGCAGCATTTCAGTACTGGGTAACAGTGATTTTTATAATCACCTACAGTACGTATTGCCCACATCAGTGGTTAAATCTATGAGTATAATATATGATGTTCCTCTGTTCATGGGGGAAAGGGGCTTACTGAGTCACCGTACTACTACTGAGACAAACTACACTGGGTGGGTGATTTGGGCTATGGGTGTGTGAGTGGATGAATGGGTGGCAATAGGTCCATTAGTGAAATATGTCCATGGGGTAAATAGGTCCATTAGTTAAATACGTCCTTGGGGTAAATGGGTCCATAAGTGAAAAACGTCCATAGGGAAAATAGGTCCATTAGTGAAATATGTCCATGGGGTAAATATGTCCATTAGTTAAATACGTCCTTGGGGTAACTGGGTCCATAAGTGATAAACGTCCATAGGGAAAATAGGTCCATTAGTGAAATATGTCCATGGGGTAAATATGTCCATTAGTGAAATACGTCCATGGGGTAAATAGGTCCGTTAATGAAATACGTCCATGGGGTAAATAGGTCCATTATTGAAATACGTCCATGGGGTAAATAGGTCCATTATTGAAATATGTCCATGGGTAAATAGGTCCATTAGTGAAAATGTCCATGTGGTAAATAGGTCCATTAATGAAATACATCCATGGGGTAAATAGGTCCATGGGGGAAATGCGCCCAAATGAGAACATAAGTCGTCCAATGGGATAATATAGGTTTATGTAGGAAAATACATCAAAGGGAGGAAATAGATCCCTGTGAGAAACAGGGATTTCTTCATGTGGAGAAAATAGGTTCATGGGAAATAGCTTTATGAGGAAACCAGGTCACTGGGAGTATTACATCCATTGGTGGATTACAGCCATAGGGATGTAGTGCTGTTTACTTCTTCCTTCACCTTAATAATTTGTCTATGTCTGCACTCCTCTCTTCCTATTTCTTCCATCCTTCCTATCATTTTTCCTTACTCCTCTTTACACTTCTAGCAGCTCTACAATAAGTAACAAGCTTAATGGTGTCCTGTAATCAAGGACACCATTTACAAAGTTGGGTGGCAGCCATAATTATAAACAAATAACGCAGTGATGTGGAGCCTACTATGGTGCCCCTGTTAACAGGATGGAGAGACGCAAATGCGGCACTCTTCCCTTCCCTGCACCTCGCTGTGGCGAGGGGTTGTCTGCCGCAAGGGAACATTGGCTCATTGCACGGGACAGCCCTGTAGGGTCAATTACTTGCCTGTGGTACATGGGTCTACTCGGCCAGACGGACTGGAATTACCTAACAAGAACAACAATATCGATAGGAAAAATAGGTGCATGCAGGAAAACAAGATAATGGAGATCTACGGAGATAATAACTCCAGGCGAGAAATTAGTCCATAGATGGAAAGTGGATTAGAACACAAACAGATCCTGGGGACAACAGGCCCATGGAGGGAAAATAGGTCAATGGGACAGACGCACCAGGGAAAAGAGATTCTTGTAAAAAAAAAGAAATCCATGGAGGAATATGAAACCATTCAGCAAAAATAGATCCGTGGAGAAAAATAAGATTGTTACTAATCTGCTGAGCTACTATGACAGAGTAACAAACACAATACAGGAAAGGGAAGGATGGGTGGACTGTATCTATTTAGATTTCAAGAAAGCTTTTGACACGGTACCACACCAAAGACTTTTATGGAAACTGTACCATCAAGGAGGAATTCGAGGCAAACTGTTTTGTTGGAAGGAAGACAAAAGTGTCCACAAAGCAAGATAAAGTTGCCAGGTGAGAACAAGGTATTTTAGTGCAATGTACTGTATTGTCGGCGTAAAATAAAATATTCCTATGCCACGTTTCCCTGACGTTCTTCATCTGAAATAAGTCATAGGAGACAGAGCATAAACACTACCACTGTCGTCCCTCTCAAGATCAGGACAGCTCTAACATGTAATTCCAGCAATTCCAACCTGAGAGTTAATATATTACCATGAATTATTTTTTAGTCTAAGTTCACAAAGTACTTATAATTTTTTTTTGTAAATGAACTTCCTCACCACCATAAAGGTAATTTTGTTGGAAATATGTTCCTCCAAATTTTTTTCTTCTGCGGTACAGGAAGTGATAGATTAACTGAAATATTTTTTTCATTCGATCCTTCAGAGCGACTTGAGAGCAAAAATGGCTTACAGTACGTATGGTATAGCACGACATATAACGCAGTTAATCGCATAGTTGAGAAACCACTAGGCTCAGAAAAACGGGGTCCAAAGTTTGAGTCCTGACTGAGTAACTGATTTGAAGACTTTATGGGGTAGTCATAGAGTCCGAACAGTTCTGAGGAGGCATAGTTATTTTTTCCTCCAAACAGGACACTTTTCTTTCCACAGCAACAATATCAGGGTGACTTTGGTGCATCTGCGTGCAATTTTTGCTTCCTGGGTGCTCTTAGCGGGAAAAACGTGATAGATACAGCTATAATATTATTACACACAATATTTCGAATTCCTCATTAATACAGAGGTTTCGTGAAACAAATATAACCAAAAAGATTTATATACATATGGTATTTCGTATGACTCCCTTAAAATACGTAAACAAACACACGGACACTTTATTGTTTTATAACTGAACCTCATCTAGTATAAGGCTGTTTAATAAGAATTTATCAGAACCACATGATCTGCATCTACCTTCTGGCTGTATCAGAGTAAGAACCCATTTGTTCACCAAAAATAACCCCTAATCTCTATGGTCATTTTTTTTTTTTTTTTTTTTTTTGAAAAATTCCCTGCACATATAGTGCAGGCCGGGCCATACATTAGCCCGGTCAGTGGTGTATGGGCTGATTAATAAAGAGTAAGTGGGGAGAACAGGACCTGGGGAATGCCCAGCACACACGTCCTGTCTCCTGGCTTTGTGGTGTGTGTGTCTATGGTCAGCTGCTCCATTCTTTTTGTTGTGAGTTCTCTGCGGCAGGCCCAGCAACTTGTTCAATGTTTGTGTAGCCACCCCAGTCTTGGGCCTTACTGAAGTTATCCGTAGGAGGGGGAAAAAAACACCAGCACTGGGACGTACACAGCAACCCCAATAGGGCCTCTCATACATATTCTAGGTCTCCAATCAACCCACCAACAGCGTGGTGTTATAATTTCCATGGAGAGAAATCAGGTAAATTAGAATGATGCCATTGCTCTTCGTTTTACCTTAAAATTCCTATACGTGGTGAATGGTAAAAAGAATACTGTACCTTATGTTTGCCTTTACTATTCTCGAAGAGGATTTTAATTTATATTAGGTATAAAAAGTATAAAGCACCCAGAGAGCGCATACCTCCGCCAATGCCATTTTCATTAAAAAGGAACTGAATCCGGATCCTTGGAGATAGTGTAGAATACCTAGGATTCGGATCCGCCCCCAAATTTAATCAATTATTCTTTGACCAATGGCCCACTCTCCCACAAAAATTTATTGAAATTCATAGAGAGCTTTTGGAAGTATTGTTTGAGATACATAGGATCCGGATCTGGATCCGCCCCCAAATTTAATCAATTCTTTCTTGGCCCATGGCCCACCCAGCCAAAAAATTTCATTGAAATTCATTGAGAACTTTTGGAGACATCTTGTGGAGAAACTAGCAAACAGGCAAACATAGGTGAATACATACGGTAACCTCTAACCGCTGGCGGAGGTAACGAGGCTGTTATACATGTACAGTATTTTGACAACTCTGATATTACACGGGACCACTTGCTACTACCAAACGGACCAGTGACACTACATGGAGTATTCCTACAGTACTGAGCACAAGTGTAGACTTCAATGGCAACTTTACAATATGCTGGGGGGGGGGGGTGTTGTCGCGGCTAACTGTTGTTAGTATCAACTTTATGAACAAACTAAAAAGCTTTGTCTTATACCCATGGTCATTTATTTATATCATAAAGTGACTATAATATTTTGCTTTTGTCTGTTGATCGTCACTGAGCTTCTCAAACTCAGCCAAACAGCAAGTGAGCAGTATACCCAGGTGGGTAACTTTTAACACACATTCCAATACGAATTATCTATTGTTCTCCCATAGGTTTATAATTAATTTTATGAATGTCTCACCTGGAATTTTGGCCTCGTCAACAACTCAGACAGCTAGTATCGTCTTCCTCAGTGACAGTCCTCCAAAACATCCTCGACCATGGTGGAGCTCAGTTACCTTTAACTTCTGCAAGGGCTTTGGCCTCTTCATGTATGAATCACTATCCTTCATCCTTTCAGTCTCATTACCTTGTGTTATTGAGAATCATCTGTCTGCATCTTATGGGAGGTTACCACATTTCTGTATTCTACATCTTATTGTTATTTCTATGCAAATGTGCTAATTGGTTTGTGTGCGAGAAGATGTTACTCTCATCTGATTACATTGAGCTATTCGAAATTGCCTTCATTCGGGGTAGAGTTATCTTACTGATCTTTTACTAAATATACCTGTGTCGGTTACTGTAACCTCCCTGACAGTAAAGAGTATTATTTGCATACCTCACATGTATAATGGAATGCAATGCTTCTTTAGCTCTCCGAAATATAATTATTTTGTGATATTCTTTGTCTGCCACTGCAAATAGCACTATCCTTCAAGTACTGATCCACCTGCTAAATAAACCTCTGTCTTGACTATATTTAATGAATCAGAGTAGCTGGTGCTGAATCCTACTTGTACCCATGACAATCTAGGAGAGAGTCATAACAACGGCTACTTTTTTTCCCCTTAGCCATTCGCTCTTCCATTGCCAATATTGCTTCTGCGTTGGGTCCTATGACCGTAATTTCAGGAACTCGTTTTGCCATTCAGAACCAAAAACCCACAATGTTTTTCTGTCCAAGGAAAACTGAGCCAAAAATACCATATTCAATATCAATTCATTTAGAAATGCCTGGATACATTGAGTTTAAAGGACTGGAGGTCATAGGCAAAGGGCAATTCAGAATGAGGAGAAAAGTTTCAGAGATAACCTGTTGCATACATTAAAGACTGAGAGTACTGGTTAACTCCTGCATCAGAGATGGACAGAAAAGGAATGAGACTACTGCGAAATGGGTGCTGTGCATCTGCTGTAAGGAAGGAGGGAGGCAACCAGACAGTTCAGAAGAGTGACTATTAAAGTAGCGATGATATAGAGATCATGATGCAACACTACATCGAAAGGAGAGAGGTTGAAATCAGTCAGTGAGAAGTGAGGGGATGGGATGAAAAGCCTTTGACTCTACATTATTTGGAAGAACTGTATGTGGGAAGCCGCCTCAGACATACGAGTTGTACTCCACACAGGGGTCGGCAGGATAGCTGTATAGTGAAAAAAGCCGCATAGAAGTTGAACAAGTATTGAACCAGCTTCTGACTTCTGATCTCATAGTAGTAGATTTTGCAAAGGGGTAATATACTGGTCGTCACTCCAAGACAGGTCCGGAAAGAGAAAATCCCAAATACATTAAGAGATGATGAAGGACCGAGATGTGTACTGCTTAATAATAAGAAATATTCTTATCAAAAATTTTGCTTGGTCAAGAAATGTAGAAACTGTACTTTCGATTTATTAAAGAGAACAAGGTTTCTTTTGCCCCAGTCAGAACGATACCTAAGTCAGAAATAAGGCGTTTCATAGCATCAATGCTTGAATCCTGACGCAACTGCTGTGATGGCCACTGAGAGAAGCAGGTGGAAATATGAAGGATAACGTCACCAGCGTGTGAGTGGACAGGATAATACGCGCAGGTCAGATGACACTGATAAATAGAAGGAAGAAGGTTGATTACTGGACAGCGCCCTGAGAAATGTTACTATTGATGGCACAGATGGGGAACAGTGGCCACCTACAGTATCAGCCATAGAACGACCCAAAACTAACCTTGAGGTGAAGGCAAAAACAGAAGGACAGGAAACGTAAGAGAGCAGACTGAAAATTAAAGATTTGTGCCAGACTAAGTGGAAAGTCACTGTAATGTCAAATGCAATAGCAAAGGTTTCACCAAAGCCCGGAAAGGAGGATAACCAAGAATCAGAAGGAAAGCCGAGAAGATTGATTGTGGAACGTCCCGGACAAAGCCAATATCGGTGGTCGGAATGAAGGTTATGAGAATAAAGATGCTGCAAAGTATTCCTGTTTGGTGTAGACTCAAAGACTTTTAAAGTACGAAATATTAAAGCAATTGGGCGATAGCTGGATGTTTGCGACCGGTCAGCTTTCTTCGAGACAGGCTGAATGAGAGCAAATTTTCTGCAAGAAGAAACGGTGTAAATTGACAGGCAAAAGCCAAAGAGTTCACACTGGCAGAGAAACATAATTTTGGATAGCAACAGGAGGTACCCCATCAGGTCTGTGAGTCTTTAATTGCTGCGGTAAGAGAGGGCAGAAAATACATCCGTTGAAGACACTGTAATGACAGGTAAGGGAAAGTCAGAGGTGGAAAGAGACTGAGGGATGTCACCAGAATCATCCAAAGTGGCATTCATTTCTGTCTCATCAGTCGAGGAGCTACGGAAACAAGCAAAATAGAAACGAAAGGGTAAGGAGAATGAGGTAAAGTTATTTGAAGGGTTTTTGGCAAGATGCCAAATAGAACAGGAAGAAGTTGGTTTGGAGAGTTTATATAATTTGGAGTATGTCCAATTATTATTAGGAAGATGAAGAATAGGTTTAGCACGATTACGGGCAGAAACATTTAAAGAACGAGGTTGAGGGCTAAGTTGACACGGGTACCCTTTATAAGACACCCCTTGTGGACAACAGTAGAACAAGATACTTATTTTTTTTTTTTCATTAGTCAGAGTAAGAAAATGGAATGTTTGCTCTTATGCCCGAGAGGATAATCTCCATAGGTCGCAAAGCACAATTAGATGGCTTGACCATAGATGCAATAACAGTTTCAAAGAAAAAAAAAAAAAACTGCCTGAAGGTCTTCCAAACTGCAGTACCATAACGCCAAAGAAGCTTCCTCGTAGGAAGGCCTACAGGACTTACTGAAATAATGAGGCAGGTTAAGGCAAGGTGTGTAAGATACATGCACTGGAGTGTGGCAAGTTAGAGAACAAAAAAAATAGTTTAGGAGAGAATGCTGGCTTATGGTCCATGGTGCTGATATACTGGAAAAGGTCAGTGACGAGGGATGATCAGGAACTGGTCCTAAGGGATAATGAAACAGGAGTTTCACCTCAACATATCATCAGTTTTGGATCCACCTTGGAAGTACTGCTCTGCTAGACTGGTGTTACAGTTTACGTCATACTCTATGTTCATAGCGAAACATAGTTGATTAAAACGGAATTATCATACACTAATAGTGGTATAAAACGATAATCTTACATTTTATTGCAAAAATTTTGCACACTATTGGAAGTTATAAAATTAAATAATTTCATGATGTTAACCTAGTTAACTTATAAAAAAAAAAAAATGTTAGTAGTGCTTTAATTGCCAAGTTTATGCCAGTGAAAGGTTATAAAATACATTTTCTTGTTTGGTGCGGTGTATACTGCCATTTCATAAGGATAAAGGTATTTTTCATGGGCTCCATTATAAAGAATAATATTTGCCGAAGCAAAAGGTACAAATTTTTGAAGAAAGTATTACTAATGTGCTATACACATCTAAGATCTTTTTTTGACACATGCCTTCAGCTTCCAGTGAGTCTTTCTATTGTTTCTGTCCTTTCATCTTCACCTTCACTTCCAAACATATTTCCCCTCTGGCAGTTTTGTAGCTTCTGTGGCAGTCGGTCACTTTTTACGTTATGGACAGAGATGCTCCTTCAACAACTAGCCAACTTGTTTTTCAATATTCTTCATAATCTGTTCTTCTAAGCTGCATATATTATCTTATTCGTCCATATGCTGTTGACTGTCCTTCGCTTTTTGGACCGCTTCACAAAGAGTCTACCAAAACAGGGCTGCCTCGTTTAGATGGAAAGGGTAAATCGCCAAAACTATATCCGTATCGACTATAAAATATTCAGGAGTCCTGATCACTACAAACGCTACTTCGTCCTTGTTCAGGAGAGGACAAAAATATGAGAGCATTAGGCATGACCCCCAAGCTGCACTTAGTAATAAAAGAAATATATCAAGTACCGGTAGTTAAACTTCGTGCTTTGATGAATTCCTATAAGCTCAAGATTAATCAGGGAATGCAGAATAACTGATTGATCTGTTTAGTTAAGTAAATCAGTTTCATCAAACTTTTATGATCAGGCGAATACTTATAAGGTGTAGAATACTTGCGCAGCCCCCAGGGATGCTAAACAACTCGTAACATTCTCCGTGAAATTCTCAATCTTTTTTGTGTTTACTCTCCACTGGACAGAATTAACCTAGATACCGGAGAAGCGCCATCAACCCCAGAAGTGTTGATGCTCGTAGTGGCATTATGTCTTCTATATACAGGGCCACTTCGTCATTTCTAAGATCCGTATTATCCTTGGTCAAGGAGGCTCACTAACAAGTCTCCCTTGCTAGTTTATTTATCGCGTGAAATTAGCATATATACAAGAAAAAAGTTTACGGGCTAAAAGGATTAATACTATCACATGTCTTTGATCTACATAATACTCCGCACTTTGTTCTTCTCTCAGCTATGAACAGGCACAATTTTCAAGCTACAGTGTTGACTATATGCATGGGCGTAGGTATGTCCCAGAAGAAGGTCTCAGTTACATTTGGGGCAGTGTATGTCCCAGAAGAAGGTCTCAGTTACATATGGGGCAGTGTTAGGGCTGTCATTATGCAGTTTGCTAAAAAGAAAAAGAAACAAACAAAAATATATGGCCATGAAACTGGGTATCACACAAACAATTTGGAGGTGATGAAGAGGAGTACATCTCTGTTTTCAATTCCGACTTGGCAAGAAATTATCCAGAGTTTTTAATATAACGGAATGGACTTCTGTATCACCATACTTACTTAGCCAGTAAGGTTTTTCAGGTTGTTGGCACTACAGGAACTGCACTTAATTTTATGAAGTGGAATACACTTTTTTTTTTTTTTATAACAACACAGAGGAAGGAAAAGCAAATGAATAAAAAAACTAATCCATACACCAGATTACTAGTGTCCTCTCTTCATAAGATATCTGTAACAGTTAGACTTGAACAGCTGTAGGTGAAGTTTGGAGGGAAACAACTCTGAGAAAGCGAGTTTCAGAGAGATACAGTTCGGGGAATGAAAGAATTCTGATAGGCAGATGTTCTGCAATATGGCTGAGTGACATTCCAGTCATGATCGCTACCAGATGCCCGAGTAGCACGAGGGAAGGCATGGGGAGGTGGCACCATGGACGCAACTTCGTCTGAGCATTTGCCATAAAACTATCTGTAAAATAATGCCAGGGAGGCAACATTCCTTCCTACATGTAGGGGAGGTAGTTCATATGTAATGGCAGGGTTGTTAATAATTCTAACAGCTTTATTCTGAATTTTGTCTAGTTGTTTTAATGCAACCTCTGCACATCTATTCCACAGGGGTGAGCAATATTCAAGCTGAGAGCGCACATGACTTATAAATTATAGTTAACTGCTCGTCAGTGACGAAGTGAAGTCTCCAATGATAATATCCACAGTTTTGAGGATAGTCATAAAGATTCGTATGTGTTTTGATATCGTCCCAAGACAGTCATTGGTAGCACTGAACCACGGAAATATCCAGTTTTTCAAGATAAAAATGAGAATAGTAGTATGTGTCTTTTGTCAGTGAGTGTTGCCATGGCGGAGTGAGGAGATAAGCATGACCAAACCTTTATCTGTACTTCAGCTGTAATATAGATAATACGCAAAACAAAGATTCTGAAGGTTTGTTTATATAACACTGTAGGTTCTCGGTGCTTTTGTAACTACACAAACTGTCATTAACTTGGCTAACGTAAGGAAGGTCAAGCTGAAGTGCTGGTAAAGTAAATCAAACAGTGAAAATCGTGACCACTCCTTAGACTTCTCGTGGGTGTGGCCCCACTCCACCTTCAAGCTGCCCTGTTAATACTCTTCCCCCAAACTGACCTATAACCGATAAGCCGGTTTTGACAAGCACTCTCAGTTTACCAATATTAATATTCCAAATGACAAAAATGCACAGGATGTTCAGGCAACCTTGTTAGATCTCCTTTTTAACGAGGCTGAAAACAATGATGATGTGTCTTAAGAAATTTAATATCCGGCGCTGTAAATCTCTCTCTCTCTCTCTCTCTCTCTCTCTCTCTCTCTCTCTGTTTAATAAGGTACAGTTTCCCTCTTTCGTTTTCATATACTCGACCAATTTTTGACGACAGCCAGCTGAAAGATGTATGGGCAGAGCTGAGAGCCAGAGACAGGTTTTGCCACTATGGTACGTCTGTCGTTATCTCACACTTCTCCTACCCCAAAACACACACACACACAGACACAGACACAGACACACACACACACACACACACACACACACACACACACACACACACACACACACACACACACACACACACACACATAGTTGGTGTTCTGCAGGTGAGTTAGGGCTCTAAAACATATCTTAATCATCATATTTTTAGACATGGGACGATGAGTAAGAGCAGCTCTGTCATTTTTGGTGACTGAGGTTGTACTGACGCGAGGTGCTTTACTCCTGTAGACTTAAAATGATGCTCGTTATACTGGCCGTGGTGGTCCCACGCTTATCAAGTACTTATATAGTTGTTTTATTGCTAGGATTCTGAACGAGGATTTGTATACAAAAAATATAATTCAAAATTTGTAGGTAAATTTAGTGCTGGTGGATATATAATTTTATATAATTAGTATTCATAACCCTGATATACCGAGCACAGTAGGATTGTCTTGTTGTTAACACACATATACGGAATTACAGAACTCTGCTTAATCACTAGCCTAACAAGTAAATGGACGTCAGACACCCATATTCCACAACACTCACATGATGTCTGGTAGAACATAATCAGAAATGCTTCACTGAGTTGTTGCTATGTAGTGTTACAGGTACTGCAACTGAAAGTGATGCCCTCTCCTCTCTTACTTGATTACCAAAATGCTTCTATAATCTTATCTGATTTATTATGTGTGTGGATTTCATATAAATGAGGATGAGAGTAAGCCATGGAGCCAAGTATATAACTATCACTGGGTAACATTCTGTATATATTTCTCTATAACGTCAATGTAACTGAAATCATTTTTTCCTTGTTTCATCTCAGGTTTTCATCAGCTTTTGCAACCAATCTCATATTTTTAAACATCCATCATATTCACATAGGCTACACAAATGTTAGTGACGATATAAGTGACACTCTAATTCATGAGACGTAAAACAACCCTCATCCTCCACCAGTGATGCAAAGAGGCACACAGGTAAGAACACAATGAGAACCGAGCCGATAAGGATGTAAGGAAGCGCATCGTTTCACTTCAGCGATATCATGGTTTCTAATTTCCCGTGCAGGCAGCGTGAGAGGGGTACTGCACTCCACTCCACCAGAATTAGTTGTAATACTACAACCGAAAGTACGACCACACTTCCCTGCCAGATGTGAAAGTTATTACGTGAAATTTATGGAATATCTGACAGCAATATGAACCATACAAAAAAAAAAAAGTATGACAAGGAACAGAATGTTACGTCGTTCGGTGATAGAAGGTGAAATATGGACGGTAGGATATAGTGCTGGCAGAGCATTGTCGGCAATAATTTGCTCGTGATAGCAACATTGCAGCCAGAAAATTTCCTTCGACTTTTTAGTCGAAATTTATTAAAATCTTGTTCAATAATCTGACTTTCTTTAAATTTCCGTAGTTGGCGTCACTAGGTTTTGAAAGTCATTGCTCACTGTCTCGTAATTAACTGCGTTGACATGCATCTCTGTTTATAACCGTAATAGCCGTAATTGCACTGTGACCAAGAACACGCAGATGAAGCAAATTCCATGACTTGTTTCAATTTATTATTATCCCATGGAGCCAGGTTGTTCTGGCTCCTTCAATTTACATCAGCTGAGAAGAGATCCGGCGGAGTAAAATATATGCAGATTTCACTGATCCCTTTACTGCCAGCGATCCTACCGATGTTGAATACAGTCATTTGGTGTTAAAAAAAAAAAAAATCTTTTAACCGATCGATTGTCAGACGCCTACATCCTTCATGGAGTGGCCACAAACAAATCGCTTCCTCGTCACCCTGTATCTCTGCCAAGCGGCTGTCGTCTATTCAACTCACATTCACCCCCCCCCCATCTCATTCTCGGTCTCCCTCTCCCATTCCCCCTTTATTCTCCATCTCACTCACACACACACTCTCCTTGTCAGTCTTTCGTACTCCATCATCTCCACATGGCCAAAACGCAAAACCAGTAATGCACCATGGGAGAAAAGGGGTTGATAAATGGGAGTGACGGTAGCTCATTGATTACTACGTTAGGTTCGTGGTCCACGTGTGATGGGAGTCTGGGCATCGAACCCTGAAACACTGCACACATTTACATAGGCCGCTGGTTCTGTAGTATGTCTATCCATTTGCCACCAAATGTTTGTACCCTGATGGTTCATACTGAAGGTGCGTCATCGTCATCCTGACCTCTTCTCATTACCTAAGAATAAAGCGAGAAATGGTCCAGAAAACGAGGAAACAGAAAACGCAATACAGTAGAGGGCGAACTGTCAATAGCATGCATGCCCAGTGAGACAGGCCAGACACCTCACTATTCAAGCCCACAGATTCCCTGCTCTACTTCACAGGACCAATTATCTGCACACACACACACACACACACACACACACACACACACACACACACACACACACACACACACACACACACACACACACACACACATGGACGAATGCGCTAGCACCTGTGCATTGTTAGCCGGAAGTGTGTTTGCTGTAAACTAAAATAACTGACGGTAATTTTCCTCTTGTTACGAGGATTTGTTTTTGCAAGGATGGCAAAAGGGCTGCAGTGTTTTTGAAATGCCCTTGAATTCCTCTCAGAAAGAAACCATAGTTACGACAACGAATCGATTGTAATCATGTTTGTGAATTGGGTATCAGGTCTATATTCAGTTCCAGGTAATGAACACAGTGTGGTAAATACTGTCCTGTCGACGCCTGGTGAAGTGACGGTGAGCTCCCGGATCGGAGCGTGATGTGGCCTGTGTGCTACGATTCCTGTTCCAGAGGTGGCCACAGGATTTTCTATCATGCAAACGTTACCAATGGTATAGGTCATTCTCCTCTCCTTAAATATTCTGGATTACAGTAGCTTAGCCTCGGGTTCATACTTTCCAAAGGGAGCAAAATGGGACTAGCAATTACAATTTTTCAGAAATATTTCGTTGTAAGACCCAGTCGGGAAGGTTCATAGTCGGTCCAGGAATCGAACTCAGAACCTATTGGCTGCTGCTTATTTTGCTTCCGACTGCACCATCTTCACTCGCAAATATCAAATAACTGCGATAGCATCGCTAACATAATTTTTGGTTAACGAACGTATGCTTCATTCACATTAACTACCAATAAAATTCCTCTCTTTTTCTTTTTAGTTCTGAGCTATAAGGAGAGTCACACAAGACGACGAGGTGCCGAGAGCGGTGCAGGGCCGTAACATTGCCTTATTCTGCCATTGAGCTACAGGAAATAGGCTGAAGAATGGAGAAAATTTGCGCCTAGTCAAAGTAAATGAACCATATTTACCTGGGAATTCCATAATGGTGTACTGGAGAGGCTTTCATTAATTCAATTTCGATCCGTCAGGTTCTGAATCTCCTGGTGATCGAGTAGACGGTGCTGTTGAATATTATTTCGCTGTGCAAGGACGAACTTAGAAGCTAGTTACGTACGATCTCAGGTATATTTTCATAAGTTCACACCCTGTCGGTTCCTGTTTATGGCCTAGTATATGCATTACCTATAACGTGTGAATTCCGGAATTAAATTCACAAGAACGTTTTGTCAGTGGTGAAATTTTTTTGGTGAAGTAGAACATCATTTATTCCGATTACATTTCCTAGGTATTTCATGTAACTGTTTTGGGAAATAAATGAAACAATACCTGTTTATACCAGCTTGATTTTCATAGCCAAGGATGTATCACCCCAAAGCTCTTTTCCTCCTTAAGTATTGTTCCACTAAGTCTAATCTAAAATTTAACCTCAGTTAATTTAACTTAACCTTTTAAGGCTTTGCCTAAGTCCACTTATGGATTGTGTATAATCCCAAAGTACTGCATAATATCCTAAAGTTAAACATTGAGGTCAGAATAAAAGAGCCTTGTTTCATAATCTGCACCCCACCCCACCCCGGGAAAAAAAAAAAAAAAAAAAAACACCAAAAGACCATCATATGAAGAACCTTCAAATTTCATATAATGAATTATTTTCATTCTTTGCTGGTAACACCATTTCATGATATATTGGATGTCAAGGTGTTGTTTAATCACCCATACAACGTAAATGTGATAAACTCCCATAGTTACGTGTTTCTTCATTTACCACCCATGTGCAGATGTGGCTTAGTCGTATTGCTGAACAAGTTTGGGAGTATCTTTGTTTTGCTCACGCACACACTGTGCTTGAGCCCCAACAGTCTTGATGGTTGGCTCAAATCGTCCACGTTGATATTGATGTGTAACATGACCAGGTGTTATCGAGGTCAAAGCTGTCATTATACATATTTTTCCGATTCCAGAGATGAGTGTTTAAGCCTTGGCTGGACACAGGATCGATGCTGTCTGAAACACTACACACTGTCTAAGAATATAAATTTTCGCCACCTTCCAGAGCATCAGGAATCTAGATTGATCTGTGTCACTTCATAACTATGCTTTCATCACTAACTTTTGAATGCAATTATGCTGCCTGCCATAATGTGCCGTTCCCCTAAACTCATCAACCAATCCCTAAATGAAACTCACAGACACTTTTTCATAGCATTCATCACGACAAGAGTCTCCCTGAAACATGACTTTCCATACGCCTCCCCGTGTTCGCACTCAAGTAGTCTACTGTACCGTACAGCACTATGCCATTTTTACATGCTTCACCTCAATTTGAAGACACACACTCTCCCTTCCTTCCACTCTACTGAGAAATAATCTCAGTAATGTCATTGTTATCGGCACTGCATGTCTTACGCAAATGTCAGTGCCACATATGTCCCTCCCCTGACCGCCATCACCCTTTCTCTATCTTTTTTTTTCTTTCTTTCGTTACCTCTTCCCCCATAACGGAAAGTGTTGTTTAGCCACTGAATATTTGGGACGGAAGTTTGTAATTGGCTGTGTGGGAAACAACACTCCCACCCTTCCTCACACATGACCTATCTCCCTCTATCTCCCTCTTCTATCTCTACCTCCGTCAGTTTTTTTTTTTTTTTTTTTTTTTTTTAATGCCAGCTGTACTATGCTTCGAAACACTAATCTGCACTGCTGATTTGTAATGTACAAAAATAAACTTCTCTTCGTCAAGAGTTCTTCAGTAATGTTAAGACTTTCAGAATGGTAAAATCTCCTCCTGGTTACGGCTCGGCCTCTAAACCCACGCGCATTTCCTATGGACGTCCAGCGTTACGACAGTTTCATTGTGGGGATAAAAAGCTTTTCCCAAGATATTGTGGAATAGTTGAGGTATGACAATAACATATTTTTAATTATGGTGACTTTTGATCCCTGTGATAACGTATTATTGCGGGAGCCTTGTACTCATATATAAAAAGTTATATGCCTCTGATACTGCAATTTTACCAAAATCAATGCATCCTCCCTCTGCACTCCAAAAGATACCTTCATAACAGAATGGTTAGAGGTAGATTAAACCTGCAAACCAGATGCCATGCACAGTCTGTAAACTGGGGCTTCCATTTGAATGTGTATAGCAGGGATACTTAACCGAAGTGTCTGCTACATTCATGGAACCAGACCTTCCTTCTCTATTTCATACCATGGGGTTTATTCATATCTGAAAAATGATGAGTGCATTTCATACTCACTCTGTAAATATGCATGAATATATGACCAAGAGAATGAAATTTAAAAACCTTTAACCATATTTTGCTATAACTTAACCAATAATTATGTATTTTACGATGTACAAATAGCTGACTCTATAATTATACACCACACATGAAAATTGAAATGTATTCGAGTTTATGTGATATATTTATGATGTTGATATGATGTTTCTTCTATTCGGACAAAAATTTGTCTATTCATTTCTTCTGCTGGTTACTTCTCGAGAAATTCTTGGTGTGGTTTTCCGCCCATAGAATCTCTCTGGTTATGATGCGTTATGGACGAAAGTGACAATGTTCCAGATATGAAGTAACAAGCAATTTTTTTCTCCCACACTGTATGTGGCCGAGCAACATGACCCCTACAATGGTTTGCGATGATGCAGACAAACAGCTCACGTTTCGCAGCCGTCGTTCTTTTAGTTTCCAACTCTTCCAACCTAGTTCCGATAATATGATATCCATGATTATCAACATCGACAAGGAAAACTACCTCGAACTTTGTTAGGTTGACATAATAAATTCCCTATAATCCAATACTTTTCCTGATTATTACTGCATATGGGACTCTTTCCTCCAGCATGCATCATCTCAGGGTAAGTCATCTATGGACAGGAAAACATTCTGAACCCTCTCTCAGTGTAAGAATGTTAGCCTAAACTCACTGAGAAGCTGATTTCCAAACCAAATGATATTAAATCCATCTGCGCATCCTAGTACTGTCTCTGTACTTCTTTCAAAGCCAATTGTTGTTGTATATACGGTGTATATATATGTGTATATATATATATATATATATATATATATATATATATATATAGAGAGAGAGAGAGAGAGAGAGAGAGAGAGAGAGAGAGAGAGAGAGAGAGAGAGAGAGAGAGAGAGAGAGAGAGAGAGAGAGAGAGAGAGAGAGAGAGAGAGAGAGTAGATATAGATATATATGTATATAGATGGATAGATAGATAGATAGACATATATATATATATATATATATATATATATATATATATATATATATATGTAGATAGATAGATAGATATAGATAAATAGATATATATATATATAGATAGATAGATAGATATAGATAGATAGATAGATGAATGGATATGTATGTATATAGATAGATAGATAGATATAGATATATGTAGATATATAGATAGATATAGATAAATAGGGAGAGAGAGAGAGAGGGAGAGAAAGAGAGAGAGAGAACGGCTTAACTTGCTCTCTTGTCGATGAACTTGGTCTTTAAAATTCTCAACCCTCTGGCTTCGGCTCTACTGTCGTTTTCTCACTAAATATACCTCGGCTGTTTACTTATCTAAAAATTCTACTGACCATACTACTTTCTTTGATTCTTTAACCGCTAAAGTGAATATGCTTTCTAACTCTCTCCTGTGAGATCTCTGTTTCATGTAATTTGAATGTTCATCACCCCTGAATCTTCACTATTCTCTGATCCACCAGGTGAACAAGTCTACATCTTTTCTATCCTTAATTACTTAGAGTAGTCTGTTCAGCATGCAGCATCCCTGGCCACCTTGAAGATCGTCGAATCATACTGAACAATTCTCTAAAACTAATAATTATTCTGTTTACCCTATGATTCCTTTTCTCTCTTAGGTTGCTATGATCACAAACTATTTTCATTAACCTGTCCTTTTGTTCCAGTAAGACCTGTGACATTCTGGTGTTATGGATTGGGAGACCCTAAGGCAGCACTTTGATTTTCCCAGGAATTATATATGCCCCCATTGCCAAGCGCCATATGAATGTGTTCACGCATCACAGAGGTTAACCTTTCGGGAATGGAAGCATGCAGGTTTATTTCTTACTCTCTTCGTAATGTAAAAAGGCCTAGGTGTGATCACACTTGTTCTAATGCTGTCCACCACAAGGTGGTGGTTTACAAAAGGTACCGGCACCAGCTAACTCCTGAATGTTGATCTTCTTGTTCTTCCTCATTTAATCATGCTAGGCCTATTATTTCCATGCTAAAAACAATTACACTCGCTCCAAATACCCTACTCTAAACTCTCCACCTCAATTTCTTCGTGGTTCCTTCTGGCATCTTTCCAAAAACCTTTCAAATAACTTTACATTATCCTCCATCCCTTCCCTTTGTTGTTTCGCTGGTCCCACGGTTGTTTCTTTTACTTATGAAATTGAACTCTCTGCACAAAAGCCGCATTCTCGTAAGACTTCATGACCTTTCTCGGCCGGTGTTGGCCAGTCCTCTGGCTGCTCTGGCGAGACAGTTTTAAGCAAATGACACTAGTCGAGACAGGCCTAAAGCTGTCTACCCCAGAGCCCAGACATCTTTTTTGCACAGGTAGGACTGGGCAACAAGAACACCCACGAACGTCCCGCACCCAGGGATAAAAACTGCTGATACGGCAATGATCGCGAACATAAGTAAAAGCAAAATATTGTTAAAAATCGAATTTCGCACAACTGACCGTTAACATCAACATGGGACGATGATATGTAGATATATGCCACTTGAATACTTGCTTAAATTTGATTTGAGAGTTGTTACCAGTTATGGCTGAATTACTGATATAATGTCTGGACAGAAATGTAAATTAATGAATCCCTATGGATTATTATAAGGTAATGACGGCACTTACGCCTACATCCCAGGAATAATTCCTTGAAGACGGTATTGCAACATTTGCCTCCGGTTATTACAGATCTGTTTTCACCGAGAACTGTAAGCTGCTCGTTTATTTCACATCAGTGTGTTTTAAGAACCCATTGTCATGGTACTGATGGTAACACTAGCTATTGGTCACATATTTTCTCATATATGATGTAGAAAAAGCTACAGTACTTTCTTTCTGTCTATATAACTCAGCTGATTCCTTCATGGCTCCCCGCATTCAATCCTCCAACCGATAGGAACCATTAAAGATGGTACTGGCTAAACACCGTTCTCGTGAACATTTAGTATGTATAGAAAGCTTAGACCAGTCTCGGCTGGTCTTAAAAAGAAAAGAAAAAAAAACTAACGAAAACGCGGAGGGACCTTCTCCTACAATGCCACATAGGTGGTTACAGTATTCCAGTACTATTCTTCCATTTCCTTCCCGTCAGACTTCCTCATGCCTGGCATTTGTATATCATGAAGGGATGTATTTTCTACCCTCAATGAGCTCAATGTTCAAAGGGTGTATGGTCATGATGGGATATCTCCTTTTCTCAAAAATTTAGCTTTTATACACCCTGCATAGGCAGACTCTTCCCCCCTTTGTCACCTTGCACCGTTCTTTCATGCTGAAACTTGCTCCCATTCACCTTACCTACAAGAAGACTGGTCGTTCCCAGTCCCGTAGCTAATGGCCAATCAATATATAATTTAATATACTGTACTGCATTTCAAGTTTCCCGTCTGCTATTACCAGGAAGATTTTTAAGCACTGTTTTTTCTCATAATTTTCTTTTGAAACGTCAAGTATTTATGTCAGGGACACTCTACTGACAATCTTCTCACATTTATCTCTAAATCTTGGCCATTCTTCTTTTTGGTCTTTAGTGAAACTTTTACCATCGCACTTAACATCTCAAAAGCTTGTGACTGAGTCCGATACAAATCTTTAATAACAAAACTGCCATCTATTTGTGCCTTGTTTTCAAGCTTCCTCTCTGCTCGTTCGACAGTGGCTATTGTAGACAGTCACTGTTCCTCTTCTTAAGCTATCAGTAGTGGTGTTCTTTATGTTTTGTATTTTCACCAGCTCTTTTCCTCCTATCCGTCAATGATCATCTTCACTACACACACAGTCCTATCTACTTCTTTGCCGATGACTTCGCCCTTCAAGTTTCCACTTACTTCTCACAGCATCCATCACAGCAGTTGTTACAATAATCACTTCAAAAGGTTGTGGCATATCTAATTTTTGACTTGACTGACATGTCTGGATGGAAGAAAAAAAAATGTTTTATTGCATTAAAATCTCAGTTCCATCATATTTCGACCCTCCGAGAAGCTTTCACAAGAATATCTGCCCTTCATCATCTACTAATATCCTCGTTTCTTCTGTTTCTCCTCTTTCTGTCGGGACCAATACTGGAAACATCATACCGGTATTACTTTCTTAGCAAAATCTTCTACGAGATTACGTGTGCTAAATCCGACTCCGAGCCTTTTTGACTCTTGCAAGGGAGTTAGATTCAAGGGATTCTCAAACATTATTACGATCGACTCCATGTCGCAGCTCAAGACCTGTTCTTGCAAGAAGAACTAGAAAGACGAGAAATTATACTCGTACATTCTTCAATTCTCGCACTTCTTGTAAAATGAAAAAAAAAAAAAAAAAAATCTATTAAGTCATACAATTTTCCTTTCTCAATGATTTTTTACGAACAAGAGACATGGTAGGACTTCGCAATTTACTTGTCTTTCCTGGAAAAACAAACCACAGTTATGACAGGGAATGGATCGTAAATATGTTTGAAAATCTCATCATGTAGGGGTCTTATTTACCCCTGTATTGAGCACAACTCACTTGTGTAGGGGGCTTCCCACATACAGCTAATCTAAGTAGTGTGTAGTCAAAGGCTTTTCGTGTCATAAGCCATGCATCCTCTTACAGACTCTCTCTCTCTCTCTCTCTCTCTCTTTGCTGCAGTTTTGCATCTGTATCTTTTTACTGTCGCTACTCCAGTGCCCATTGCTCTTCTGAACTGCCTGTTTACAGCCTTCCTCCATTCCGCCGGATGGGTAGCACCCTTCTCTCACTCCTTTTCAGCCAAACTTTCTAATGCAAGATTTAGCCGACACTGCCATTCACGTATGATACAGGTCATTTTTGGAACTGTCTTCCTTATTCTGTGCTTCCATCTTCTTATGATCTCCAGTCTTTCAAATGTAATGTATCTCTAAATCTTGATATAAATGGATTTTGAAAATGTTTTTCATTTGCTCTGATTTCCTTGGATAGAACAGCTTTGTGGGCTTCAGCCTTTTGTTCATTTTGCATGAAAAGAAAAGTGAGTGGTTGCAGTGGTGGAATGTTATGGAACCTTATTACCCTGATGCAAACATTGAAACGAATATCAAAATCAGTGAAATTTGCCCATAAAGTCGCCAAATCATGTGTCGTGGCTGATCGCGTCCGTGCTATAATTCGTCCACTAAATCGTGCTGACTTTCTTTATTCAGCAGCTTAATTCCATAGCTTAAAAGCAGAATAAGACAATACTACGACTATGCATCCCTCCTATAACACTTGGCTGTTACTTACACTATATTCCACTTTTAATCTCTTATTACACCTCAACGTTCCATATGACAATGTTGCAATTTTAGTCCAACTTTAAGAAAACAAAGCAGTCGATCATCAGCTACTAATGCTGGGCATTTGATCTCATCAGAGGCGTGGACAGGTTTTATGGAGTTAGTCTTTTCTGCACGACGACAGCAATGTATTTCATTCTTCCTGCTGCCACATCGTTTTACTTAGTTTAGGAAACCTGCTTTAGTGAAGGTTATATACTATCACTCTCCATGAATCTCACCAATTCCAATGGCATCGTCCGAGTTCAGTTAACCTATTTGTGCCTAGTGTTCTTTTTAAGTGACATAAGTGGGCACATTCAAATGTTAACCCATAACCTCCGGGTATATTATGTTACCAGCATTCACCACTACCTTGGGAATTCCCGAAAATCATTCATCTTCACACCGTCGTATCTCAGGAACTAGATGACCTTGAACATTCAGTTAAAGAACAGAAAACTCGCCAAAAAAATCCTCTCACTGAAGCAAGTGTCCCCAGGTCTTTAGGTGATGGCACTACGGAGAACAACTGAAGAACTACGGTAACATTTGGCCCTTGGCTGGGCAATGTTGATGTGTGTGCAACTGGTGGCGGCCATAAATTAATCACCCTCGTAGTTAGTATATTGCCTACAATTTTGCTATTCGCTCCCTATATTTTCATCAAGATAAGTTTATGTGACTCAGTAATTCGCGTGTGACCAGCCTGTGAGAGGCTGAGGTGGAATAGCCATCACAGGGGGATGACGAATAGGGCACAGACTGATAACAGAAAATACCTCTGATCCTGGTGGTGTTGAGTGACTGACTCGGGAGCGTGCTATAGCCTGTAGGTATCAGGGAAGTGGCTGGTGGGGAAAAATATTGGAGGGCCATTCAAACTACAGTAGGAATGCAGCTGCCAGTATACTCTTGACCCGGAGAACCCAAGGAAGTCAAATTTCACGCGTATACTCGTGACCCGAACCCAAGGAAGCTCGAACTCCACAGGTATACTCATGACCTGAAGGATGGCAGTTAATGAATGGGGAGAAAGGCTTGGTTCTATGCGCTTAGCGACTATAAATCGATAGTCAGTGGGCATAAAGCTAAGTACCCTTCTAACAAAATACCAGCAACACTGGGTCATTGGTAATAATGTTCTGTAGTAGTAAGAAATAAACAGAGGTGTTTCCATACTGACCTGGTCAAGGTCGTAGCTACACTGGAAATACTGTACTTCAAAAGTAATCACTGCAGATATTAGCTTTAAAAATTAGGGAGGTATTAATAACTTAACAAATGATATATACAAGAAAAGATTTCATGCTGAAAAGATTCAATAATTTTCTCTTTTAATGAGCCTATACCATCTTTAAATGTTATTCTCCACTTGGACCAATAATGGTGCTGTGATGTCAGACACAGTTCTTTTTGTTAAATATAAATATAAGTGAGGAATAATAGTTCATGTGCATGATGGACAACATGAAGAAGGATTAGTATGACACGCGCATCTTCTATTTTTTGTCTGATCTGATATGTAGGTCAGGACATGATCTGGCATGAACAAGAATCACATTCACATTTTCATGTCCAGTCAAATCTTTGCCCAAATGAACCTATGCTCTTCTACTCCCAAAATATTCCTTCTGTAACATCATGCAACTACTTTTTACTATGTCCTTTGGTCATAGATTGTGTCACTTATATTTTCAGGTCACCAGCTACACTTTAATCATCTCGTTTCGTTGTAACCATTCATTATATGGATTACACAATATGGTTTATGCCTTACATCCTTCAGCAAGAAAACGGAACTTCCGGTCATGTAGGTAACAAAAAGTACCGATGTACGTGACGAGGTGTTTTGCTGTGCAAGTATTTTTTGGACATAAAGAGTAGCTCAACCTTATAGTATCACTTTGAATTCTGAAAATTTTTTGATGTCTGATTTCATCTGATCTTTATACAATGGACAACCTTGACCCTGATCTTGAAGCCTGTCCCTTTTAACTCATGAACGCCGGGCTAACGTCAGCCTGGACGTCACATCAGTATGGAAAAAGAAAAGAAAATATCCATACTTCTAACCTTAGTATCTCAGAAACTATTATAGCAAGGGAACTGAATTAATGACCATATTACTTACCAGCTCTTCATCTTGCAATTACAACCATCCCCAGGTCTGTAGGTGGTCCTGTTGTTGAGTATGGAGCTGTTGAAGATTAGTAACTTTCCATAGATAACAGGACTGCTTCCAAGGCGGTGCGCCTGGCCACGGCTTGGGTCCCGTGGTGTGCAGCCTGCCAAGCCTTTCGTAGTGCTGCCTGGGTGAGCACTGAGGAGTGTTTTTCATAGCTGCCCAACACTGTGTTCACTTTCATACACAATCTTCAACATTTCTCTACCCAAAGCTATGGTTTTGAGTCATCACCCTGTACATGTGGCTCTTTTTTGTTTTTCTAGCCATTATAGACTGCTGCCTTGCCTTGTCATTGTGTGGAAGAACCCTCGCAGATGCAATAAAAAGTGCTGAAAATAATATATTCTCATTTTCCAATACTTTTCAAGCAACTTTGCACTTTGTTTTTCCATTACTAATTCTTCAGCAGGTAGCACGCACTAATATAATGAAAATTTTATACCCAAAGTTATGATACATCATGAGGTAGACACCTGTACTGCACTTTATTTTCTTAGGCACTTTCTTCTGGCTAGTGACTAACAATTACCTTATGACTTATTTTCTATAGCACTTATTCTACATGCACTTGATATAACATTTACAGAGTATATCACATACTTCTCATAATATTGCCAAATGCCACAAAATATACAAAAGTACTTCCCAAGAAAGCAATTTTCTTCGAGTGAAACTTGGTGTTCTCTTTCCTTAGGTACTAAGGTAACTATAATTATTCACATGTCCAAATCACCATTCACTTACAACTTATGCATAAATTACATAGCACATGCACACAATTCCCCCCTTATTTACATTCTCTTACACACCTGTGTTCAGTAGTCTTGGTACTGGTGATAGTCGAAGAAACACTCAGGGCAAAGTACGACCTTGCACTCATTACACTGATAGTACTGTAAGATGCCTTTCGTGCTTGGTCTCGACATTTTGTCATTGTGCAGACACGGCATCTCCTGTAGGCCAAGCAGCCTGCAGGAGTTCTGCCTAGGTGCACTGGACAGTGACGAGATAGGTGATTGGCACTCACCAACCTGTCAGCAACCTGATACCTTGGCCTCCTTGAACCTACAGCCTGAACCCCTGTATACTTTTCAAGGAGTTGACGTGCCAGTTCTTTCTCGTTCTCGTGTAGAGGCATAGCCTTCCCCACCACCTCCTTGCAAAGAATAAAGCTGTTCAGAATTCCAGTATGAAGAAGGTGTAAAAACACCTTGTACCTGCAGCAGAATTTCCAGAGACAATCAATTTCACCTATCTACATGTCCAACTTGTTGATGGGCTGCATGTTGATGATATAATCATTGACGACATCTGGTTTGAACATGGGTTCCCTGTCCTGTGGTCTGTCTTGTCTGTTTCTTCCATAACCCCCTTGTGAAGAGTGGTCAACATGTGGACCTTCCTCTTGTCATGTCAGTGGGTTGCCAACATCTGACCACACTTCCGGGATAGCAAGGCACCGTTCCCAGTCTTTTCAGGGAAGGATGAAAAATTCCACTGATTGGCGAGGACAGTTCCACCGGTCCCAGTTCCACGTTCAAGGAGATACTTCGTCAATGTCAGGGTAGTGTAAAAATTGTCCGTGTATAGGATCTGGGTCTTGTGAATGTATCTGTCCATTAGCACTTTTATGTTCAAGGCAGAAAAGCCATGCAGATCATCAGATGGAAAGTCCACCTCTCTAGTGGAATACACAATCATGTCCAGCACATATCCAGTATGGCAGTCACAAAGGATAAAAAACTTCAGTCCAAAATGGTGACGTTTTGAGGGTACATACTGAATAAATGCTAGCTGATTTCAGAACAGAACAAGTGATTCGTCTTTCACCACCTTCTTAAGTGGCTGGAAAAGCCACAGAAATGCATCCATGAGGAGCATCAGGATGTTCCTTATTTTCCACAGCCTTACATTTGGTGCCAGGCCATAGTTCTTGTTAATACGCAGGAAACGCAATATTGCAAGGTAACGATCATGCCTCATGTACGGTACTTGCCAAAGGCAGGCGTGTGGACGATTTTGTCTAGGGCCCAATATTCATGTAGCGCATGCGCCATAATCATTGTAAGTGCAAGCCACGCGTACATCTCTGCCACCTCCACAACCTTCAAGTCCTTCATCTCGTGGCCCTCTTTCACTTACATGTCCTTTCAGCCTGGTGACGTGGTAGAGCATCAGACTTGGGACTGGGAGTTCATGAGTTCAAGCCACATCCAGTAGCTGCCATGCCGAGAGGGGTAGCTCCCTCCTGTCACCTAGCAGGGCTATACAATGTAATCGGGTCCAGCTCTGGGGAACATTTCTCTTTCACTGATATGTTGAGCCAGTGTACAGAGATTGCCTGGTGAAAATTTTTTCATCCACCAGGAACTGAACAATACTGGTGATGAAAATGGCTTCCAAAAAGACAGGATAGACGGCATTCCTGCCCCAAGGTGCTCTCTCTGTATACCAGCCCCTGTCGCATGAAAGGAAGGTGTTGCTGGCTTGAATCCCTTCCCTTGCTCTCACACAAAAGCATCAAGCCTGCTGACGCCGGAGGGTGGTACTGCGTGATGCTCACACACCTGGATGGCTCCTGTGGCTACGAGCACACCCACGGGCACAACCAAGGGCACGGCCACAGGGCAAGCAGGGAAGCAGAAGGCATGTGGAAGTAGAGATGGTGGATAACAAGAGTGATGACTTATCTGTAGCTGAGACTTCCTGGGGTGATGCTGGCCTGCCATGCTGACGAAGTGTTGCTGCAAACCTCTGATTTCCCAAGTTAGAAGGGCCAGGTTGTGGTGATATAGCCCTAGAGATGTTGGGCTGTGGTGAGGAAAGTCGTGATGCAGAAACTCGGTAATGCACTGCCCGCATGCTTGCTGGTGAGACAGGGCAGTGGCATTTATGGAGAACCTGTCTCCCTCATTTTTACCTCCTCTAGGATCATCCACTTCCTCATTAGAGGCAAAGGTGTCTCTGTCATATGCAGTCCCTGCCTTCTGAAGTTCAGTGAGCTGGTATCTGAGGAGGAGAAACCTCACTCTCCACATGGTAACTTCCCTCCTTCTCGGAGGAAGTTTCCCAACTCTCCACAAAACTAGACACTGTCATGTCAAGGGTGCATTCAATTGCACTCTTACTAAGCCCATTCACATTTCCCTGCGGCGGTAGTTTGGCGGGGGTGGATGACCCAGTGGGGGCCCTTGAGCTGGGGATGGAATCTGATGAGGTTGAATCAGAAAAAATGACTACACCTGGTAATGGCATGGGAGTGACTGAGTCACACTTTCGTGAGGCACTAGGAGCCTCTCACAACCCTTTGGTGGTGAGCTCTAATGGTGGACATTTCAAACAAGAGTGGCTCCTACCGACACCTGGCGTCCCTGTGCGGCTGACTTTTTGACAGTTCCGACTGACACCTGGTCCATTATGGTTAAGGTTCATTTTTTTTTTTTTTTTTAATACAGTGAAGTTCTTCTGTATCAGTCTGCATGTTTGTGTCTAGAGTTCCACCAGATCTGCAGTTTTCCATTTGATTTTAAGAATCCTGTTCATTTACATGCTTAAAAAAAAAAATAAAAAAAAAAGAATCCAGCATAACATATTGTGGAAGATGTAATTTCGTGGCTGATTTTATAAATGCATTAAAATTTAATGTGCTGCAGATATTCTAGCGGGACCAGCTGAAACAATGAATATATTTATCTATATACCAAGGCTGCTTCCCCCCCAGAAAGGGTGGTTGCCAAGACAGGATGACACACTCCCAGTTTACTCATCCACATACACACATTTACTCATATCATATCCCCAATGGGAGAAGGGACAGATCCTCACTGCACCACACCGCACGACGGTCAACTGCTCAGTGCAATCAGTGACAACCACAGCAGGGCCCAACAGCAGAGCTGGTTTACCCCTGCCACATCATAATGGACACATCCCCTTACTCACACCTGATCCAACCCGTTCATCAGAACAAATGAAGGCGGATATCCCATCGGGACCACGTCACCATTGACTCATTCACAGTTTCTCTCCAGTCATCCCTATCATGCGCAGCCACTCTTCCTTGCTCTACAGACATCCCTCTCGCATCTAACGCTCTCTTCACACTGTCCATCCATCTTATGCAAGGTCTTCCTCCCAGCTTCGTACCCCTCAAATCCGATCCAGTTATCTTTTTCACCAATCGCTCTTCATTATTTCCATATGCCCAAACTATCGCAATACTCTTTGCTCTGCTAGATCAGTAATCTCCCGCGTAACTCCAGGCCTCCTTCGCACTTCATTTCTCACTCGATCCATTAGCGTCACTTCACACATACTCCACAGACACTCATCTCCAGTACATTCAGACTCTTCTCTGTTACACCCATATTTCATGTTTCAGCTCCCAGTAACGCAGTCGGTACCACTAAACCCTCATACAGCCTTCTCTTTACATCCATTCAAAGTAAACGACGTCTAAACCTTTATATTCCTCCCAGCATCTTTCCTACATCATTCATTCTGAACTTCACCTCTACATCTGTTCTTCCATCCACAGCAACATGTGACCCTAAATACTTAAAATACTCTACCTCCTCAAGCAACTCAACGTTCAAAACTACATTAATCATCCTACCATCTACCAACCTCGTACATTTCATCTCATGATCTTATTCTCATTTACTCACAAAATCCTCCTTTGACACACACTTCCAAACGCCTCTACCAACTGTCTTAACCTCTCCTCCGGATCAGCCACCAGTGCAGTATCATCCACAAACAGCAGCTGATTCTGATTCCACTCTATACCAACATCATTCACCAAACTCAAACCTCTACCTAACACATGCATTCACCTCCCTTACAACACCATCCATACAAATATTAAACAACCAAGGCGACATTACACACCCCTGCCCCAGCCCCTCTCCCACAGGAAACCAATCACTCACAGTATTTCCCACTCTTACACACGCTCTACTATTTAAAAAAAAAAAAAAAAAAAAATCTCACTCCTTTTAACAACCTACCACCTAGTGAATACAGTCTCAAAACAGTTCACAAAGACTCCCTTTCACTTCTATCACATGCTTTCTCTAACTCCATGAATTCCCAAAACTCATCCTTACCTTTTGCCAAATGCTTTTCACACACCTGTCTCACAGCAAATACCTGATAGACGCATCCCCTCCCTCTCCTAAAGCCACAGTGCTCATCACCAGTCACTTCCTCAGAACCCTCTCTAACTCTCTTAATCAACACTCAACCATACACCTTATCTACAACATTCAATAGACTTTTACCCCTAAAACTAGTACATTCATAGTTATCATCCTTACCTTTATATAAAGGAACCACACACGCAATTAGTCAATCGGCACCATACCGCTCACAGAACACATTCAGCAATCTTACTAATTACACAACAACAGTTGCTCAACCACATTTCAAACATTCCACAGCACACCCATTCATACCTGCCCTGCAGCTTTCCCTGCGTTTGTCTCCTTTACTGCCTCCTGCACTTCCTCCATCGTGATCAAAGAATCATTCAACTCTCCCATGACATCTATTCCTTGCATCCTCCCATCTGCCATAATCTTAACCTCCTCCCTTTCCTCCTCTACCTTTGACACTCTTTCAAAATACTCTGCTCATCTCTTCCTCACTGCACCCATCTCAATTAACATCTTTCCATCCTCCGATATTGCTCGCTCTTCCTTCCCAGACTTTCTATTGCGCACTCTTTTCACCTAATTCCAAAGCATTTTCTAATTCTGTTGATAATTCTCAGTCAACCACTAACTCTACCTCTCATCTGCTGCCACTTTAGCATCACGCACAGCCTTTCTCGCCCTATTCCTATTTTCCTTATACCTCTCTTATGACACCTCATCCTTCCTCTGCAGCCACACTTCATATGCGCGTCTCTTATCAGCTACAGCCAAACTTACTTCCACACACCAACATACACTTCCCTTTCTTACACCACCACCCACTCGTCTCACACCACACACCTCTTTCGCATACTCCACGATAGCACTCTTAACAACTACCATTCCTCCTCCAAATCGCCATTTTCCTGATCTTTCACTGCGTTCCATTCATCTTTCAACTTCTGATACTTTCTCATTCTCTCTCTTTTGTCCAACTCACCCGTTTTCAAAGCCTCCCTGTCACACCCAACTCTCCTAGCTCTCACCCACCTCATACTGTCAACTTTCCCTCCACCAGGTAGCGGTCAGACATACCTCCACCCTCCCCTCTCAAAACTCTCACATCCAACAGTCTACTTCATATTTTCCTGGACACAACCACATAGTCCATCAATGCTCTATCAACAACCTTCCACCCTCCTGTCTTACCCATGTATACTTATAAATATCTTTCATCTCAGACAAGGTATTTCCAATCACTATCCCTCGGTCAACACACATCCCTATCATTCGTTCCCAACTTTCATTTCTTCCAGGCACACCATGCATACCAACCTCAACTTCAACTGGTATATTTCCCACTTGAGCCTTCGGATATCCCATCATTACCACATTCACATTTGCTCCGAAACTCTGCAGACACTCATGAACATCACTGCAGAAAGACTCCCTCTCTTTTTCATCCTTTTCACAACCAACCCCATTTGCACTCATAAATACCCACAGTTCACGTCCAAATTTCGTTTTCCCCCACATCAGTCTCAATGACACCTCCTTCCATTCAGTCATATACCGCTGCTCTTCCGGGCTCACTAACATGGCGTCTCCTTTCGCACCTCCTCTATCAACACCTGACATCCTTCCAGTCACACTTCGAAACTTAGATTCACCTTTCCCTTTCATCTTTGATTCACTCAAAGCTAACACATTCAACTCTCTTATCACAAACATTCTCCCAATCTCCTCAGGTTTAGCCTCAATTGTACTACATGCACGCACATTCATAGACCCAGTCTTCAGGGTTTGGGGATGGCTCAGTCCTCCTTCCCTTTCTGTGCCCTGTGCCCTCGTAGGAACTAAAAATATAGAGGAGGGGGTTCCTAGTCCCCTCACCCCGTCCCTATTTAGTCGCCTTTTACAACACGCAGGGAATACGGTGGCAGAATTCTTCCTAACACAACCTGGCCGCAGAGTGGTAGTACCACCCCACAATGCGGCCAGGTTGTGTCCCCCCCTCTCCACATCTAGTGCAAGCTAAGAACAAAAGATAAAGGATATATATATATAGATAGATAGATAGATAGATAGATAGATAGATAGATAGATAGATATAGATAGATAGATAGATAGATAGATAGATATAGATATAGATAGATAGATAGATAGATAGATAGATAAAGTATTTTTGGTGATACAGGGGATTTTTTAAATATTACAGTACCAGAGGATATAAAATGTGCTTGTGATGTGACAAAGGTTCACTTAATAATGCTGCCGGGCTGTACCAGCAGGTGCCAGGTACACGTCTGGTTTGAGGAGTGAAAGATAAATACAAAACTTCATTTTTGTAATTTTTTTCAAATCTGGGCAAAGGCAAAAGATTTTTAAAATCCGGAATAAAGCAGGACTAATTTTCTTAGCCCTTTCAAATGCCGTATCTTAAATCAAATTTTTTGTTACCTCAAGTTGATTTTATTCAGATGAAAAAATACCGCTTTTGACACTGAAGGCGTTCACTAGCTCCTTCACTTCACGCATGTCTTTTCTGTTTATTCTTTCTACCAGCTTATGACTTTTCTTTAAAAAAATACTACTAGTAGTGAAAAGGATAAGATGCATTACAGGTCCTAATAAGATATGTGAAGGAAGTTCGAAAAGTTGCTCTTTCAGCGCCATCGTTGCTGCGACACGAAGACACAGTCATTAACTCATTTATTCAAGATGGGTAACTGTGGGGCAATGCAGGATTAGGGGAGAAAAAAATGTGAAAACGTTGCGAGGAAGATGAAAGAATGTCCACAGGCAGGTGTTGCTGTTGGGCAGTTTTATCCCATATATTAATCAGGTAACCTATTCCATTGCTGTCATCAGATAATTATCGTCCTCTTACCGGAGAACTTTTCTGCTGAAACGATAAGTGAAACCTTTATCTAACCCCATTTCGAAACATCTCTCTTACATTTAATAAAGTAATCGTTGGTTACAAGACTAGTAAAAGAAATACTTCATTTGTCTTAATGGGGTTGATGACAGCTGATACAACATCTTGAATATAGTCTGGTCAAAATTTTTCTTCTACACATCTAGCCATTTATAAAACTGTAAGATAGCTTCAGCACCTTATTTAAAGTAAGCCTTGTGTGGATATGACGGAGAACATTCATTTTAAAATATGTTTACGTTTTTGCCACAACCTGATTAAGAGGTATGCCATCTGAGAACAGGAAAAACAAAAAATAGAAAGCACCCAGAGAGCGCATACCACAGCCAGTGCCATTGCCATTAAAAAGGATCCGGACCCGGTTCAGTGGGGATATTATGTGGAATACACATGATTCGGAACTGCCCCCAAATTTAATCAATTGTTCCTTGACCCGGGCCCATTCTTCCGCAAAATCTTATTTATAATTCACTGAGAACTTTTGGAGATGTTACACACTGGATCCGGGTACGGATCCGCCCTCAAATTCAATCAATTCTTTCTTTGCCCATGGTCCACCCTTCCACCAAATTTCGTTGAAATTCACTTAGAACTTTTGGAGATATCGTCTGAACAAACAGACAGTTAGAGAAACATAGGTAAATATATAACCTTCTCCAACTTCGTTGGCGGAGGTAAACATTGACCCACATTCTCTCTCTTAATTTTATTGTATATATATATATATATATATATATATAATGGTCGAAACAAAAATTAAGTTAAACTACCTCAGCGAGGCCCAAATTTCCCCGACCACTTGATCCTCGCTTGTTATAGATATTTGACAAGCTGTCGCCTCCCATTCTCCGCTTCGATCCAGTTTGCTTTGTTCCATACACACCTCCCACCATTGCCGATGTTCATGCCTCTGTGATTCATAGTCTCTCACTACACCCTCGCCTTTTATCGCTGCCTTCGTCCAATTATCAGTCTCTCTGCTTCTGTTCTGGATGATGTTTATTAATCTCTCGTACTTTTTTTCTTGCTTTAGCATTTTAGTTCCTTCCCTTAAACTGCGTCTAATTATATAGCCTACATGTTTTTTAACAGTGTTTGTCTCTGGCAAGTGGTAGGTGGGGACGCTCACCATCCACTCACTCCATGTAGTGCTGCCCTCTGGTGTCTACTCTTTCCTCTCCTCCATCCTTCTTTCCTTTCATCTGCTTCTGTCTTTCTTTCCTTCATTGTTTCCTCGTCCTTCTGCCAAAGGGTGATTTTCACCCCCTCCTTTGTCTTTCTTTCCTTTATTCTTTCCTCGTCCTTCTGCCTGTAGGTGACTCTGCACTGAGTGACAAGCCAAACGGTTTCCTGTGCACCAGGAAACCATTTACTACTCTGGGTGGAAACCTTATAACAAAATTCAGGCGCCTGGTGGTTTAGTGGGCAATTACAGCACTCCAATCGGATTCAGCCGGTGAAGATTTATATCCAAAGGGTGGTTGGGTTTTATTGCTCATGTAATGCCACTCAGGGATGAGTGAAGCTGGTCACTCTCATCTCAAATGTCAGGACCAACTTGTCTAGCTCCGGGTTCCGACGCTCCTCATGGGGCAACGTAGGATTAGATGATGATGATGATGATGATGATGTCTCTGGCAAGCCGTCTCATCGAATAAATTATCGTTATAAATAACATTTTCTACATTTCCTCTCTTTGAAAATAGGACTTGTGTCTCTCATATACCGTATGCAGTAATTTGCACCGTTTAACCTCCAGTCATACCCACCCACATTCCTTAAAGCAAACACTTAACGAGTACCTCTCCCTTTGCCCAAGTTCTTGATATTTCTGCCCTTTATATCGGGCTAAAGTAACTACATTATTTCCAAGTCATCTTCACTTAGCTATGTTTTCATTTCTTTTCATGTCGTCTCGTTTCTTCCTCTCAGAACCCAATTTATTCCATTTTTCCTTTTAATAATTTTATTGCAATCGCTCTCCTAAGTGTAGATACCGGCAGCAGAAATTCTGGCTTTCCTACCAGTCCTCCATTCTACCAGAATCCCTTATGGATACTTGACCCTCTCTCCAGTTTCCCAGCATCTGCTTCCCTCACCAGCACGTCTGTCAACGTACTGAACACCCAGAGACACATCACACATCCCAAATGAAAGTCAACTTTTTCCAGACCAGAGGTTTTCACATTTTCTTTTCCACCGTTTATTTTATTTTTACTTTCATTTGCTTGGAACCTTCTACCTATCATATATAAATTATTTTTATATACCGATGATACGTCTCTCTCTCTCTCTCTCTCTCTCTCTCTCTCTCTGATTATAGACCAATAAAAATTACCTGACGGATCAATAGCCTTTCCATCACAGTGTTTGCAAGTACCACTAGTATTTTCATAATATTATTGATCCCACAATCACCAATTCTGACGAAGAAGTCGAAAATATTATTTTCGCATATTTTCTCGTGTCGAGATTTACGATAATTTATCGCCGTCGCGTCCCGGGCGATCACCACAATTTTAGTTCGGTATATTATTGACTCACCTCAACATGCAGATCGAGTAGGTCGATATCTACTACCGTTCTTGTGAATGAAATGAACAAAAGCAAAGACAGATATTTTCGCGTGTCGTGATTTCTGACAGTTTTACGCCGTCTGATATCCAGTACAGTTCTCGTGAAAGAAACGAACAAACTCAGACAGACACACATACACATCTTCACTTAATTATATATATATATATATATATATATATATATATATACATATATATATATATATATATATATATATATATATATATATATATATACATACACAGGGGCAGGATCCCACTGCTACCTGGCGCTTCCCCGGGTGGCGGATAGGGGAAGGCCTTGTAGATATACAAGGTACCATCTTAGACGGCGCGGACCATGGGACCCCCTATAGATATATAGGGCTCCACCGAATATAACGAATAAGAAGGCACAAAAATTACATCTCACCAGAAACTATGTGGCACGGTGGTGAGATTATTTGCCACAATCCTCCCAACCAAACATGAGTTCTATTGCAAATGAGTTGACGGGCGTTCCTGTTGAATCATCATCTACTAAAGGTGCAACCGCACTGCCTCTTGTGTGTATGGGCAGAGTGCCACCGAAAGCGAATAGGCACTGTGTTGGCAAGTTAGAGACTGGGATATTAAACAAGCTGAAACCATGAAGATCCATGCATACAATGTAAGAGCCTCGCATAAAATTACAAACCTGATAATGACTAAACTGGAAAACGTTAGTTGGGATATTGTAGGTTTGAGTGAGACCCACAAAAAAAAGAAGAAAAATTTATTTGGCTCGAAGACAGCAACCACCTATTTTACTACAGAGGAAGGCAAAATGAAAGAATTAATGGTGTAGGATTTCTAATTAACAGAAATATTGCAGACAACATTGTTAAATTCAGCAGTGTATCTGACAGAGCAGCATTGGTGGTAATTAGACTGTGAAAAAAAATATACCCTGCAAGTAATACAAGTATATGCACCGACTTCTCAGAGCTCAGATGAAGAAATAAAAACATTCTATGACGACGTCTCCCAGATTATGGAAGAAGAAAAGACCACATATACTCATGGGAGACTTCAATGCAAAAGTTGGGAAATCAAAGATGGAGAATCGTGTATGGGAAAATTTGGAGTGGGAGAAAGGAACGAAAGAGGAGAAATGCTGATAAACTTTGCTGAAATGTATAACATGAGAATAATGAACATATTCTTTCACAAAAGAAAGGGGAGAAAGTGGACCTGGAGAAGCCCAAATGGTGAAACAAAGAATAAAATTGACGTCATTATAACAGATAAGAATAACACGATCACAAATGCCACACTTATAAACAAAGTAAATATAGGAAGTGACCATACAATGGTGGGTTGCACAGCTAGATTCAATTTCAGAAGTGACAGAACGAAGATGATTAAAAATAAAAACATATGCCCACTAAACGTAAACGAAAACAAAACAGCCTTTCGGTTCGAAAAAAAGAAACAAATTTCAGGCTCAAAGTACTGCTGAATGTTACACGGATGAGCTGAATTACAGACTAACACAAGTGCTAAGAGAATCAGCGGAGGTAGTAGGAAAACCTAACACAAACAAAACAAAGAAGTATTCAGAAAAGACACTCGAGCTCATGAAAAAAAAAATGAAAGTAAAAACAAAGAAAGATGAAACAGAATGAGCGGAAATAAATAAGCTTATCAACATAAGACAAAGAGAGAGAGAGAAAAAAAACGAAACACATGGATCTGATCAAAGAAACCATCCAAAACGGAAAAAGTCTGAAACGGGTCCAAAGTAAAATAGCACTAGGAAAGCAACAAATTACATCACTGAAAGACGAAAACAGTGAAGTCATTAAATGCAGATATAAGATGGTGAAGAAAGTTGAAGAATTTTACAAAGAACTGTACACATCAAAGACCGTGGTACCAATACCTAACTTTTCAGTTACCTGAGGTAACACCAGACAAGTAATTATTTCTCTTAAAACTATGAAAAGAGGGAAGGCTGCGGCAGAAGATGGAATAGTAACAGATTTACTGTTGGATACAGGAATAGAAGTACAAAATAGGCTTGCTCACTTGCTTACTCAACGTACACACACACACACACACACACACACACACACACACACACACACACACACACAAAATCTCAGTACATGGTGTAAGCAACAGTTTTTTACTTTACTAAAAAGGTGACTCAAAAGATCTTAGTAACCATCGACCCATTGGCTTATTACAAGTTATTTACAACTCTTCACTAAAGTCCTTACGAACATAATAACTATAAATTTGGAGGAAAACAACCTCGTGAAAAGGCAGGATTCCGAAGCGTGTATTCAACTACTGATCATCTACACACAATGAATCAGCTAATTGGGAAAACTACAGAAAATACCCACTATGTTTAAGGCTTTGTTGATTACGAAAAAGCTTTCGACTCAGTGGAGCACATGGCAATTATAAATTCTCTGCGAGAACGAGTGAATGAGAACATTGTAAAACTGCTCGAAAA
>NC_137023.1:23631991-23764491 GCF_032717465.1 Coenobita brevimanus | reverse complement strand
GCAGTAGGTATTTACAGGATATTATGAAAAAAATAAAAATAAAAGACTATCCCGAGAATAATCTCCTGACATTTGGAACATTATTCCCATCAAAATTCATTTCAACGGTTAGTCTTTGACTATTGGCCCTAGTCCTTCACACAAAGCATTTAAGCTGCATGCATGTGAAAAACCTTTCAGATCATTGGCCCACTTTAGCCGCATAGCGTTTCAGTCGCATGATATTGATCGAGGGATGACATAAAAGCCACTACCATCCGCCCTTATCCCGGTGCCGGCTAAGAGAGATGCTTGAAGCTACTGTCTGACTCACTTCTTCATTTCTGGAACATTCGCCGTCTTCCCTCTAATTTTCTCTCTCTTGAACACTACCTCTCTTTCTCTAACATTACCCTCTCTTCTTTACTCAGACTCAGCTAGGCTGTCAGAAATGACTGACTATACTATACTCACTTCAAAGCCAACGGTGGCTGTTGTGTATATGTACGCAACAATATATCTTGCTCTCGTGTTCCTGAACTTGAATCTTTGAATTTCTCTTCTCTCTAGTTTCGGCTATCTTATCAGTCTCTGAAAAAACTTATTCGTACTGTGTAATTATCCCCTAATTCGACTGACTATAAAAAATTCATTGACTACCTTAGTCCCAAGTTGGAAGGCGTCCTACCAACTTTTTCTTTCTCTGAAGTCTTCATTCGGGTGAATTCAATCTTCACCACCACCTCTGGGTCTCTTCTTCTTTCACTGGTCCACCTCGTGAACAAGCCTAGATCTTTTCTATCCTTCATGACCTAGAACAGCTTGTGCAACACTCTGCCCATATCACTGACCACCCTGGAGAGAGTTCCAGCATATCTGACCCTTTCCTTGCAACTAATCCTGCTTATGCTGTTAATCTTCTCTCTGTTGGGCTCCTTCGATCACAACCTTATCACCTTAACCTGTCCTATCGTTCCAGTAAGGCCTGTGAATCTTCCCCCCAAAGCAGCAGCTGTGGCAGTTTGGAGCTGCTGATTGGGAGGCCCTAAGGTAGTACTTCTTTTATTTTTCCTGGAGTGATTAATGCTTCCATGGCCGAGAGCTATGTGAGTGTGTCTTGCACTATACAGGGGTTATTCTCTCGGGCATGGAAACATATATTACTTTCTCTTATCCTGTGACTCATGAAAACAAAAATAATGGTTTAAGCATGCTTGTCCTAATGCTGTCCACAACAAGGGGAGGGCTATCAAAAGGTAATTAGGCCAACCCACCCCTGAATCTCATTTCTTTTATGTTTCTGACCAGAATCATGCTAAGGCTGACCTTAATTTTCCTTTAAAAAAAATAATTTCATTCATACTAAACGCCCTGAACTCTCCAACTCCCATTCTTCCTGCTCTTTCTGGGACCTTGCCAAAAATCTTTCTAACAACTTTACTTCATCATCCTTCCTTCCTCTTTTCTGCTCTGATGACTCTGTAGCTATTTCTTCTCTTGGTAAAGCAGAGCTCTTCACTCAGACTTTCTCCTCCAGTTCTACCTTAGATGATTCCGGTGCTGTTCCTCCATCACTTCCCCCCCTCTGATTTTAAAATTCCTTCAATTACTGAAACGTTTTCTTTCATCACTAGCCTCAGTACCAACAAGATATATGGGCCTGATGGGGTCCCTCCTGTTGTCCTCAAGAACTGTAATTCCGTGCTTACACCTTGGCTAGGTAAACATTTTCACCTTTGTCAACTTGTATCTTCCCTTCTTGAAGGAGCTTTGCTCTCATCCAGCCTGTCCCAAAGAAGTGTGACCATTCTCGTCCTTCTAACCATCGCCTGACTGCTTTAACATCATGTATTTCTGAAACGTTTGAATTTATTCTTAACAAAGAAAGTTTAAAGCACCTTTCCAATCATAACCTTTCCAGCAGTCGATATGGGTTCCCCCAAGAACGTTCTACTGGCGATCTGCTCCCCTTCCCTTCCAGACTCCTGATCATCCTCCTTTCGGGACCTTGGAGAAAGTTTTGCCACTGCACTTGGCATCTCAAAGATTTTCGATCAAGTCTGGCATAAATCTGTAATTTCCAAACTGCCCCCTTATGGTTTCCACCCTTCTATCTTTGCCTTCATATCTAGTTTCAATTATGGTAGTTTTATAACTGCTGTTGTAGACGGCCAGTGTTCTTCTCCTGGAGCTGTCAATAGTGGTGTCCTTCCGGGTTCTGTCCTATCACAAACCCTCGTCCTTCTATTCATTATATGACCTTCTATGCTGTACATCTAACCTTATTCACTCATACGGTGATGACTCCACCTTTCACCTTTCCATTCACTTTCCACAGCATCCATCTCAGCAGTTACTTCAACAAACAAGGTATGAGGCTAGGGCACACTTAATGTCTATCTTAGGTCATATCTCTGATTAGGGTGAGTGTAATCTTGTTTTAGTGTATCAAAAACTCAGTTCTTACATCTTTTGACCCATCAGAATCTACCACTGGAACGTCCTCTAATTATTAACAATAGCCAACTCAATCCTGCATTATCTTTTAACATACTTGGAGTTTCATTTTTGCGGGATTTATCTTGGATAGGTCATATCACCTGTTTTAAAGTCTGCTTCCTAAAGAATAGGTGTCCTAAGCCGACTCCGTGCCTTCTTTACCCTTGAACAAACGTTGATTTTCTGCACGGGTTTTATTCACCCCTGTATACAGTACAACTTTCTCGTATGGGGAGGTTCCCCTCATACAGCTCATTTCAATAAGGTGAAGTCAAAGGGTATTCGTCTTATCAACTTCCCTCCTCTTACTGGCTTCCTTCAACCTCTGTCTCTTTGTCACACTGTTGCATCTTTATATCTTTTCTCTCCTAACTTCATTGGTCACAGCTACTCTGAACTATCTGCTTGCATCCCTCCAACACTACGGCGGGCGCACGGCGCGCGCGTCTAACAGCAAATTCTCATCCCTTTTCTGTCCAGCTCTTGAATGCAAAAGTTAACCATTACTCTCAGTCCTTTATTTATGTAACAGGTTAACTTTGTAGTTTTCTTTCCTCTGGCTGTATTTTCTACTGCCTCTGACCTTCAATCTTTTAAACGCAGTATGTCCAGGCATCTCTAAATGACAGGATGTTGATTTTGACTTCTTTTTTTTTTAAGGAAATATTTCCGGGTTTCTTGTCTTCGGGTCCTTCTTCCTTGCATACAAAAAGACTCAGTGCCAGAGATATATGCATGCACATTTTATTTATGTAAAATAACTACGATATGTTATAAAGTCTCTCACTACCTTCATATTATCTCTTGATATTCAGCTTTTAGGAATTACAGCGATCTTATTATTAGAATTTACATGTCTCATAAATGAACATTGTCCTAACCACGTTGACGGTAAGTACTCATTTAGCTACATCATACAGGATACTACCATGCGATTTTATTCTGATGAGTTAAAAAAAAAAATATTGGGTTAACGAGCTGACACTTAAAGATGTTGTAGATATATTATCGCTCTTTTTATCGCTTGGAATGATTCTTCTGTTTATACTGGTATGTTGTATACTATAAAGACAGATACATCACCCAGGTCAGCAGGACAACCTCACCAGGTAAAACATTTCAGTATTTAATCCATAATTCTAGTGAAAGTTGCATATCTGTTACAAACACAAAAGGAACGTCATGGAATTAAATATTGCATCCTTTCATTACTCCAGTGTGCCAACTTTACAATTATTTTTATCATCATATTTTCCTGTTATTCATTTTAATCCCTTTAGTCATTCCGAGAAGTCACTGATCCCCGATGTAGGATTTAATATTTTTAATCATAGTATCTTCCGTTCTGTAGAAGTCCATACGGAAATTAATGAAAGAGCTGTTATTTTTTCTTTACCAACATCACAGATATTAAATAAGTGATTGTAATACCCAGCAACTGAATCGACTGGCCACACAAGGAAACACTCTCAAAGCTTTACTGGCGAAATTTACACATAAAAATATATTCAAATTCGCAATACAGTAAATACAAGAAAGGAGCTCCCCAAGAGAAGTTCTGTCCCTTGGTGTGACAAACTCATCCTTTCATGGAGCGTCTTAAGTTTTAATCAGATATTTTCTCATGTACTCATATTGTCCTCCCAGTTCGAGCAAGACACCCAGTCTAAGTAACATTGGTGAGCTAATCCAGGATGTCGAACAGATGGAATATAACTCGTTGTTAAAATTCGTAGCTAGACCGCTACTTCGAGAACATTCTTACGACACCCAGTGACTGCTTTTAGAGGTAGTTTGCTTTTCCCAGATTAGGCCAATCTTTTTTGGTTTTCTGGTGTACATAAAGTCGTTGTTAGGTTACGTATGTCAGTGACACTGGTGTCTGGTTTGTCCTTGATCATAACAATGTCATATTGTACTTCATATTCCCCTGCCCATGTTCGGTGATGTTCTGCAAAAGTGGGGGAAATTTCGAATACTGTTCTCGAAGTACTTCTTATTTATTTATTTATTTCATTTTGTTTCTTTTTGTAAGTTGCATCCACTCTTCTGTTCCCCTCTTCTTTCCTTACTGTCTCATCCTTTGGTTTATTGACTTGCCACGTGTTTCTCCCCATAATACAGGATTACTAGAACTCCTTTTATTCGTCTACTACGAAGTTTACTTATAGTTGAGATATGCCTTTCTGCTTCTCTGCTAATAGTTATAATTCCCTCAGGAGCCTCCATCATCCTCTTACCATTGTGATTAGAACATCGATAACGAAATATCCTCTAAATTATAGTGACAGGCCTTAAGTGGACCCCCCCCTCTCTCTCTCTCTCTCAATACTGAGAGACCAACTTCTCAAACTGTTTTACTTCCTGAATTCCTGAATTTTCATATATATATGTTATCGAACTGAAGGATGCATGTGTATTTTTCCCAAGGCAAATGTTTTGAATGGATACTGTATTCCATCTGTTAAACTGCGTTCTTGCATTATGATTTCTTGTTAATATTGGCGGGCATTAACATACATGGAGCTCTACTTGAGAATATTTTCAAACGATTCGTCCTGTCTAGTATCGAGGGAATAATGAATACAGTTGTCTGATAGACTTCCTGTGCTGTGCTGTTGGCTTACGACATTTTGCAATACGTTTTCTTTAGCGGTTTACTCCATGTTTTACATCTGATCATCTTGTATGGTTTTTATCAAATTATATCAATGTTTTAAAGATATTAATACCTTGCAGGATAAAACTGAAGGCGTCATGTCACTGAAGAAGAGTTGCTACAAAGTTCCCTGTACCAAGAAGAATACGGCCCTAATCCAAGGTTGGATGTGTTTGGCAATACACCCATCCTCACTAAGTGCCACCAGCAACATCTGGCATTCAGTCTGATGCACCACATCCTCAGTTACTTCTTTCTTTTGCCTCAAAAGATCTGAAAGGTAATCTGGCTGCCATTGTCTCTAGCTTTTTGTTATTTCTCTCAGTTTCTATCAGCAGCCAGCAGATTGTCGTGTTCATAAAAAGGCTTGCGTAGGATTAGATCACACAAAAACACAGGTCGGTCAACTTTGTTATATATAAAAAAGAAAAATTTTTGATTTCAAATATATGTCGACAAGTGGATGTAAAGGTGGACCTTGAATATAAAACTAACTATGTTCAGAAGAACAGCCTGTCGGAAGTAAAGACTAGCATGTTATCCAACTAGAATAATCTTATGTTACGATAAAGGCTGTCTGCTGCGGTGTGACTAAAATGGTGGAACATAATTATCTTTCAAAAGACTGAGAAGAGGAGAATCTAACATTTATATCTATGGAACAGAAAAGAGTCATTAAGACAAAGGATCAGCGTTTTATTATGTCACGAAGTTCCCACAGAAAACGACCCGCTACATACGATTTATATCCAGGGACCCACTTGTACTTTTGGATGAAGAGACAGGCGAGAAATCAACTTTATAGAAAGCTCTGACAGGTCCGACAATCGAACTGGCATCCTTTCAGATATTGTGTTTACTGTCAGAATTTACAAGATAATTTTTATTTATATTACCTTAGCCTTACTTATATCTGTTGGCAGAAGAAGTGACATTATCTGCAGCGTGGGTCAGGCAAAGGTAGCATCGGGCTGAGTTTGCTATTCTAGATGCCATAGAAAACTTCATACCACCTTTTTCATAGTAATTTTCAAGGCATATTTCAAGCTGACACTCTCTTATGTGCTATATACTCGTATTTAATTCTTGACTTAACATAGTTTTCCTCATGGACATGCAAGAGATTTTTTAAAGATGTGATAAGAAAAATAAAGCGCTGAAGAAAATGCGCTGCAAATCTTCTCAAGTAAAATAAAATTACGAACCTGGTACACTTCACTAGCATCAGTGTAGAAGCTAGAGGTGTCCTGGAGTTTATGTGTGTATTATTAATCTGTGAGAGGGATGGTCAGCTTTCCTCTCGACAAATTATGAATGTAAATTTATGTTACCGAGACCTTTGTTCTCGTGTGCAACATCGTTTTATTAAAAGCTAGTGCATGCTCGCAGAAATCTGGGTACAAACTAATAGCCTGTCCATCACATAACGCTTGCAGGTACCATTATCTTTGTCTCCATATCGTTATTAAGCCCACTTTCACCAATTCTGACCGAAAGTCGAAAAAGATATTTTCGTATATTTTCGCATGTCGCTATTTCAGGCAATTTCGCGTCTGCGCGTCACGCAAGATTGCCAAATTTTTCTCTATGGTATTTTTCTGATCATATCCCGACCTAATGCAAACAGAATTACGTTGATACCTATTACCCTACCATTCCCGTAAAAGAAACAAGCAAACGCACAAATAGTCACACACATACACAGCTTGATTTTATAAGTTTTAACTTTATAATTTAGATAATCCTATATTATGTTTTTGGTAGCCTAAGTTTTGTTCGCATAATATTTAATCTTCTTTACAGCTGCATGTCAGTGACCTCAAATGACCTCGGAGGTCAACTTCACATAGCCTATGTCCGAACTGGAGGTCATGTGAGTCTCCATGACAAAAACTGGGCTGCAGGGGTGCCCGGCCGGTTGGCTCAAACGTGCACAAATGACATTGATTAGGTGGATGTGCAGTGCGTCCTTGAGTGCGGGGCCTGAAGGGGCTAGGTTTTTGATGGAGGAATTGAGAGGTAGGATGGGACTGCAGTGTATTGGTGTTGTGATGAGGAGAGATAGACTGAGACGGTTTGGGCATGTGAAGAGGATGGGCGATGATAACTTGGGGTAGAATGTGAGAAGTGTTGATGTTAGGGGTAGGGTTGAGAGAGGCAAACCGAAAAAGACCCAGGGACGAGGTCTTTGGGTGTGACCTTAGAGATAAGAGACAGAATAGGGAAGCTACCAGAGGTTGATCAGCATAGAGAGCAGCCATTAGATGACCAAGGCCGACGCATGCAATTATGATGGAGACTTTAAAAACAAAACAAAACGAAGGCTTGCATTATTGATTATTTGAGTTTAAACGAAAATTCTTCATATTATACCTACTTTGTCTTCAGTTTCTCAGGTTACGCTTTGTACTGTGCCAGGACAGTATACTCGGAGAGGTTGGACTGGTGTACTAATTTCATTTCTCCCTTCACCTTGCTCTCCGTCTCTTGGGCTTGGTTCTAGTCCTTATTACTTATTTATTTGCCCATCGTGCTCTATTTGGGTGACCTGGGGGTACTACCAACTACTGCTCGTCGTGCTCTGGTGATGTAATTTGGGACTTAGCAAAAATTTATGGCTGCACTAATGACCGTCCTGTAGGCGATGTAGTCGACATACATAAATCCTGAGCATTCAGTCTTTTAACCTGTTTCACCCAGATCGAAAATAGGGAAGTGTATTTTGTAAGTTAACAGTTGCCTATGGCAGCCAGAGGCAATGCTTATTGAGCACGATCCTTGTCAATTATGTTACTGATTTCTTGACACAAATTATCTTTCAAACCTGCACTGTTCTACCCCGCCATTCCCACTACCGATTTCGCCACTCAGATGACGAGCTCCACACCAATGGCTCGACTTTAGGGTCGTACACTAGGTGGCATAGGGGTCTTCGTAGTTCCCCTTGTTTAGGAATTTATTTACCATTTTACGCTGAAACATTATCTCGTATACTGTTCATATAATTGTAATATAGACATAATTTGCATTAATTAAGTATATGAGGGAACTGAGGTACAGCTTATAGAATAAATAACAAAAGCAGACGTGCTACGAATTTTCCAAAACCACAATATGACTATCACCATCGTCTACCAAAGCAGAGAAATAAACTAAGAAAACAGCTGAACTGAATACAGTGGTGGAGGAACCGGTACTTCATTGGTTAACACATCCAGCCTGCACCAGGAAGGACCAGTGTTCGATTCTTAGATCGATCAGACTGATGGACAAAGCCCGTGTCCTCCCTGTCTCCGTTATACTCAGTTGTATCACTGGAAGCGTAAATGTAAATTCCCTTATTGTGTACTGTATGTATTCTATGGGAAGACTGGAACTTAGTAAAAATTTATTTTCTGCCTTCATGACGCTCGTGTTGTTGCTACGTACCAATCTAATCCTTCTTTTTTAAACAGAGGTGAAAACGTATAACAATAACAACAGGAGTTAAGTCAGTATCGTGTAATCTTTCAACAAAACCTTTGACCTTTTCACCTGAACTTTCGTTCCCCTGTCCTGATCCTAGATAAAGTAAAAACGTTTCACTGTACCGGGTTTTAGTTGCAACATTCTACAGATCTTTCACAGAAATACGAAAGAAAAAATCATTGCATCAAAATGTTCTGTTGTGCTGATACCAAAGCCAAAGTGCATCATAATAAAATAACATTAGACTTCTCTTAACCCTTCGACGCATCAAATAATTTTACTCAGGCTCCACAAAACAGGTTTTGCTCAATTGGAAAAATTCTAGTAGTCAGAGGGTTAAAACTGTCTCGATAAATCCTTTCAGCCCGGCGCTGCCGTTTTTAAATGAGTCAGAACTCGTAAATGAGGGCTACGTAAGCTTCTCTTTGTATTGCTGGAGATAACAATGAAATTTGTCTTTTCTGCAATCAAACCGTTTGTCCTACAGCATCCATTCTCACAGGATATACTCTCATGGCCCCTCCCCACCCACTACCACAATTTCATCTTCTACTCATTGGCAGTCTCCCACACCATTTTCTACTACTAACCCATGACATTTTCACTTTTGGGTGATATTTTGAATCTAACCTTCACTGCACTCAAACAAGTAAACCTACAACACCCATTTTCACAAGTTGTCTCAGCCCCACCGCCCCCAGAGACTCCAGTCGAGCCCAGTCAATTCTTATCTTATCTCCTCTCGCCCATGAGTGTTCCCACTCACCCTCCTCCCCCAACACGTCTTCATGGCAAGACCAAGGTCACGCGGTCCACTAACGTATTGTTAGTTTACTCTTGCTACCAATAGGCTGTTTTATTTAAGGTAAAGAGAGACATGCAGCTGTAAAGAAGATTAAATATTATGCGAACAAAACTTAGGCTACCAAAAACATAATATAGGATTATCTAAATTATAAAGTTAAAACTTATAAAATCAAGCTGTGTATGTGTGTGACTATTTGTGCGTTTGCTTGTTTCTTTTACGGGAATGGTAGGGTAATAGGTATCAACGTAATTCTGTTTGCATTAGGTCGGGATATGATCAGAAAAATACCGACCTAATGCAAACAGAATTACGTTGATACCTATTACCCTACCATTCCCGTAAAAGAAACAAGCAAACGCACAAATAGTCACACACATACACAGCTTGATTTTATAAGTTTTAACTTTATAATTTAGATAATCCTATATTATGTTTTTGGTAGCCTAAGTTTTGTTCGCATAATATTTAATCTTCTTTACAGCTGCATGTCTCTCTTTACCTTAAATAAAACAGCCTATTGGTAGCAAGAGTAAACTAACAATACGTTAGTGGACCGCGTGACCTTGGTCTTGCCATGAAGACGTGTTGGGGGAGGAGGGTGAGTGGGAACACTCATGGGCGAGAGGAGATAAGATAAGAATTGACTGGGCTCGACTGGAGTCTCTGGGGGCGGTGGGGCTGAGACAACTTGTGAAAATGGGTGTTGTAGGTTTACTTGTTTGAGTGCAGTGAAGGTTAGATTCAAAATATCACCCAAAAGTGAAAATGTCATGGGTTAGTAGTAGAAAATGGTGTGGGAGACTGCCAATGAGTAGAAGATGAAATTGTGGTAGTGGGTGGGGAGGGGCCATGAGAGTATATCCTGTGAGAATGGATGCTGTAGGACAAACGGTTTGATTGCAGAAAAGACAAATTTCATTGTTATCTCCAGCAATAAAAAGAGAAGCTTACGTAGCCCTCATTTACGAGTTCTGACTCATTTAAAAACGGCAGCGCCGGGCTGAAAGGATTTATCGAGACAGTTTTAACCCTCTGACTACTAGAATTTTTCCAATTGAGCAAAACCTGTTTTGTGGAGCCTGAGTAAAAATTATTTGATGCGTCGAAGGGTTAAGAGAAGTCTAATGTTATTTTATTATGATGCACTTTGGCTTTGGTATCAGCACAACAGAACATTTTGATGCAATGATTTTTTCTTTCGTATTTCTGTGAAAGATCTGTAGAATGTTGCAACTAAAACCCGGTACAGTGAAACGTTTTTACTTTATCTAGGATCAGGACAGGGGAACGAAAGTTCAGGTGAAAAGGTCAAAGGTTTTGTTGAAAGATTACACGATACTGACTTAACTCCTGTTGTTATTGTTATACGTTTTCACCTCTGTTTAAAAAAGAACGATTAGATTGGTACGTAGCAACAACACGAGCGTCATGAAGGCAGAAAATAAATTTTTACTAAGTTCCAGTCTTCCCAAAGAATACATACAGTACACAATAAGGGAATTTACATTTACGCTTCCAGTGATACAACTGAGTATAACGGAGACAGGGAGTACACGGGCTTTGTCCATCAGTCTGATCGATCTAAGAATCGAACACTGGTCCTTCCTGGTGCAGGCTGGATGTGTTAACCAATGAAGTACCGGTTCCTCCACCACTGTATTCAGTTCAGCTGTTTTCTTAGTTTATTTCTCTGCTTTGGTAGACGATGGTGATAGTCATATTGTGGTTTTGGAAAATTCGTAGCACGTCTGCTTTTGTTATTTATTCTATAAGCTGTACCTCAGTTCCCTCATATACTTAATTAATGCAAATTATGTCTATATTACAATTATATGAACAGTATACGAGATAATGTTTCAGCGTAAAATGGTAAATAAATTCCTAAACAAGGGGAACTACAAAGACCCCTATGCCACCAAGTGTACGACCCTAAAGTCGAACCATTGGTGTGGAGCTCGTTACCTAAGTGGCAAAATCAGTAGTGGGCATGGCGGGGTAGAACAGTGCAGGTTTGAAAGATAATTTGTGTCAAGAAATCAGTAACATAATTGACAAGGATCGTGCTCAATAAGCATTGCCTCTGGCTGCCATAGGCAACTGTTAACTTACAAAATACACTTCCCTATTTTCGATCTGGGTGAAACAGGTTAAAAGACTGAATGCTCAGGATTTATGTATGTCGACTACATCGCCTACAGGACGGTCATTAGTGCAGCCATAAATTTTTGCTAAGTCCCAAATTACATCACCAGAGCACGACGAGCAGTAGTTGGTAGTACCCCCAGGTCACCCAAATAGAGCACGATGGGCAAATAAATAAGTAATAAGGACTAGAACCAAGCCCAAGAGACGGAGAGCAAGGTGAAGGGAGAAATGAAATTAGTACACCAGTCCAACCTCTCCGAGTATACTGTCCTGGCACAGTACAAAGCGTAACCTGAGAAACTGAAGACAAAGTAGGTATAATATGAAGAATTTTCGTTTAAACTCAAATAATCAATAATGCAAGCCTTCGTTTTGTTTTGTTTTTAAAGTCTCCATCATAATTGCATGCGTCGGCCTTGGTCATCTAATGGCTGCTCTCTATGCTGATCAACCTCTGGTAGCTTCCCTATTCTGTCTCTTATCTCTAAGGTCACACCCAAAGACCTCGTCCCTGGGTCTTTTTCGGTTTGCCTCTCTCAACCCTACCCCTAACATCAACACTTCTCACATTCTACCCCAAGTTATCATCGCCCATCCTCTTCACATGCCCAAACCGTCTCAGTCTATCTCTCCTCATCACAACACCAATACACTGCAGTCCCATCCTACCTCTCAATTCCTCCATCAAAAACCTAGCCCCTTCAGGCCCCGCACTCAAGGACGCACTGCACATCCACCTAATCAATGTCATTTGTGCACGTTTGAGCCAACCGGCCGGGCACCCCTGCAGCCCAGTTTTTGTCATGGAGACTCACATGACCTCCAGTTCGGACATAGGCTATGTGAAGTTGACCTCCGAGGTCATTTGAGGTCACTGACCGGAGGTCATTTGAGGTCAACGTTAATACACATTCGAACGAGTGGAGCATCCAGCCCAATTTTTGGCATGGAGACTCACATGACCTCCAGTTCCAACTTAGGCTATGTGAGGTTGACCTCCGAGGTCACTTGAGGTCGCCGGTAAGAGGTCATTATTTTGAGGTCACAGATAATAGTAAACAATGGGCACAAATACTGTGTTTTAGTCTGCGTAAGCTGAAATAGAAAGTTCCTGGACCTTTTATAATCCCTCTTCAAAAGCATAAGAGGTATTCATGGTCTTTCTGGAGTAGGAAGAAAACTGAACTAGAACAGATAGGATTAGAGTGTTCCTCTTTCTGTCCCGGCATCACCGGGTATCCCTGCTAATTTGCTATATAAGTATCTGTAAAATAATGCAAGGGAGGGAGCATTCCTTCTTATTTGTAGGGGAGGTAGTTCATTGGAATTACTGGGTTAACAATTATTCGTACAGCTTTGTTCTGAATTTTGTCCAGTTATTTTAGTGCAGCCTCTCCACATCCACTCGACAAGGGTGAACAAAAATCGTGTGAGAGTGCAAATGACTCTTGAAAATTATACCTAATTGCTCGTCAGTGAAGAAGTTACAGATTCTGTACAATAATCCAAGTTTCTTTGGGGAGGATTTAGCAAGTTATCTAGCGTGAGAAGCCCAACTGACGGTACAGTATTGTTAAGTGAAGTACCGATAATTTCAGTACTTAAAAATCCTGGTTGCATTGAAGGTAATAAAGACATCTGGGAATATCTGAACATTAGTAAACAGGATATATTTGGTTTTCTTAGTATTAACTGGTATTCAGTTCCCAGTCAGTGATTTTAGATAAGTCTTGATATATGAAGATTTCTGTTCTGAGTTGGGAGTTAAAGGTACCAAACTCTGTGAAAGGGTGGTTAAGTGTAAAGGAACTGTGAGGCGTTGAGTCATCTGCATACAAGTGAATGGAATTATGGGTGACAGACAAGAGAGCATTAATATCGATGATATGAATGAGGAACACTTTTGGAGCCAGGACTGATCCTCGTAGCATGCCGGCATTAACCGAGCCGAAATGGGAATATACATAATGTAAATTTACTCTTATATTTCTGTTGCTGAGATATATGAAAATCAGTGGATCAAAAGATTATAAGACACAGCAAGGGAGTTTGAATAACAGGGAACAGTGCCACACTCTGTCAAAAGCTTTATAAGTATCATGAGCTACTGCATGGTTTTCCCCATGTTAGTCAGTTGACTGATGGATTGTGTGAGTAATGAGACTGTGCATATTAACAGTGGACCTTTCGTGGCAAAAACCATACTGTCTGTCATTAATTAAGTTGTTGTATTCAAGACATTTAAGAATGTCCTTATTAATGACACTCTCAAATGCTTCACCCATAGAAAATGTGATAGCTATGTGTCTAAAATCAGAGGGATCAGAGGAAATTCCTATCTTTGGAGCTGGGGGGGTAGGGGAGGTGTTGGCTTTCTCCCAATAGTTAGGGAATTAAAAAAAAAAAGCATGCATAGTTTGAATCAGTTAAGTGCGCTTTATGAGTGCGTGACAAACTAGCGAGCCTGTGTATATACGCCTGTCATAATAATTTCATCTTGATGTAAACTTTCAACATTTCTAGTGAGGTAGTTGAACAATAACAGAAGAACAATTGAGCTAAAATAATCACTATCTCACGTTTTCTCTCTCTCACGTTTGCACTTTGGATGTGCATATAACAAGGCGCCGTAGCATTTATCACACGCGCTATGTTAAATTCTCTGCTCCCGACTTATCCTGTCAACGAACTGTGTCGGTAAACGCTTGGCTATTGATCGAATGATAAAACCCAGAAATGAGGCGAATACCCTTAATGACTTAACCTCCTAAGCATAGAAAAAACGTTCTTGTAAAATTACGAGCGTAATATCCGATATATAATTAGAAGAATTCATGGAAAAAAAAAAAAAAAACATAGTGTTGCAACAGGAAATCTTTCTAATTTCGATTTCATAGTGATGCATGTCAACTGAAGCCTTTGGTACATTCCCTTGGAAAGCCGGGACTCCAAGGGGCTTCTTTGGCCTCATTAAGTAATATATAACTAAAAGCAATATTCATTTAATGTATCTGCTACCTGCTGAAATAATCTCTTCTCAATCTCACATAGTAGAAAATTTACTAGCCTTTGAAAACTATCGCAGTAGGGCAGGGTCGTGTCGGGCCGCTCATTTCTCAGCTGAACATAAGTAAACATCGCTCTGCTCGTTGCACTCGTTCGCTCGTAATAATTTAGCTAAAATAGAAGCAGGTTCTAGAGAACACTTTTTCAAAGCTAATTGAGGAATTCCACCTAGATCCAGAGCTTTGTTGATTAGTATATTGCCTAACACAAATTTTACCAATCTAATCTGTATATCTTTGGTGGAGCAATTTCCAGAGTCATTTTCTAGTACTGGAACGTTCTGACTGATTTCCTCTAAGGTAGAATTTCTGGCAACCGTACTAGCACAAATGTTAGGAAGAATGTCTCGGAGAATGGGGGATGACTTGTTGAAGTTACCATTGAAAGAACTGAGAGCTGGTCGGAATATTCTATTGTCATCAGGATTATTCAATAGTCTGGATGTTTCGTTGTGAAGAAATTTTGATTTGGCGAGATTTATTACTGTTTTTGCGTGGTTTCTAGCAATTTGAAATTGATTAAGGGAATCTGTAATAATTGTAAGATATATATGCTAAAGACATTTCGCTAGTTGCTCAAGCACAATTACAGTTTAATAATTTTAGGGAGACTGAACTTTTAGTCAAGGGCTTTTTGTTTCATTAATCCCCTCCTCTCACTGACTCCCTTCAACCTCTGTCTCTTCCCTACACTGTTGCATCTTTATCTCCTTCCGATCACTACTTCAGTGGTTACTGTACTTCTGAACTGTCTGCCTGCAGCCCTCCTCATTTATGGTGGGGGCACAGCAACCGTTTGACAGCGCACTCTCACCCCTTTTCTGTCCACTTCTGTAATGCAAGAGATAACTGATACTCTCGGTCTTTCATGTATGTAACAGGTTAGTTATAAAAATGTCTTCCTTGATCTGTATTTCCCTTTAGCTGTGACCTTCAGTTTTTTTTATAAGCAACGTACAGGTACAGTATCGTGTAATAAGCAAATCTTGAATTGGTTCCATTTTCATTATATTTTCTTGGAAAGAACATAACGGGTTTCTAGCCTTTGGTTCACTCTTCTCTGCATAAAAAATAAACACTACACCCCATATATCTCAGACACAGCTTTCTCACTGCAACAATATTACTTCAGTAAATTTCATACAAGTGTCGAGGTAACAGTCTAACGATTGCTCCAGACAAATCAACCGGCAGACAATTCACCAGTGAGAGTCACAAGCACAATTACATCCCGAACAACGCCCTTTACATTGACGCTATGCAGCGTTACCTCCTACACTAAGATTCATGGGATAACAAAAACGGTGTATATACTTTAAAGGACCACATACAACCCATACACAGGCGATGAACTCGGACTTAACTCATTTAGGGCACTTTCAGGGTCAGACTTTATCACACACACACACACACACACACACACACAAATCTACCTACTGTACAAACAGTTATTCAAGTCAGTGATGCCCAGTGTTCTACTGGCATGGGCCCCTCATCCTAACACGCATTATATACCCTGCAGCTTATACAGGACAACGCTTTACGTATCATTACTGGCTTCTCCAGTACATCTCTCATAACCCACTTACACCCTGAAACTAAAATATTCCTTGTAAGAGAATACCTTGATGTCAGAGGCACACAGTTCCACGAAGCAGTCTATGCTAACACAGATTAAATTACTATCTTTCAAGCCCTCCTTGTACGTCCACGCATCAAAGGTATCCTTAAATAGAGTTGATCTACTTCACCTAGCTAAATATAGAGCACAATACCATTCAACCCTCATAAGGCATCAGTTTAGATTTCAGTTGGGTGGAATCACAGAAGACACGTACTGCGTTAGTAGAACAGCCCTAAGGAACATGACACACAGAATAGAACACTGCACAACACACGCTATATTAAGGCGCAGACACAACATCAGCGGTGTAGACGACCTGTAACACAACTCCATAATGGCGGATGCTTATTTCCCGTAGATGATTTTGCTTTGAGAGTCCAGAATTAAGCAAAAACAAGAACTTAATCTCCTGCACTAGTTTACAGTACGTTTGTCTTCATTCACCAGAACATCATAGATTGATTACCTTCTCTTTCAACAACTATTACTTAATTTGTTATCTACATAATTCTTGCAGAACTCAACACTCACGGACATCAAGAACCTACGCACAAATTTGCAAAGCTCCTTTTCGCATTTAGATGGTAGCAAGTGTCTCCTGCATTAATTAGATTTGAAATAATCCACCATTAAACCATCCATGCTCGTCCTCTTTCCCATCCCTTCATATATATATATATATATATATATATATATATATATATATATATATATATATATATATATATATATATATATATATATATATGTGAGGTTAGTTTTGTGCATTTTTTTCATTAAGAAAATGTACATCAACATTGGCCCTATTTCCAACTACAACGGAGCTAAACTCAATGATCATGTTATGAATGAATTGTGAGAAGATAATTTTCGCCTATTAAGTCATCAGTAATAATACCTGCACAATAACTTGGAAATGGACCCATGGTCATTTTGTAATTACGTTTATTACTCAAAATGATCCAAACAAGAACCTCCGGAATTACATCACAGATCTCGTGCAACATCTCTTTATATATATATATATATATATATATATATATATATATATATATATATATATATATATATATATATATATATCATAGATTTCAAATGCTTCATGCCCAAATTATCCTAGCCGGTAGGTAGAATAGGAAGTACATATACTCACTTTAAAGCGTATCATTCAACGTTTAGTGTGTATATATATGCCTTTGAGTACTTAAAAATCCTGCTTGGTCACTGGGGGGTGGCCCCTGTCTCTCGAGGTGAGGGGGGAGGAGGCCCGGACAACTTAGTGTGTCAGGAACATGATAATGGTATATTTGTACTCCAGTTTTTTTTTTTTTTTTTTTTTTTTTTGAGAAAGATAAAGAAAACATTTCATATTTCCTGTATCCTTCATTAAACAGTCTACGGGTTAAAGGACCAAGTTATGTTTACCATGGATAAACTACTGAAATTTTTACCCTCCACCTGACAAAGTCAGAGGATGGTATTGTGTCCTTCCATAGAATTTGGCAGCAGGGCGGCTGGCTGGGCAAAGAAATTTCATTTCCAGAGCAAATCTCAGAAAGCACTTACTGTAGTCATGAAATTTCTTGTAGTGAACTGGTGTCTTTTGATTGGTAGAATGCTGTGTCTTAAGCAGTTTTTTAATAATGAAAAAAAAAACTAAGAGATTCCAATGCATCCTGCACAAGGAATCTGAAGTCACATGTAGGGCTGCAACGACGATGATGATGATGGTTGTAGCTGAGATGATGACGATAGCGATTATGATGATGATGTAGTGTTGGTGGTGGTAATAACGCTGTTGGTGGTGGTAGTAGATGATGATGGTGATGATGATGATAGTGGCGGTGATGGTTGAGATGAAGATGATGGTAGTGGCAGTGTTCGTTGAGATGATGATGGTTGGTGGTGGTAGTCGAGATGATAGTGATGATGGTGGTGGAAGTAGTTGAGATGATGATGATGATGATGATAATGAATTTTCTTTGTCATCATTTTCAAGTTTTAATGTCTCTGTGTTAATGCAGGGGGTGGGGGTGAGGGCCATTCTGCGCTTGGTTAGGTGTGCAGGGAGGTGGGGGGTATGTGCTTGGTCAGATGGAGGGTTGCAACAGCGTAGAATTGTCTATGTTTCATATAGCATATAATGAATTAACTTCTATCTTGTCGCATTTTCTAACATACTTAACCCTCTACCTACATACTTACCTCCATGCCTATTTACTTCTCTCCTTATTTCCCTGTCTACCTACCTACCTACCTACCCACCCGAGTCCCTACATGTTCGCTCCCCTCCTTGCCTTCACACATCCCTACCTACTTCTCTACCGACTTTCCTTCTTATCTTCCTATTTACGTTTGCCCTTTCCTACCTCCTCTGTGCACCTACCAACCCACCTCCCTACCCACATGTCTGTCTACCTACCTGCCTGCATCCCTGCCTACCTGCATACCTATCTCTCTGTCTACCTACCTCCCTGCTTGCCTACCTTTCAACCTTTCTCCCTGGCTTCTTTTCTACATAGTTCTCCCTGCCTGCTTTCCTTCCTGCCAGCATATACTGTATACCTGTCTACCTACAGATCCGACTCCGTACCTGCCTCCTACTTACTTACATTTCTACCAGTCTCCCTACCAACCAACCTACCAACCTCCTTGCTGTTCCACCTACTTCCCTCCTGAGCCTGTATGCTTGCGTACCTACATCTTACCCACCTCTCTGTCTACCTACCTACCTTCCTATCCACCTACTTCCCTCTCTACCCACTTCCCTATGCACAGTGCCTTCCTACGTACCTTCCCACTTCCCTGTCTACCAAGCTACCTACCTCTCTACATACCTCACTGCCTGCCTCAACAAGGAAATGATTCAGTGACACGGGCGCATATTTATTTATTAATTTATTTATTCTTTTTTTTCTCCAAATTTTCCAGTTCAAGTGGGTTGTATGAAAATTGTGAAGGAGATATTACTTACTTCATTCTGATCATCATTTCCAGTGACAAGCGTTATATCTACACTCGTAAAAGGAAAACAGAATATTTTTAGCAATTCTGACCCTACGGGTGTTCTGAGCGTATTGGCCATCCCGATGAGGGCACAGTACAAGATTCATTTTACACCACAATCGTCAAAATTGCTCCATAATCGCGGCCACTTGAGCCCACACAGATGGACGAGTTGACTGAAAACTGTTGTCCCTGCTCCAGCGCAGTAAATATCTATTTATCAAGCAATCCATCACTCTGTCTGTCTATGCTCAGTGTTCTTCAGCAACTCTTAATCACTTTCTGTTTTTACAAATCATGCAAAATCCCATCAGCCATCCTCGTCTTTCTAAATTCTCCTCATTCTGCTTAATGCTGGCGAGGCCGTTCCCCATATGAGTTAGGTCATAACATGTCCAGTATCATCTCCCACGCTGCTGACACACACTTTCCCGCTCTCTTACCACTCATCTCTGGTGCTCCTGCAGCAAATGATGCTTAAAGTGTAGATGTTCTTTACATCTCCATTAACGAATGCTTTCAGAATTACAACTACCTCTGCCAGCGAAAGTGGAAGGATGTTATATGTGATATCACCTTTGTGTGTCTCTTTCTGCATTGGATTACATAAAGAGTATGAGATGCTCAGAATGAAATTTACATGGACAGAACTACTGCAACATGGATCAAATTACAAATTTTGGTGCCTGTAAAATGATACTACATAATTATATTATAACTGCTTATGTCGGGGGAGGGAATGTGCTGTGTTAACTACTCTTCTGTTTTTTATCACTTTGTTTTAATGAAAGACTGACTAAGAGGGTGTATGTAGGTGAGGTGGAGGGAGGGAGAGGGAGGGGTAGACCGAGGATGAGGTGGAGGGATGGAGTTGAGAGGTATATGAGGGAAGGGGGGGTGAGTTGGGGGGAGGGTAGTCAAATGGTGGGTGACAGAGTGACTTGGAGGCGTTTTGTCTGCGGCCACCCTTTGCGGGATTAGGGCGTCGGGCTATAGATAGATAGATAGATAGATTTAATACAGGTTTGGTATAATCCAATACTCATCTCATTATGTATTTACAGAAAGAATTATGATAAATATAACTGAAGGTCTCTTATTCCCATGTAACTTTAATCTTTATTCTGTTAACCATACATTCTGGTAGGTTATCCAAAGATAGGCATAAAGGTCTATAAAATAAGCTTAGTTTTGAGATTCATAACAACTACATAAGGAGCGTAAAGACTCAGTCGAAGTGTGGGGGTGGAAACTGAATGCAGTGTTCAATAGTTTGTACTAAAATAATCATAAAAAAAGAAACATGTTTCATTACCCTTATCTGGAGTGAGAAGCACATCATGAACAAATTACAGACGGACAAGATAAATCGTCGCTGAATATTTTAACTATAAAAGCCTTCAATAAAAATACTGGAAACCTCCATACTAGTGTTTCTGCACCCATAAAATGAATGAACAAGTAATTAGCCACAGTCTGAAAGAATTTTCCTATCATCTTGCAGTACATGTGACGTCAGTACATTCAGCTGTATTCAACATTTATTTCCTGCAGTGTTTTATTCACTTTAGTAAAACTAGTTTTCTACGAGTAAATTGGCTTTTATCCTACTGCAAATCACGTAATCTCTGGCCTCGCCCGTCATTTCAGTAACCCATCTCACGTCTTAGCTTCCGTATATTACAAAATGAAAATTCCTTTTCCATATCCTCTCTTGCTGCATCATCAAAACCGCGATTTATCCATTTATTCCGTATCATTCAGATGCCATAAATCCCTTCCAATCGCCTACGCTGACCTTCGTAAACGCTTCAGTTTTATGATAGTGGCCTCAATTTCACAGGGATTGTAACACTTTGCAATCCTTTTTACAACCAAGGTAATTTACAAGTCTGCTCTTAAAGAGGACTCCTGCGGCAATAACTGCCCCGGCTCAGCTTTACTCACCAAGCTGAGCGTTATAGAAAGCATTACGTCCACGTCTAAAGGAACAAAAGGCCAGTGAACACTTGCCACACAAACTAATGACCGGACTAATGTATGCGGACTTCTTAGGCAGCGGGAATGTAATGATAATAGTTTCATTGTGCTTTAAGCCGGTGGGTCATTCTCTCTGGCTGACACACTGATAGAGAACACTTGGGTGATGGTGATGATGAGGCCTGGCTCTTACGCCCTGCCTGAGGGGCCATCGTCCTTGCTCGCTAGTGCTGGCTGCCCGCCCATCTCAGCCTGATGCCGACACTCACCTTTAAAAAGAGTAACACCACCGCGGCTCTTGACCTCCTTACTCATGCTGAAGGAATATAGCGACGAATGACTAAAATAGAGATAAAATATAAGTATGTCCTGATATCACGGTGTCATCATTTGTACAAATTGATGATTTAATAGGATATCCACACCGGGATACGATGTTTAGGCTACTGGAGACCTCGAGAGGGTCCAAGTTGAGCTAAAACAGTTGCATCTTCCCAGTGAACCACTTCTAAATAAGGGTATGATATTCGTAAAACACTGATGTTGAAACTAGGGTACGTCATTAAGCAGATCTATCTACGGCCAGACGCCATTATCCCGTAAGGGGTGGCGGTTTGTCTTTGAGTTTGTTGTTTTACCGAGAGAGATATAATCCTCCACCAAAACACTTGTTGACACGCAAGGAACACGTATGGGTTGGTTATATGTTTACCACCCAGCGTTGTGAATAGTTTCCTGGCCTACAGTAAACCTTTTAGTTTGTCACTCAATTTAAAGGCACCACAAAAGGAATGAGGAGTAATAACAAGTGACAAGAAAGACAGAAGAAATAGGAAGAGAGAGGGCAGACACGGATAAAGCGATAAAGGTGCAGGAAGAAGTAGGAAGCAATATATCAAGTGAGTGGATGATGGTCGCCACCACCTAGCATTAGCCAGATGTTTCAACTTGATCTCTTGGGTACTAAGGTCATTTTTATGAGTATGACAACCATCATCGTACTGACGGCTTTAGGCAGTTTAAAAGATCCCTGTAGCAGTGAAAGAACATCTAATTCATCCTGGTTGAACGTCTGGCATAAAATGAATTCTATCAATTTATCTGTCTATCTATTGCCAGACGCCATAATTCAGCAACAGGTGGCACAAATAAATTGCCTCCATGTCGCCCTGTCCACCGACATTTCCCTGTCCTCCCCCGAGCTCATCCCCCTCCTCTCTCATTTACCTCTCCACTCCACCCCTCCATGTCATCCTTGGGCTCTCACATCCTCTTACCCCCTCCATCTCACTCATATACATTCTCCATGTTAGTCTCCAGCTCTCCATCCCCTCCACACAGCCAAGCCACCGCAATGTATTTCTCCTAAAACTTTCTGTTACATCCACATCCACACTAAAACGCTCCGTCACCTCCTCCTTTGTCAGTCTGTCTCTCCATCTAACTCCACATACTCCTCTCAAATAACTCATTTCCACTGCTTTCACTCTTGACTTCTGTCCCTCCAACAAGGTCCAAGCTTCGCTTCCGTATGTTAAAGTTGATATCACAATATTGTCATACAGCTACTTTTTTACTTCCATGCTCACTTCCCTATTTCTTATCACTGCATCCAAAGAACCAGCAACCTGTCTTCCCCGTTGTACCCTTTCAAGAACTTCATCCTCTAAACTTCCATCCTTACTCATCACTCTACCCAAGTACTTAAATGCACTCATTTCTTCCATTTCCTCATCTTCCAACCTCACTGTGCATTTACTGACTTCATTTCTCCTGAAAACCAAAACTTTACATTCATCTTTAGATTCCATTTCTGACACTCTCCAAAACTCATTCACCAGTCCTTGCTGTTCCCCTTCGTCTTCATTTAACAATATAGTGCCATCTGCAAACAGCAGAACAGGAAGTTTCCAAAAGCTACCCTCTCTCATTAGGGCCGCTCCAACATCCACTGCTCTACCTTTTATCTCTTTTATAACCCCATCCATACTCAGACTGAAAAACCATGGAAACATGACACATCCGTGTTTCAATTCAACAATCTGATAGAAAAATTCACTCAGCTCACCATCCACACGCACTGCAGCCTTAGCGCCACCATACATACTGCACTCCTCACGGCATTCAGCAGCATCCCATTTACTCAGTCATGATATTCTCAATATTTTCCACATTCCTTGTCTGTCCACTCTGTCTAAATTTGCTTTCTCTTGAAGGCCGTATACAGTGCAATCGATGATAATACATGGAATAAAACACTGAAGGAAAATATGGCTGGACACATGATTTGGATACATAATTGAATTTCCTTTCAACTTCTCTCTTTCGTACCAAATTTTGATATACTATTCGTCGAGGATGGAAAAGATCTTCTGCATACCGTTGATCTATAGACACATTTACTTAACGGTTTTGATTTCGTTTACGTCTGTGTGTGTGTGTGTGTGTGTGTGTGTGTGTGTGTTTGTGTGTGTGTGTGTGTGTGTGTGTGTTTGTTTGTGTGTGTGTGTGTGTGCCCTTAGCAGTATAATCATCCATCCATCTGTTCATCAAGCTATCAACGGATCATAGAGGTCAGTATACATGTGCAATTGTTTTCGAAGTCTTTAATCAGTTCTGAATGATGTTTTTTTTACACCTTTACTGTTACCTGATAATTTCATTCAGCTTATAGGGACACGTGGAAATTAGAAGCATTAGGGAGACGTGTCATGTCAAAATGATATAGATTTTTTTTTTTTTTCAGCCTCTCATGACAGAAACAACACTTTACCATTGTGTCCCGGCTGACTCCAGACGATCATTTTCAGCTGAGAGTGAGCATAGAAGCTGAGAGGGAAAATAATAACAACAGTGAGCATCTCAACTTCAACATTATATTTCGTCTAAAGTTAGACTAATTCATTCTGATGAGACTTAGGATAGGAGCCCGTGAGTGATAACATTGTTAGTACAAAAGGTCTCCCCATGTCCCAGTACAGTGGCTTCAGCAACATAAAGGTAGACTGGAAAACAACATTTCTAGCCTTTGCAAGACAAATAAGAACATATTTCTTTTTTCTGCTGCAGGCTGTTATTCTCTGCTCAAGTGTGATTTCCCGAATAGAAAAGTTTAACTCTCTCTCTCTCTCTCTGTAAAAAGGGCGAATTTATCTTGCTATATCTGTGTGTAAGGACTCAAATGGCCAGCGACTGCATAGACTGGCAAACGTTTCTGCATATAATTAGGCATACCTGACTAAAGTTAACGCATACCGTACTTTAGGTATTTCTCTCAGCAGCTGCGAATTGTGACGCCGCTCACTCGCAAACAACCTTGTGCGGATGGTATCGTAGTTCCTGCATACCATAGATCATTGTTTTCTTGATTTCTAGCTCTATGGTCTCAGTCAAGAAAAAAATAAAACTAAATAGACTTCTTCGGTATACCACATCAAGTGAGGATAAATGTATAATTATACAGTCACGGAGCACGCAGAGATGCAGCGAGTGCGTACACCAATTGTTTAAAAAAAAAAAAAAAAAAAAAAAAAATGAGTATTTGACTGTGATCTTGATCCTAGACAGATTACTCTCAAAACCGAAAAAAAAAAAAAAACGAATATTTGACTGTGACCTTGACCTTAGACAAATTACTCTCAAAATCGATTAACTTCATTCCTACCTAACCGTTACCCCTTTCACCAAATCTGTATATAATTAGATCAAAGCTTTTTAAGTTGACTTTGTCCAGTGACCTCGTCCTTGGACTCTTCCCTGTCCCCTACAGCTTTGACTCTTTTCAAAATCGACTGAAGCAATGAATCCTTGTGTTAACCCTTAACTACTGGGGATATAATGCCCCGAGCCTGTCGTGTATGTGGATATTTCCAAACGTTGCCTGTTTTCAGCCCGTCATTGTTAAGTAATAGAACCTGGAATTTTCAGTTGAAAATCAAAATATTCATCAGTCCTTTGTCCCTCCATTGCAAGTATCCCCTGGTCTCTAGGTGGAGGCATTGTGGAGGTAGAAGGTGATGAATGAAGGTAACTATTGGGGTTGTAGTGAGCTGCGTCCGTAGCAGGTGATGAGTTGGTGGCTAAGGTGAGCTGGCTGCGTATCTGCCTAGGCCAAATGGGTCTGCCCCGTTTTCTCTCGCTCACACGCCCCATTCGCCCATAAGACCTTCCCATTCCTCTTCACCTTCCCCTGCTACTGCTACATAAAGGAAACTCTCGCATCCTGTGCGAGTATTTCATTCATTTTATTTGTCCAATTCTTCCAACTGTTCCAGAGTGACACTATGCATAATGGAGTGTGGGAGGGGAGATTAACATGGCTTAAACATTCTGAAACACAGTACTTGCTGCAAAAGATTATCTTTACTTTTGCTTGAGCACGTTTTCTATACATGTGCTGCTAAATATTACTTTCATTCTACCTCGAGCTCGTTGTTTTATACCCATAGTTTTCCTAATTTTCTTGCATTTTGTGTAAAGGGCATTTATTTAGCTAAGTTCTAACTTCACTACCGGAAATGCATTAAATGCTCTTTTGTATTTTTCTTTGCAACACTTTTTACCCTCCACCTGACGAAGTCAGAGGAGGGTGTTGTTATCACTGGGATCAATAGGTGTCCATCAGTAAACCTGGGCTGGCTGGGCTTGAAGAATTTGTTTCCGGTCCAGAACTCAGAAAATATTCACTACAGAGTCATGAAATTTCCCTTAGTCATGTGTTTTATAATGAACTGGTATCTTTTCATAGGTAGAAGATTGTGTCTTCAGTAGTTTTTTTCTTTTGAAAATAAGGAAAAAGTAAAAAAAAAAAAAAAAATCCAGAGATTTCAATGCGACCTGCACAATGAATCTGAAGGGCCCAAGTTATGTGTCCTCAAGCCGTACTCCTTATGCCCCCCTTTAAAAGTAAAGATTAGGGGAAAGGGGGGAGGACCATTATGTGCTTGGTTTGATGTGCAGGGAGGTGTGGAGTACCCTATGGGCTTGGTCAAGTGGTGGGTTGCAACAGGACAGCATTGCCGATGTTTTTTTTGTACGAATATATTGCAAGGTCATTGTAATTTTCACTGGAGCTTCTTTTTTATATCAAGGTTTATACAGTAAGATACACAACAACTGTACAGCACTTGCCCCAAAAGATCAGTTTCACTTTCCACTCTAGCATTTGCTTTCAGCACAGGACGATACAAAACAACGGCACAGTTTTGGTCATAACATACATTTTCTATACTACATTTTTTTAAAATCTTCTACAGCTTATCCATATTTTCTTCTACAGTCTTACTTCACAAAATGAGTTTTCCAATACCATTTTATATATATATATATATATATATATATATATATATATATATATATATATATATATATATATATATATATATATATATATATATCTATATCTATCTATCTATCTATATATATCTATATCTATATCTATCTATCTATCTATCTATATATATATATATATATATATCCAGACGCCTCAATCCCGTTCAGGGTGGCCACAAACAAATCGCCTCCACGTCGCCCTGTCCCCCGCCATTTCACTGCCCTGATCCCAACTCACATCCCCTTCTCTCATATACCTCTCCACCCCATCCCTCCATCTCATCCTTGGCCTCCCCCTCCCTCTCCCCCCCTCCACCTCACTCACATACACTCTCTTCGTCAGTCTTTCACCCTCCATCCTCTTCACATGGCCAAACCATCTCAGTGTATTCCTCCTAACGCTTCCTATCACATCCACATCCGCACCACAACACTCCTTTATATCCTCATTTGTCAGCCTGTCTCTCCATGTGACTCCACAGGCTCCTCTTAAATAACTCGTTTCCACTGCTCACACTCTTGACTTATGTCCTTCCAACAACGTCGAAGCTTCACTTCCATACGTTAGAATTGGTATCATAATACTGTCATGTAGTAACTTTTTCACTTCCATGCTCACTTCCCTGTTTCTTATCACTGCTTTCAAGGAACCAGCAACCTTTCTTCCCTGCTGTACCCTTTCAAACACATCACCCTCCAAACCTCCATCCTTACTCATCACACTAACCAAGTACTTAAACGTACTCACATTTTCCAATTCCTCACCATCCAACCTCGCTGTACATTCACTGACTTCACCCCTCTCAAAGACCATCACTTTACTCTTCTCTACATTTACCTTTAGATTCCGTTTCTTACACACACTCCTAAACTCATCCACCAAGCCTTGCAGCTCCCCTTCGTCTTCACTCAACAACACAGTATGGGTACAGGGAGTTTCCAAACACTACCCTCTCTCATCAGGGCCACTCCAGCGTCCATTACCCTACCGTGTACCTCTTTTATTACCCTATCCATGTACAGATTGAACAACCATGGAGACATGACACATCCCTGTTTCAACCCAACCTTCAAAGAGAAAAATTCACTCAGTTCACCATCGACAAGCACTGCAGCCTTAGCACCATCATACATACTCCTCACAGCATTCAACAACTTCCCATATACTCCATATATTCTTAATAGTTTCCACAATCCTTGTCTATCCACCCTGTCATATGCTTTCTCCAAATCCATGAAAGCCGCATACAACTTCTTACCCTTAACTAGAAACTTTTCCACTAAAGATCTAAGAATGAATATCTGATCTACACAACCTCTTCCCTTCCTAAAGCCTCCCTGTTCTTCTCCAACTAATTCCTCTGTTATTTCCCTAACTCTGTCTATAAGTATCCTACCATAGTATTTTCCTATTATACTAAGTAGACAAATGCCCATATGATTACCACACACTTCTTTTTCCCCTTTTCCTTTGTACAAGGGAATAATTATACCTGATTTCCAATCTTCCTCCCATTTATATATATATATATATATATATATATATATATATATATATATATATATATATATATATATATATATATATATATATATATATATATATATATATATATTGCCAGGCCCCATAATCCCGTAAGGGGTGGCCATTTAACTCTGAGTTATATGTTTTACGGGGAGGGGCATTAACCCTCCACCAACCCACTTGTTGACACGTAGGGAGCACGTATGGTTTGGTTATATGGTTACCACCCAGCGTTGTAAATGGTTTCTTGGCTTACAGGAAACCATTTGGCTTGTCACTCAATGTAAAGCCACCTCTAAAGGAAAGAAAAACAATAAGAAGTAACAGGAAAGATGGGAGAAATAGGAAGAGAGAAGGAAAGGCACAGGAAAAGAATGATAAAGGCTAAGGAAGAAATAGGCAGCACTACATCAAATGAGTGAATATATATATATATATATATATATATATATATATATATATATATATATATATATATATATATATATATATATATATATATATATATATATATATATATATATATCTTCTACATCTTATGCATCTTTTTTTCTTCTTACTTCACTGAATGAATATCAGTCCTTAGTTTTGCAAATGCTTATTCTCTAAATTAAAATTTTCGTTTTTTGTACCTCTTTTATTTATTTTATTTTCATGTACAAATTTGCACTATATATATGTTACACTTCCCCGCACACCATCTAAGTGTCAGACTGAGATGATGTGGATGGTGGTGAGAGGGTGGTGACGTGTTGGTTCCATGAAAGTGATGAAAAGGAGGCTGGGGAGCAGTAAAGGGTGGCCAGGGCACGTCACTTTACAATATATGTAGTTACTCCTCCTATCAAACATCGTTTCTCCACTACATAATGAAGATACTGTCATCTCTTAAACTCTCCCAACTGCACTATCATTCAACTCCTTCCCTGCACGGGAGGGAGGTTTGATAGGTGCTGAGGTGGCCGGGGCTTTATGACCATGCACAGTGGCAAGAGAACTGGACTACGCGGAACCAGTAATTGTTCCTACTCCTCCCGTTTCCCATGCAAAATTGCCAATGTAGCTCACCCACCACTACGCCTACGTCACGCACTGGGCACTGAAGAAAGTCGGTAGGATTTCATACGCTACTGGAAGCACAAAGCAGCCATGTCCATCATCCAAGTCGCCTTGAACACCGTTTTTATGATAGCTATGTCCATCATCCAAGCTTTACGGGTTAATGTAAACTCATTGGCAATTGTTAGTCTACATCAGATAAAAACTGTTTAATTTGATCTTGCAATGTGATGTTAACCTTTCCTCTATTGTTTTCAAATCCAGTCAGTAAACCTCTTGGGCGATTCACAACTGATTAAGTTTGATCCGAATCACATTAAAACTTTGCTGGTTATTCTGTTCACATACAGGCACTTGAATTGAATTATGACCTTGCCCTGTGAACTTGACCTTTGATTACTCTAAAAATGAATCTCGTCATTCTTGCCTGACACTTAACCCTACCACCAAGTCTGGTTCAAATAACAAAACTGCTTGAGTTGACCTGGCTCTGTTCCTTTTGCAATTGACCAATCTCTGTGACCTTGAACTTTAACTGATTGTTTTCTAAAATGAAATCTTTTATTATTGCCTTATCTTTTATTATTACCTCATCCTCATCCCTTCCGCAAAGCTTAGTCTAATATGGAAGTTGCCCTTTCCCTCTGACCTCCATGAGTGACGTATTATTCTTTAAAAAAAAAAAAAAAATAGTATGGTTACTCACCGGAAGACCTTCAAGCTTTCTACCAGGTGTGGTTGATATCGGATCAGAATTGTTTATGTACTGTATGTTGCTACCAAACAAACACAGGTAAGAAATTCACCTTAACCTGTGATCTCACTTTTTCCTAATTTGAATCACTCCATGCTTGCTTAAAAATAATAAAAACTGTTTAAACAGATATTGGTAAGTATACGCCTGACCTACTCCAGCGACACTGACCTTCGACATACTGTTCTCGATTACAGTGGTTTTCCTCATAGGTCGTGTCTCAACCACTTCACCAGGTTTTGTTAATATAACTGTGTAATTTTGTTGACACACACACACACACACACACACACACACACATGCATGTCCCGGGATCTTTAATTGTTACAATAGGTTCTATCGTCATAATCTTCATAAAGCAAATAACCTCGACAGGAACAGTAACGCCATTGCTCTCTGCTGTCCTGTGTATGCCACTGAAATTAAGGAATCTTATTCTCAGCAGCTCCATCGATCGACTATTCACCGAGAATACACACACACACACACACACACACACATATACATACATATATATATATATATATATATATATATATATATATATATATATATATATATATATATATATATATATATATATATTGCCAGACGCCTCAATCCAATCCCGTCTGGGGTGGCCACAAACAAATCGCCTCAAAGTCGCCCTGTCCCCCACCATTTCACTGCCCTGCTCCCAACTCACACACCCCTCTCTCATATACCTCTCCACTCCATCCCTCCATCTCATCCTTGGCCTCCACCTCCCTCTTCCCCCCTCCACCTCACTCACATACACCCTCCTCGGCAGTCTTTCACCCTCCATCCTCTCCACATGGCCAAACCACATCAGTGTGTTCCTCATAACGCTTCCTATCATATATATATCTATCTATCTATCTATCTATCTATCTATATATATATATATATATATATATATATATATATATATATATGTATGTATATATATATATATATATATATATATATATATATATATAGATAGATAGATAGATAGATAGATAGATAGATAGATAGATATAGATAGATATAGATATTAATAGATAGATAGATAGATCGATATATATATATATATATATATATATATATATATATATATATATATTATCTATATATATATATATATATATATATATATATTTAGGGTAGCAGATGAAGTGAAGAGGGATAATTGGGATATTATAGGTGAGCAATGTGTGAAGAATGATGAAGGAAGGGTAATGGTGAACAGTGAGAGCATTATAACCGGTTGTTGAATGAGGAGTCTGACTGGGACAGGGAAAGTTTGAATCCAGCAGATCCAGTGGCTGGCCCTTGGCCTTTGATTGATACTGCTTCTGTGATTGAGGCAATAGGCAGGATGAGGGTGGAGAAGGCAGCAGGTGTGTCTAGGTTGACTGCAGAAATGTTGAAGGCCTCAGGCGATATAGGGGTGAGTTTAGTCACTGACCTGATTAATAGGATCATTTATGAGTGTGTTGTCCCAGATGATTGGCTGAAGAGTGTAACTGTAAATGTATATAAAGGGAAGGGTGATGCCCTGGAAAGAGGAAATTATAGAGGTATTAAGCTTTTAGATCAGATAATGAAGGTAATGGAGAGAGTTTTAGAAGGTATAGTTAGAGAAAGAGTGAATATTGATGAGATGCAGTTTGGGTTTATGCCAGGTAGGGGGACCACTGATGCTAAATTCATTGTTCGACAGCTTCGGGAAAAATATATTGGTAGGAGAAAGGATCTTTATTTTGCTTTTGTTGATTTGGGAAAGGTCTTTGACAGAGTCCCTAGAGAGGTGGTGAAGTGGGCAATGAGAAAGCTTGGCTTGGAGGAGTGGCTGGTTAGGGTGGTTATGGCTATGTATGTAGGTGCTCACACCCAGGTAAGAGTGAATGGAGATTTGAGTGATCAGTTTTCCGTGAATGCTGATGTGCATCAGGGGTCAGTCTTGAGTCCCATGTTGTTTATCATGGTACTTGAAGCCCTTTCACGTGACTTTAGAAACGGACTCCCGTGGGAGTTGTTGTATGCTGATGATTTGGTGTTGATTGCAAAGAACAAAAGGCAGGCAGAGGAAAGGTTTAGGAAGTGGAGAGATGGTATGGGGTACAAGGGTTTAAGGGTAAATGCAGATAAAACAAAAAGTGATGATATCTAGGGTTGGTGGCGGTACTGTCAAAGACGAGGGAGAGTGGCCATGTGCAGTTTGCCACAAGGGTGTGGGAAGTAATTCCATCTTGTGCGGTGTGTGTGATAAATGGGTGCATAAGAGATGTAGTGGTATCAGAGGTAGACTGCGAGATAATGCTGATTTTATGTGTACGGCGTGTCGGAGTGAGCAGCTGGAGATTGTCGCCGTGAAAGGATTGAACTTGCTGGTGAATCTCTTGAGTGTGTGGAGGAGTTTTGTTATTTGGGAGACATGTTGTGTGCTGGAGGTGGGGCTAGAGCTAGCTCTGTGGCTATGGTGAGAAGTGGTTGGAAGAAGTTCAGGGAGCTCTTGCCTCTCCCGACATTGAGAGGACTCTCCCTACGTGCTAAGGGGTCTTTGTATGCAGCATGTTATGAGTGTAATGCTGTATGGTAGTGAGTCCTGGGCAGTGAAGGAGGAAGATATTCGCCCGCTCAGACGTACAGAAATGACAATGATTAGGTGGATGTGCAGTGCGCCCCTGCGTCCAAGGCCTGGAGGGGCTGGGTTTATGATGGAAGAGTTGAGAAGTAGAATGGGACTGGAGTGTATTGGTGCTGTGATGAGGAGAGGTAGATTGAAATGGTGGAGAGGATGGGGGATGATAATAGGGTGAGGAGGGTGAGAAGTGTTAATATTGGGGGTGAGGTTTCGAAGGGTAGACCGAGAAAGACATGGGACGAGGTCATTAAGTGTGACCTCAGGGTTAAGGGACTGAACAGGGAGGCTGCAATGGATCGTGCAGCGTGGAGAGCTGCCATTAGGTGATCAAGGCCGACACATGCAAGCATGTTGGAGCCTTTAAAAACGAAAAGAAACGATATATATATATATATATATATATATATATATATATATATATATATATATATACAGTATATATATATATATATATATATATATATATATATATATATATATATATATATATATATATATATAATGTGTCTGATTCTGGGCAAAGGCTTCAGGGCCTATATCTCCGGGGCAGTTCAGATCTCAAGGCCTAGTAGTCCTCCTACACTTCCACATATCACCACTTCGGCGCTAACACCCACCGTCCATACTGAATACATACTAGGGCTGTCTCATACAGGACTGGTGTATTGGTATTAGCGGGGATACTTTTACGACATGTCGGCGGGTCATCTGGTAGATCAGGAAAGTCTGCTTTTTATGAAATTCAAATCCTTAAACTGTTCCCTGCCCCAGCTGGGATTCGATCCTGGGTCCATCAGAACTGCAGGCCGCCTCTCTCTCTCTCTCTCTCTCTCTCTCTCTCTCTCTCTCTATATATATATATATATATATATATATATATATATATATATATAAAGTCAAACTGAGTATACGTGTGTCTGTCACTGACTTTATTCGTTTCTTCCACGAGAACGGTAATAGATATCGACTTCATTCTTTTTTCATTATGTCGGGGTAAGTCCAGGGGTATGTCAGAAAAGTAGAAAACAAATTTTTGGCTATCGCGCGCGACGCGACAACACGAAATTCTATGAAATTGCGATAGGCAAAAATATGCAAGTATAATTTTTTCGACTTTCTGGTCAGATTGGCTATTATCGGTTCAGTAACGATATGGAAACAGAGATAATGGTATTTGCAAACATTAGCTCTGCAAACTTTTCTGGCCAAGCACTAGTGTATATATATACATATATCTATCTGTAGTGGCTGAATCGGTAGAGAGGCGGCCTGCAGTCCTGATGGACCCAGGTTCGAATCCCGGCTGGGGCAGGGAACAGTTTAAGGATTTGAATTTCATAAAAGCACACTTTCCTGATCTACCAGATGACCCGCCGACATGTCATAAAAGTACCCCCGCTAATACCAATACACCAGTCCTGTATGAGACAGCCCTAGCATGTATTCAATATGGACGGTGGGTGTTAGCGCCGAAGTGGTGACATGTGGAGGTGTAGGAGGACTACTGGGCCTTGGGATAGGCTACTGCCCCCGAGATATAGGCCATGAAGCCTTTGCCCAGAGTCGGACACATAAAAAAAAAAATATATATATATATATATATCTGTGTATATATATATATATATATATATATATATATATATATATATATATATATATATATATATATATATATACAGATTATATATATATATCCCATTTCTGTTTTTTTTTTTCTTTTTTCCCTACCATACTTTGACAAATGAGGATGTGAAGGAGCTTTGTGGTGTGGATGTCGATGTGACAGGAAGCATTAGGAGAAACACACTGAGGTGGTTTGGCCATGTGGAGAGGATGGAGAGTGAGAGACTGACGAGGAGAGTGTATGTGAGTGAGGTGGAGGGGGAGAGAGGGAGGGGAAGGCCAAGGATGAGATAGAGGGATGGAGTGGAGAGGTATATGAGAGAGGGGAGTATGAATTGGGAGCAGGGCAGTGAAATGGCGTGGGACAGGGTGACGTGGAGGCGGTTTGTTTGTAGCCACCCCGTATAAGGGATTAAGGCGTCTGGCAATAGATAGATAGATTGACTTTGGGCCAACACTTAAAAAAATATTGCGTTTGTGATTTTAAATGATGATGATGATGATGATGATGATGATCGGCCGAGAACTATGAAGAGAGAAAAATGTACGTGAAATGAACATTGTTAAATAAATTACATCAGAAGTGTCAGCGAAGTACGTATCAATGGCTGCCAAAAGAATCATGGACGCAAAAAAAAAAAAAAAAAAAAAAAAAGGAAACTGTTTCTGTTTTACTAAGGGATGGCTCCTAAACTGGAAAAAAGCTTGGCTGCAACAAAAACACCATATCAGTACATTATCATAAACCCATCAGATGTGCTAGAGGAGATTGTCTTAACTTCTTCATTACATGATTTGCTACTTGAAGTTATTGAAATTGTAGGTAGGTAAGAACGGTGTTAACAATGCAGCTGCTGCAGATAATAATAATAATAATAATAATAATAATAATAATAATATCAACAACAATGATAGTAATAATAATAATCATAATAATAATAATAATAATAATAATAATAATAATAATAATAATAATAATAATGAAAATAATAATAACAATAACAACAACTAAAACACCGTAAAATTGTCCAAGGGCAATTTTGATAAAGAAAAACTTCCCACAGGCATTGCCTGGTAAAAGTCGAGCTATAAAGGGACCTTGAGGTCAAGGTCACATTGATTTTGTGCATGTCATCTTAGGTCATCACAGTCAATAAGTCTAAGGAGTTCGGTGGCCCTAGCATTAATCCATCATGGAAAATTGGGTGACATACGTAATAAAGGTCCAGTTTTTGACAGTAATCTATCTCAGAGAATAATTGACCGATTACAATTAGTGGTAGGTGGGGGCGCTCACCATCCACTCACTCGGTGTAGTGCTGCTCTCAGGTAACTTCCCTTTCCTCTCTTTCTTCCTTCTTTCCATCCTTCCTCTTCTGTCTTTCCTTTTCCCTCTGTCTATGGGTGACACTACACTGAATGACAAGCCAATGGTTTCCTCAACACCAGGAAACCATTTACTACTTTGGGTGGTAACCATATAACTATATTATGGTGCCTGGTGGTTTAGTGGGTATTTAGGGTGCTCCAAACGGATTGAGCCTGGGCAGGTTTATATTCAAGGGATGGTTGGAGTTTATCTCTCATGTAATGGAACTCAGGGATGAGTGAGGCTGGTCACTCTATCTTAAATGCCAGGACCAACATGTCTAGGCCCGGGCACCTACACTCTTCATGGAGCACCACAGGACTGGATGATGAATGAATCATACCCGTTTCCGCACTGCGTCCGTTTTAAGGTTATACTGTAGGTTCGTAGCTTAAGTGGTTCTTGAGGTAGCATTACTGACTCAGTTTTCTGTATTCCGGTTATCCGGAGATCCTGTTGACGTATTACCACCATAATTGGCCTAAAGAAGCGGACAGCCATCCGACTAAAGCTGAGCAAGGTTGAAGGCTGTAAGCCTAATAGCCTGTGAAATGTCGGAGTTATGAAATAGGGAATAACAACAACAACAACAACAATAATAATAATAATAAACTACCCATTCTTATTCTGTAATATATATATATATATATATACATATATGGTACACAAGGTTTGTTAATATACATAAGCTCTGAAAACCCTAAGGTAACTTCAAAGGATCTGAAGACAAAGGTATCGAAGAACGCATGTGTAAATTTTATGTTTGTTTCAATAACTGGCTAAGTGTATGCTTAACTCTAACCATATTCCTTCCAGAACATAGGAGGGGCACAACTATATATCTGGAAAGTTATGCCTTTCAAGCTTTTGTGGTTTTCTCTAAAACGTTTTGTATATAAAAAAGCGGATTTGAATTCGGTAATTTCCACTAGCTAAATGCCAAATTATTAAGCCAAAACTATTCAGCAAACATTTTCATCTTAGGAATTTCAACAAAATAGCTGCAACACAATTAGTTTATATTTCATTTTCAAACATGCAATTTTTCGAACCCGGTACGATGTTATTCAACCTGTCGTTAATAAGCAATCTGTAAACCATCGTGACCGGAAGAAATTAAAATTCACTACCACCCACACTGCAGTAGGTCGCGTGTGTGGATATGAGAAGGAAAATGTCATAAACACGTAACGGCCACACATCTTTTAGAACTGCGGTGGCGAGGTAGGTTCGAGCCCTACACAGGTGAGGGTGTTTAACGGTACGATGTTATTCAATAATAATAATAATAATAATAATAATAATAATAATAATAATAATAATAATAATGAGAACAATAGAAATGAGTTATTTGAGAGGAGCATGTGGAGTCACATAGAGAGACAGGCCGACAAATGAGGAAGCCAATGAGCGTTGTGGTGTGGATGTGAATACGGTAGAAAGCGTTAGGAGAAATACATTGAGATGGTTTGGCCATATGGAGAGGAAGGAGGGCGAGAGACTGACGAGGAGAGTGTATGTGAGTGAGGTAGAGGGGGGGGAGGGAGGGGGAAGCCAATGGTGAGATGGGGGGATGGAGTGGAGAGGTATATGAGAGACGGAAAGTGCGAGCTGAGAGCAGAGCAGTGAAATGGCGGGGGACAGGGCGACCTGGAGGCCATTTGTTTGTGACCACCACTTAGGGGATCAAGGCGTCTGGCAACAGGTAGATAGATAATATTAAACAAGAAAACTTCCGACAGGGATATGGGAAGTTGTAACAATAATAATAGAAGAAAATGCATTGGAAGGAATTAGATACAGAAGAGATCCCAGACAATGGAAAGAACATTTGAGGGAGGCGACAGTAAACTGGCGGAGTGTGTGGGCAGAGTTGTAAAACATATAAGGATCTTTTAGAAGCGGCTGATCGCAGTGAGTTGAAGTAAAAAGTAAAAGGACAAAGGAAGGAAATTTTGATGAAACGCTCAGAAAAAGCAGTACTACGATAAGTATACAGATGGACTGATAGATAGATATGGGTGTGTGCGTGTGGGTGCGCAATTAAATCACTTAATTACACGTGATTAATAGATAATACTGTACTAGTATCTATCTATCTATCTATTGCCAGACGCCATAATCCCGTAAGGGGTGGCCATTTGACTTTTAGTTATGTTTTATGGGGAGGGGCACTAATCCTCCACCAACCCACTTGTTGACACGTAGGGAGCACGTATGGTTTGGTTATATGGTTACCACCCAGCGTAGTAAATGGTTTCTTGGCTTACAAGAAACCATTTGGCTTCTCATTCAATGTAAAGCCACCTGTAAAGGAAAGAAAAGCAATAAGAAGTGACAGGAAAGATGGGAGAAATATGAAGAGAGGAGGGCAGACACAGAAAAAGAATGATAAAGGCTATGGCAGAAGTAAGGAGCTCTACATCAAGTGAGTGGATGATGGTCGCCACCACCTAACAGGAGAAAAAAAGTTCAGGAAATATCCACAGCGCCATCATGTATTCACATCTTCAGGAGAGAACAAACTTTGTTCTCCCCTGATATTAATACACAAAAGCGCTTGGGATATTTCATGTTTCCTTTTTCCCTGTCGACTTCAGCATCTATCTATCTATTTATCTATCTGTCTGTCTATATCTATATCTGTCAATCTCTGTCTGTCTGTCTGTCTGTCTGTCTCTGTCTGTCTGTCTGTCTGTCTGTCTGTCTCTCTCTCTCTCTCTCTCTCTCTCTCTCTCTCTCTCTCTCTATATATATATATATATATATTAGGGTGGTCCATAGTCATATACTGAAATTTCAAATACCGTATATTGATTCAGACAAAATGTCCTTCATCCAATTAACTGCCTTAATCTGTCAATCTATATACTGCCAGACACCCTATTCCCGTAAGGGATGGCCACAAACAAATCGACTCTGTGTCACCCTGTCCCCTGCCATTTCAATGCCCTGCTCCCAGCTCACACACTCCTTTCTCATATACCTCTCCACTCTATCCCCCAACTCATCCTTGGCCTCCCCACTCTCTCCCTCACTGCACCTCACTCACATACACTGTCCTCGTCAGTCTCTCATTCTCCATCCTCTCCATATGGCCAAACCATCTCAGCGTATTTTTCCTAACGCTTTCTATTGCATCCACATCCACACCACAACGCTCTTTCACTTCCTCACTTGTCAGTCTTTCTCTCCATGTGACTCCACATGCTCCTCTCAAATAGCTCATTTCCACTGCTCTCATTCTTGGCTTGTGTCATTCCAACAAGGTCCAAGCTTCACTTCCATACGTTAGCGGTGGTATCACAATACTGTCATGCAGCGACTTTTTTTATTTCCATGCTCACTTCCCTGTTTCTCATCACTACTTTCAAGGAATCAACAACCTTTCTTCCCTGCTGCACCCTTTCAAGCACTTCACCATAAAAAAACTTCCATCCTTACTCATTACACTACCCGAGTACTTAAACACACTCACATTTTCCATTACTTCCTCATCCAACCTCGCTGTACATTCAGTGATTTTATTTCCCTCAAAGACCATAACTTTACTCTTCCCTACATTCACCTTTAGATTCCGTTTCTTACACTTTCTCCCAAACTCATTCACCAAGCCTTGCAGCTCCTCTTCGTCTTCACTTAACAACTCAGTATCATCTGCAGACAACAGTAAAGGGAATTTCCTAACACTGCCCTCTCTCACTAGGGTCGCTGCAACATCCACTGCCCTAATCTTGTATATCTTTCATAACCCCATCCATATACGGACAGAACAACCATGGAGACATGGCACATCCTTATTTCAGCCCAAACTTCAAGTAGAAAATTTCAATCAGTTCGCTATCCAAACGTACTGCAGCCTTAGCACCCTCACACATACTCGTCACCGCATTCAACAACTTCCCATTTACTCCATATATTTTTAATACTTTCCTCATTCCTTGTCTATCCACCGTCATATACTTTCTCCAAATCAATAACGGCCACATACAACTTCCTTCTCTTCTCTTGTAAATTTTCCGCTAATGACCTAAGAATGAATAACAGATCTACACAACCTCTTCCCTTCCTAAAACCTCCCCGTTCTTCTCCATCTGAGTCCTCTGTAATTTTCCTAACTCTGTCAATAAGTATCCTACCATATACTTTTCCTATTTACACTACGACAAATGCCCCTATGATTACCACACACTTCTTTTTCCCTTTGTCCTTTGTCTATCTATTTATCTATATACCTAGGCTGCTTCCCTCAAGGAAAGGGAGGTAGCAGAGACAGGACTACACACTCCCCATATACTCATCCATTCAAACACATTCATTCGCATCTTAGCCCCAAAGGGGAGAAGGGGCAGATCCTCACCGCACCACACCGCACGAGGGTCAACTGAGCAGTGCATTCAGTGACATCCGCACCAGGGCCCGACAGCAGAGCTGGTTTACCCCTGCCACATCATAATAGACCCATCCCCTTACCCATACCTGACCTGACTAGCTGATCAGACAAAATGCGGGAGAATATCTCCTCAGGGCTGCATCATCATTTACTCATTCACAATTTCCCTCCATTTATTTCTGTCATGCACAGCCACTCTTCCTTGCTCAACAGACATCCCTCTCACATCCAGCGCTCTCTTCATACTGTGCATCCATCCTATTCGTGGTCTCCCTCTCAGCCTTACACCTCTCACATCAGATCTAGTTATCTTTTTCACCGTTCCCTCATTATCCATTCTCTCTATATGCTCAAACCATCGCAACACTCCGCTCAACTCTACCAGCCATCTCCCGAACAACTTCAGTTCTCCTTCGCACTTCATTATTTCGCACTTGATCCATATTCATCACTCCACACATACTCCTCAGACACCTCATCTCCATTACATTCAAATTTTTCCTCTCTGCTACACCCATATTCCATGTTTCAGCCCTATATAATGCAGTAGGTACCACAACACCTTCATACAGCCTTCTCTTTACATCCATTCTAAGCGAACGACATCTAAACACCTTTTTCATTCCTCCCAGCACCTTTCCTACTTCATTCATTCTAAACTTCACCTCTGCATCTATTCTTCCATCCACAGCAACATGTGACCCTAAATATTTAAAACACTCTACCTTCTCAAGTAACTCACCATTCAAAACTATATTCATCCCCCTACCATCTACCAACGTCGTACACTTCATCACTTTACTATTATTCTCATTTACTTTCAATTTCCTCCTTTCACACACCCTTCCAAACTCCTCTACCAACTGTCTCAATCTCTCCTCTGAATCAGCCACCAGTGCATTATCATCTGCAAACAGCAGCTGCTTCAGATTCCACTCTCCACCATCAACATTCACCAGACTCAGACCTCCACCTAAAAATCTTGCATTCACCTCCCTTACAACACCATCCATATAAATATTAAACAACCAAGGCTACATCACACATCCCTGTCGCAGCCCCACTCTCACGGGAAACCAATCACTCACAGCATTTCCCACTCTTACACACACTTTACTATTTACATAAAAACTCTTCACCCCTTTTAGTAACCTACCATCAAGTCCATACGATCTTAAAACAGTCCACAAAGCCTCCCTATCAATTCTATCATACGCTTTCTCTAAATCCATGAATGCCCAAAACACATCCTTGCCTTTCGCTAAATACTTTTCAAACACTTGTCCCACAGCAAACACCTGATCCATGCAACCTCTCCCTCTCCTAAAGCCACACTGCTCTTCACCAATCACTCCCTCTGTACCCTCTCTAACTCTCATATTTAACACTCTGCCATACACCTTACCTACAACACTCAACAGACTTATACCCCTAAAGCTAGTACATTCATACTTATCACACTTACTTTTATACAATGGGACCACACAAGCACTTGCCCAGTCAATTGGCACCATACCTTTCACAAAGCACACATTCAACAATCTTACTAACCAGTCAACAATAATCACTCTACCACCCTTCAGGCATTCCACAGCACACGCATTCTTACCTGCAGCTTTCCTTATTTTCATCTCCTTTACTGCCTTCTCGACTTCCTCCATTATGATCAAAGAATCATTCAACTCTCCCAACACATTTATTCCTTGCACCCTTCCATCCGCCACAATCTCAGCCACCCTTTCCTCCTCTGCATTTAACAATCTTTCAAAATAGTCTGCCCATCTCTTCCTTACTGCATCCATCTCAGTTAACATCCTTCCATCCTCTGCTTTTACTCGCTCTTCCTTCCCAGACTCTCCCTTTCGCACTCTTTTCACCTCCTTCCAGAACATTTTCTTATTCTGTTGAAAATTCTCAGTCAGCTGCCTACCCCACCACTCATCTGCTGCCACTTTAGCATCATGCACAGCCCTTCTCGCCCTATTACTCTTTTCCTTGTACCTCTCATATGACACCTCATCCTTCCTCTGCAGCCACACTTCATATGCACGTCTCTTCTCAGCCACAGCCATACTTACTTCCTCGCACCACCATTCACATCCTTTTCTTATACCACCACCCACACGTCCCACACCACACATCTCTTCCACATGCCCCACCAGAGCACTCTTAAACAACTGCCATTCCTCCTCCACACTGCCATTTTCCCGATCTTTCACTGCGTTCCACTCATCTTTCAATTTCTCCTGATACTCTATCATTTTCTCTCTTTTATCCAACTCACTTTCAAACCCTCCCTGCCACACCTAACCCTCCTAGCTCTCCCCCATCTCTTACCTACTCTTAACTTCCCCTTCACCTGGTAGTGGTCAGACATACCTCCACCCTCCCCTCTCAGAACTCTCACATCCAGCAATCTTCCTATTACATTCTTGGACACAACCACATAGTCCATCAAAGCTCTATCAACAACCCGTCCACCCTCCTGTCTCACCCATGTATACTTATAAATATCTTTCTTCTCAAACAGAGTATCTCCTATCACCATCTCTCACTCAACGCACATCCCTATCATTCGTTCCCCATTTTCATTTCCTCCAGGCACACCATGCATACCAACTACACCTTCAGATGCTACATTTCCCACTCTAGCATTCAGATCTCCCATCATTACAATATTCACATTCGCTCCAAAACTCCTCAGACACTCATCAACATCATTCCAGAAAGACTCCCTCTCTTCCTCATCCCTTTCACTACCAGGCCCATATGCACTTACAACCACCCACAACTCACGTTCAGATTTCGCTTTCATCCACATCAGTCTCGATGACACCTCCTTCCATTCAATCACACACTGCTGTACTTCCGGACTCACTAACAAGGCCACACCTTCTCTTGCCCTTCCTCTATCGACACCTGACAATCTTCCATTCACTCTTCCAAACATAGACTCACCCTTCCCTTTCATCTTCGTTTCACTCAAAGCTAACACATCCAACTTTCTTCTCACAAACATTCTCCCAGTCTCCTCCCTTTTAGCCTCAATCGTACTACATCCCTGCACATTCATAGACCCAATCTTCAGGGTACGGGGATAACTCAATCCCCCATCCCTTTTTCTGGCCTGTCTCTTTTTAGAAACTAAAAAACAGAGGAGGGTGTCCCTAGTCTCCTCACCCCGCCCTTTTTAGTCGCCTTTTATGATACACAGGGAATACGATGGCAGTATTCTTCCTAACACAACCTAGCCACAGAGTAGGAGTACCACTCCTTAGTGCGGCCAGATTGTGTCCCCCCTGCCACAGGGGAATAAATTATACCTGACTTCCAATCCTCCAGGACTCTACCTTCCTCCCAGGCCAATCTACATATCTTCCACATCCACTGTACTACAATACTATCTCTTTTCCATGCTTCAGCATTTCACCACACACTCCGTCAATTCTTGGTGCTTTGACCATTATGACAGTCTTCATTGCCTCCACAACTTCCATCCTACTGATTTCTTCCTCTCTTCTCACATCCCTCCTTCTCCCAGCCATTCCCCATCCACTTATGCTCGCATTACTTTCATTCTCTTTGTTCAACAGTTCCATAAAGTGTTCTTTCCATCTTCTCACTTTTCTCCTCTCTCCACTAGCAATCTATCGTTTTTATCTTTCACTCTCCGACTTACTTCTTTATCACCTGTCAAACTCTCTTTACCTCTTTCCAGAACATTTTCTTACATTCCCTCCACTTTACACTCAAATTCCTACCAAATTCCTCATCCACTCTCCTCTTACTCTCACTTACCAATCTTTTCCCCACTCCCTTCCTGTCTCCATATAACTCTCTCTTCTGTCTCTCAACTCCCTCCATGCCCCTGTTTCTCAGCCACTCACTATATGCTTTCATATTTTGTGCGACACTCTCTCTCACCTCTTCATTCTACCATGCTGTTCCTTGCAGCCCCTTTCGTCTTCTCTTCACCCTACACACCACCCTACATGCTTCACAGATATCTTCTGTGAATATCTGGCACACACCTTCCATGTCCCCCATCTGCTCCAGTCATACTGTATATACCCAGCCACTCCTCCACTTCTCTCTTATATTCTGCCTTTTTTTTTTTTTCATCCTCTTGCAACCATTCTACCCTCCTTGTATGAACTACTTCCTCCTGTCCTTCCATTCTTCTATTCCTCCATTTCATTTGAACCTTAGTAACATGTAAAAAAATTGAGGCCAATCTGACAACGTTTAGAAGTCACTCTAAACATGAACTTTTAAGTGGGTATATACTGTTTCAGAGAAATGTAGACCGTAAAATGTTCCAGAAGGGTCTAGACGGTTAGAAACGGTTCTTCAAAATGCTGGACTGTTCTAGAAGGTTCTAATTTGTTTAAGAAAATTATTGAATGTTCCACAGGGGTTGGCAATGACTCTATAAATACCTGCAGGCAGCCTCACTGCACAGTCAGTTGGATGAGCAATTGTACATATAGCTCTGCCCACTCATGAGGACACAATGTGTGTGTGTGTGTGTGTGTGTGTGTGTGTGTGTGTGTGTGTGTGTGTGTGTGTGTGTGTGTGTGTGTGTGTGTGTGTGTGTTTGTCGTTCAGCCTACTTTGCATGCTTTCCTCTATTTCAGGTTGAGTTCCTGTTTGCAAGTGATATGGCTACAGCCGTTACATGAAGCAGTGCTTCTGTCTGGTTGATCGGTCATCCTGAAGAGACGATCACTGCTTGTTGACTACCATCTAAGGGTCAAGTGCTTAGGTTTTTCTTTTACGACCACACAATCCTGTTGAAAACCAAGTTTGACAGTGCATCTGCAGTGATTGTTCTTTGTTTCGGGAGTTCAGCCAATGTTCCAATCTCGACCATCTGCTACTGCAAGAAGAAGCTCGAGGGACTAGTTAAGCAGTATGAAAAGCTGAAGAAAAATCGACTAAAGGACTCAGAGTAATGTCGAATGAAGGAAGACATCTTTCTGGAGATCTTGATGAACTGTTTGACATCTCCAAGCGAGATGCCCAGATGCAGATCACAAATGAGGAAGACTGGGCTTTCATAATTAGTCAGCAGGAAGAACACTTGCAATCAACAATGGCAGGAATTGACCAGCTGCTCCACAAACCCTATGAGGTAAAATGCAGGCAAATGGAGTCAAAGCAGAGGAGTGAAGAAAAAATCTGATAGAGACAAGGAAGCAATGGCTCAGACAGTCAATTCGTTGAAGATTGATTCCCTCTCTTCTTCTTTGCCATTGGATAGTGGAACATATTGGAGATCTGGAGTTTACCCCCAAGCTCTGTCGAGCAGCAAGAACGCCAAAGAGGGCCAGCGAGACTGGCCACGCTTTTCTTTCACCTTTGGTGACTTCGACATTGAATTGGGTAAATATATTAAACAGGACAGTGATGTTTGCAGTGGGAGCCATAACAAAAGCGACTTATCAAAACTTGAGTGAAATGATGCTGTCCAGAAGCCCTATCCATCGCCATCGAATTATGAACCCTGAAATGACAGCACCTGAAGCTAAAAAACAAAACAAAAAAAACATGACATGCCCCCAACGGTGCCTATTCTCATACACTGAGATACGAAGCTGCTGCCTGGCCCAACCGCAGCTGAGAAAGTTGACCATACCGCTGTCCTGGTGACAGGCGAAGATCGAGAAATCCTGCTTGGTGTCCCAAAAGTTACCAGTAGCAATGGGATTCCTCAGGCAGATGTCTGAGCCTTCTTCAAGAGGACGACTTTGAAGAGAACATCAGGGGAATAGTGTCTGACACTACTGCTTCAAACACTAGCCTGTCTGAGGGAGCATGTGTGAAGGTACAGCAAGGCCTGAATTGAGAGCTGAAGTGGGCAGCGTGTTGACTTCATGAGATCATCTTGTCTGACATTTTCAAGAAACCATGGAGGTCAGCATCGGGACAGAACACTGAACGTTTTGTGTGTTTTCGTAAGCAGTGAAAAGCCTGGTGTATTCCTCCAAGATAGGTGGATGGCGAAAGCCATCTACGGTTTCAAGATATACCTGTTCAGGGCCCAATTTTAGCATGCTGTTCAGGAAAGGCGTGCAATGCGCAGTTTCAGCCTGTTAGTTGCACTCAGCTATGTCAATTACTGGAACGAAGCGATGATTACCAGATATGTTCCCCCAAACGGCCTTGACTTTGTATGCCGTCTCCAGAGTGGCTTCCCTGAGTGATGCCTCGCTGAGACAGCTCTTGCTGCTTGGAAGCGGCATCTCTGGTACGTTTCAGCTGGTATGATCTGTTTGGCCTTTTTCAATGAATGAATCGACTTCTTAAAGAAGAATGCTATGATTCAGAACCTGACGAGGCTTCCAAAGACAAAAGCTCTGAAGAGGCTTGAAGGCAAAAACTTTTCTCCTTATAAGTCTCTTAGTGAATTCGTGACAGCCAAGACCATGAGCATTTTTTGCAGCCCTTCTTTCAGATGGTAATGAAGAAGGTGACCGACTTTTACTTAAGTGTCCCAGGAATGGGATTAAGACTCCATCTACAAACGCTTTAAAGTGGCCTGTGATAAGACGATGGTTACCAATGACTGCGCTGAAAGAGCAGTTTCTCTTGTGACAAAATTCATCTCGACCCTCAGGAAGGACGAAAGACAGAAACAGTACATCCTGACCGTCGTGAGGCAGCATCAGCATGGCATTCTGTGCTGTTCGGAGGAGGCTTTCATTGAATAACACCTTCACTGAAAAACAACAGGGTTTACTGTGGTGAAATGGCTCCTTTTAGTATGGGCCTGCATTACTGTTTATTTTAACATTTGTGACAAAAACTTGTTTTTATGTTCAACGTTCACGTAGTCTGTGGTGTAGTGCAATAATATGATGGTAACAAAAAATGAAAACTGTAACGACCTCACAGTGTCAAGGTGGAGAATTGAAATTTTGAAGGCTTGTATAATTGATAAAAGGGAACAGAAGCAACTTGCGTTTGTCTTGGTATCCTGTTATTTGTATTTTCGGACCACCCAAATATATATAAGTAAATATACAAGTCTCTCTCTCTCTCTCTCTCTCTCTACTAAGAACATATATATACTAAGAACAAGAACAGTTTATGGCATAAATGCGGATTAAAATAAAAGAACTAACATCAGTGACAATAAACCCGGTAAAGGCTGTGTAAAAAATATTTGCTTTAGAATGCTCTTATGGAGCATTGTTATGATGTGGATATATTATGCGGTGATACAGCGTTATGATAATGCACTTCTGTATAACGGTTATGTTACGGACTTTGTGTGCAGCAACAGAACATCACTATTCTCGTACGGCAGTAAATTGTTTTGTGATACTACAGAAACTTGGTATAAATGTAGGCTATTGTGTGTGTGTGTGTGTGTGTGTGTGTGTGTGTGTGTGTGTGTGTGTGTGTGTGTGTGTGAAGCCCTACAACACAGTCTCACCTTAGTTTCAAACCCATAACATATATCAAGCAATGGGGTTCCGATTTAATGTTAATAAAAGAAAAATATATCAGAAACAGCTCACCAGAGCCTCTTGAGTTTCAGATTAATCGCGAAAATGTAAAATATATGGAGAATTTTACCTACCTTGGAAGTGTGCTTACAAGTAAACATAACACTGATGAAGAAGATCTTGCACGAGTCAACCATGCTTTAGTCTCTTTTAGACGTCAAAGATGCAGAGTCTTTGAAAACACCAACTTGGGAATCGAGACGAAGGTATCAGTCTAAACAGATGTATGTCTCTCCGCCATGTTATACGGCTCTGAATCTCGGATTACCTACCAGCATCACATCAAACAGCTTCAGTCGTCTCATATCCGATGTTTACAGTGCGTTCTCCGACTCACATGGGGGGATAAAGTCTCTTACAAATTCTCCAGCGGGCAGAATCAACCAGCATAGAAATCATGCTGACTAAAAAGCAGGTGAGATGGGTTGGACACGTACTCTACATGCCTAGGTATCGCCTTCCTTGCCATGAACTTTATGGCCACTTCCGTGCAGCAAGCCGCAACCCAGAGGAAGAGAAGAAGAGATGATATAAAGATCATATAAGGACAACTCTAAAGAAATGCAACATAATACCAAAATATCTTGAAACCAAGGCCTCGGACAGATAACAATGGTGAGCCCTCTGAAGTGAAGGAACCATTCAACTCGAAGAAGTTTGATACCTGGTCAGAGAAGAGCGTAGACAACGGTGGCATAACCAAAACAGAGTTCTCCCAGGAAATCCGAATCTGACATGCCGACTATGTGGAAAAGTTTAAGGATCCATGAATTTTCTGCACAGTCAAATATGGCACCAAAGACAACGAGAAACATTTATCTCTAAGAGTATAGCAGGTGTTGTCTTCTGTAGCAGAAGTACAACTTTGTGTGTGTGTGTGTGTGTGTGTGTGTGTGTGTGTTAAAGAAACTTGCTGCTACCGCCAGCTGTACGTAGCATTCTTCACATTGGAAAAGCACTAAACTGCGGACGTAACTGGACATACATGGAGTGGGTAACATATTACAGTACATAAAATTATAGAATAGATATGAGATGCAAAACCATCTGTGAGATTAAAAGAACAGTTGAGTGAGGAAATCGATCTACGGGTGGCTCTGGATCATGGCTGTGAAATATTGGCGACCTAACGTGCTCGGGAAGGTCAAAGAAAACCCGGTGGGAAGGACGATCGGACGGAAACATGAGAACTGAAGCTCGCCAGAAAGTAGTTCCCTGTTTGCAGTAAATTCTGTGTTGCTTCGTGATAAGACAGAATATTGTAATTGTATGCATCATAAACCCTGGAATGTATAGTACGTGAGGAACAAAAGCTGAGTGTAAATGTGGCACAGCTTAACGTTATGGTGGTTTAAACTGGACCGATACTAGACGTTCTGGAAACCTGAGAGGCGCAGCTAATGACCGTGCTGTGGATTATAGTTATCTTCCAGGACTATATTGCACGTATGATAGGAGTGAAAAAAGGCTGTGATTGTACGCCTGTACAAAAATAAAGGTGAGCGAAGTGAATGCAAGAGTTATTGTGGCATAAGTTTATAAATACAGACAAGATTCGTAAAATCCATCCTAGACAATTTACCTACCAACAAAGCTCCAGGCCCAAATGGAATTCCTCCAATTGTTTTGAAAAAGTGTTCCCCTGAACTTGCCTCTGTCCTAGCCAAATTATTCAGACTATGCATACGTACTTCTTTATTCCCAAATTCATGGAGAGAAGCCAATATCCACCCAGTTCCGAAGAAAGGAAGTTCGTCTGACCCCCTCCAATTACAGACCAATAGCTGTCACATCTTCTCTTGGTAAGGTATTTGAAACTTTAATTAATAAGCATATTGTTAAACATCTTGAATCCAACAACTTAATTAGTGATAGACAATACGGTTTTCGCCACGAAAGATCCACCATTGACATACTCAATCTCTTAACTCATACCATCCATCAATCAATTGATCTTTTTGGAGAAACTCATGCAGTAGCTCTTGATATCTCTAAAGCTTTCGACAGAGTATGGCACTGTTCCCTGCTGTCCAAACTCCCTTGCTATGGACTAACGTCTTTTGTTCCTTTGATTTCTTCTGATCTTAGTGACAGGAAAATAAGAGTAAAAGTAGATGATGTATATTCGAATTTCCACTCAATTAACGCCGGCGTGCCGCAGGGATCAGTTCTGGCGCCAACCCTATTTCTGGTTCATATTAATGATCTCTTATCTGTCACTCACAACCCCGTTCACTCATATGCAGATGACTCAACACTACATAGTTCATTCACACTCAGACATCCATTTACAAAGTCTAAAATCTCTACCTCTCAACTCAGTACAGCCATCTCCATAAATCAAGATCTAGCTACAATCAGTGAATGGGGACAAAACAACCTTGTCTCTTTTAATGCTAGTAAAACTAAATATATACAGTTTACTAATAGACAGATATTGCCAGATTCGTACATTACCTTCAGTGCTACTAATATTCCCATCTCCAAAAGTATTGAAATTCTTGGTGTCTCACTTAACAGTGCCCTCAGCTGGACCTCTCATGTCAGATCACTTACTAAGGCCGCCTCAAAGAAACTTGGATTACTGTACAGAGTCCGTAACTTTTTCACCGATGAGCAGTTAGCTATAATTTATAAGTCATGTGCGCTCTCAGCTTGAATATTGCTCACCCTTGTGAAATGGTTGTGGAGAGGTTGCATTGAGACAACTGGACAAAATTCAGAATAAAGCTGTTAGAATCATTAACAACCCTGCCATTACATATAAACTACCTCCCCTGCAAGTAAGAAGGAATGTTGCCTCCCTTGCATTATTTTACAGATATTTTTTTGGCAAGTGCTCAGACGAGTTTGCGTCCATGGTGCCGCCTCTCCATGCCTTCCCTCGTGCTACACGGGCATCTGGTAGCGCTCATGACTGGAATGTCACTCACCCATATTGCAGAACGTCTGCCTATCAGAATTCTTTCATTCCTCGAACTGCATCTCTCTGGAACTCGCTTCCCCAGAGTTGTTTTCCTCCAAATTTCAACCCACAACTGTTCAAGTCTGTTACAGATATTTTATGAATGGAGGACACCAGTAGTCTGGTGTATGGATTATTTTTTTTTTTCCCATTTGTTTTTCCTTCCTCGATTCTGTTATTAAAAAAAAAAAAAAAAAATTGAGGGTGGTAGGGAAGGTACAGTATATGGAAGAATTATTGCAGAGAAAGTAAGAGAGATCTCAGAAGTCATAGTGAGTGATGAATAGGGTGGCTTTAAGAGTGGTAGAGGATGTGTGGATCAAATATATGCAGTGAGCCAGACAGCAGAGAAGGCTTGTGAGAAGGATCATAAGGTGTTTATGGCATTCATGGATCTGGAAAAGGCATACGACAAAGTGGACAGAGAGGGATTGTGGAAAGTTTTGCGCATGTACGGTGTAGATGGTAAGCTGCTAGGTGCCGTCAAGAGTTTTTATGATGGTAGTGAAGCATGTGTAAAGGTTAAAGGGCATCTTAGTGAATGGGTCACGATAGATGTGGGCATGCGACAAGGTTGTGTGATGTCCTCATAGTTGTTCAATATATATATGGATGGGGTTATGAGAGAAGCAAAAACACTAGTTATGGAGAAAGGGATGGAGTTGGTAATGAATGGTGATGGATGGAATATCTCAAATTTGTTGTATGCTGATGATGCAGTATTGCTTGCAAATACCGGACAAGAACTTGGTAGGCTAGTGCAGAGTTTTGTGGATGTCTGCGAGCGTCGTGCCTTGAAAGTAAATGTAGAAAGGAGTAAAGTCATGGTTATTGAGAGAAAAGGTTACTCCCAGTGCAATGTTACAGTGAATGGAGAGAGACTGGAATTGGTGAGAAAGTTCAAATACCTGGGTACAGTGATAGAAAAAGAAGAAAAGTGTGCAAAGAAGTTGAACGTAGAGTGACACAAGGAAGAAAGGTTGCTGGTGCAATGAAGGCCTTGATAAGAAACAGAGGTTTGAGTGTTGCAACTGCACGAGGCTTACATGAAGGAGTGTTAGTGCCAGCTTTAACATATGGATGTGAGACTATGGTGTGGCATGAAAATGAAAAGTCAAGAGTAAGAGCAGTGGAGATGGGACTGCTGTGGAGTACAAAGGGTGAATAGGATACGAAATAATGTGATTCGTGAAAGATGTGGAGTGAGGAAGTCGGTGGACACCAGAATCGAAGAGAGTGTACTGAGATGGTATGGTCATGTGGAGAGAATGGATAACAACAGAGTGATTAAAAAGGCATACCTAAGTGAATTTGAAGGGAGGAGGAGGCGAGGTACTCCAAGGAGAAAGTGGAGAGATATGGTGGATGAGTGTGTGAGGAAGAGAGGTTTGAATGACAGTGAGGCTAGGGAAATGACAAGAGATCTTGTTGGCTGGATGAATGTTGTGAGAAGTGCATGATCAAGGATTTGGCACCCTTTTTTAACGTGGCAGTGTCCGGATTGACTCAGTCGGACACGTTTATGTGAAGCTACAGAACGTGGTGAATCTTTTGGGCGTATCCGATAGAGCCAGGATTCCGGGGGCTCGAATGATGAGTGAATGGAAGCGTGGCCCATTGGATTGGGCAAATTTGGGTTGTCTAGACATTGCTACTCCTCACCCTGCCCTAGGGAGGGAAAGGAGGTCTGGATAATGATGATGATGATGATGATGACAGGATAGAAGTTACAGGAAGAGAAGGACACAGAGCAGGACTTAGAGCTACATATAGGATTTAGCTATAACTACTGTATGTGTCGTTCGTTTGGGAAATATAAATAAGTCACCTATTAGATGTTATTTAGTTTAGTCTAATTGTTTCAAGGTTGTTGTTTTTACTCTTATTTACTGCCCTGGGGTCACCTGAACGTGAACTTAATGAAGATTAGTGAACCGGATGGTGGAAGTAGTGGCCTCATCTAAACGTGAATCGGATGGACTGTAGTAGGTAGACCACTTCCATGGATGTGTTGTGGATATTATATTATACTGAAGGGAGGTATATGAAGTGAGGAAGTATGTTGCGGTGGGGAGGGCTACATTAATCTAAGGACATGATTGAATGTTCATGAGCTGCATTTGGTGCTGGGGCTGAAGCAGGGAAGGGTGGAGGTCACATTGTAATCTCACTAGGCGCATTCAAATCTCTCGGAGAAGGGCAATTTTTGTGGGATGAATGTTTGGCGGAGGTTCATGACAGATGCTGTCTTGTTAGAACTTTTGGTTGGTTATGATGGGCCTCTGGTTGTGAGGTTTAGAGTCGGGTAATGGAGTAGGAATGGTGGTGAGACATTGTAATTTTGGGAAATTTGTGCCAAGGTGGTGTGTATCTATGAGGAAAAAGTTAACAAAGAAGTGTAAAGTTTAACCCGTCACGTCCCGAGCTATTTCGCACCTCCGACACCCCCCAATCCCGAGGTTTCATTCATTCATTCATTGCCAGACGCCATATATCCCAAACGGGGTGGCCAAGGGCTTAGAGTTAATTGTTTTACAGGGAGGGGCACTAATCCTCCACCAACCTCTCTTGACACGTAGGGAGAACGTTATGCCAACAGCATCTGGTGTTCCCAGGCGGTCACCCATTCAAGTACTAACCAGACCCAACGTTGCTTAACTTCGCTGATCAGACGGGCAGTGGTGTACTCAACGTGGTATGGCCATTATTTTCGAAAAAAAAAAAAATTGGCTAAAACCTCCGCTTTTGGTGAGAATCATCGAAATTTCATAGAGAAATCACTCACCTGAGGTTTAAAATACTCGATCCAGGTAGCAGTACCTCCTTACCTGACTGGGTTTTCTAACAGGCTGGCACCAAAGAAAATGAGTTCTATGGGAGGGTAACTATTTCACACCACTCATAAACGGTATTTATTTATTAACTTGGTACGAATTTATATGTAGTACAAGAGTATATTGGTTTTCAAACAGTAATATAGGCATTATAAGCATTTTTTCACTCACTAACTCATCACCATACCTGACCTTCTTTGGCCACATTACCTGATCATCATTTCTGACTGTTTCTTCCTCTAATGCTATGTAAACTTTGTCCTCCACATTGTCATCAATTGGGGAATCACTCTGGCCCTGAATGTCTTTATTGGCCAGGTAACTGGTAACAGGTGAATTGCCGAGACAATGGCGTGCGGGGGGGGGGAAGGGGAAGGTTATGCGGTGTAAGACATTGTCCCTGCTTGGCATCTTGTATAGGAATAGAGGAAGGTGTCCCGTGTATACGTACGAAAAATCACGCCCGAAAATTGAAAATTATGCAAATTAGGGACCTTGCAATTCCACGATGTACCAGTAAATCATCAGGACTGGCAAATGCAAAATGTTGCAATGTACCCATAAGTCGACGGGACATCTCGGGTTAACCCATTTAATCCGAATGCATATTACTTCTTTTTCTACAGTATACTGTTTACCATAAGAGGGTTATGCTCCACTTTGGAGGGACCCATTGTACTGAAGGGTAAGATAAGTCCATATTTAACCTCTTTAACTTAAAAAGACTTTTGTATCGCAAGTTGCCTACAATCATCGGGAGAGCGGTGGCTGAACTGGTAGAGAGACAGCCTGCAGTCCTATTGGACCCAGCGTCAAATCCCGGCTGGAGCAGGGAACACTTTAAGGATCTGAATTTCGTAAAAGCAGACTTAAGTGATTTACCAAAAGATTTGCCAATATGTCGTAAAAATACCCCCACTAGTACACCACAGCCCTAGCATGTATTCAGTGTGGACGATGGGTGTTAGTACTGAAGTGGTGACATGAGGATGTGTAGGAGAATTACTGGGCCTTGGGATAGGCCGTGAAGCCTTTGCCCAGAGACGGACACATAAAAGAAAAAAAATTTCACAGACTGAAATGAATAAGTGCTCCATCGTAATGAAAGAATTAGATAAACTCGGAAAAACACACACACAAAATATGCTAACTCGGGTTGTCGGCAGGCTATGATAGGCCAAGCAGTTTGTGAACAGAAATAGCAGTCACGCCCATAAACAGTTTATTTGTGATGTGAAAGTATATCAGTACACCGTCAAAACCGTCAGCGGATATATAATGTCAGTTAGTATTTACGTTAGCTGGTATAACCATCAGAAAAATATGTTGTAATGGTTAATTATTTTCTTATGTGACCTAAATATAAATTACTTAGTCCATTACCCTGCTTCAGGACAGCTTAGGTCTTGACAATCTTTTCCGAGTCAGTCAGGTTAACTGAAGGATATTTAAGCCAATTCAGGTACTCTTATGTCCACCTTTATGTCAGTTTTGGAATGTTCAGGTTCTGCAGAACAATTCACATCCATTTCTGCTTAATTAATCTAGTCAGTTCAATGTGTACCGTTTAAGATGAGTTTTTTTTTTTTTCCCTATCAGACCACTTAATTACTTCGAGCCGACGATGTATTATTCATTTTATTCTTTCTACTGGCTGAATAATTCATTTAAGATAGGAAAGTCCTCGAGCAGTGATGGATTAAGTAAAGCTGTATCTAACTCATCCAATCTGAGAAGCCACTCCTAAGCTGAATAAAATCTTCTGGGGACAGTAATAAAATGATAAACAAGAAGGAGCTCTCAGAGAGTGCAACAATCGTGCACGCAAACTGGTCTAAGGGCCGAATATTTGACTGTGACCTTGACCTTCGACAGATTACTCTCAATATCCCATTGCTCCATTCTTTCCTAACCCTTAACCCTTCCACCAGCTTTGGTTCGAATTAAAATTAAATTTGTTTTAGTTGGCTTTGCCCAGTGGCCTTCACTGAATACTTGTGTCTTTTGATATATTAACAATAGTTCTTACACAAAGATAAATCTACGTCGGAAAAAAGCTATTTAAGTTCGCCTTGCCACGTAACCTTGACCTTTGACCTCCTCCTCTCAAAACCGTCTTGGGTGATCCTCAACTAAGCCACTGAGTTCATTTAAGTCAAATAAAAAAGGTATTAGTTATTATGTTAAAAAACAAACACACGAATGGAACTCTGACCTTGGCCAATATTGACCTTTGACTGATTAAAAAAAAAAAAAAAAAAAAAAACATTTTATTTCCTGATCGTTAAGCTTTGCACCTAGTATGATTCAAATAAGACCAAAGCTGCTTGAGTTAAACTGACCTTGCTCTGTGACCTTGGCAGTTGACCTTTCTCTGTGATTTTGATATTTATTTATTTATTTTTTAGTTAATCCTTTTGTTCTAGCTGTATCCTCAGTCTTTCATAATTTTTGGTCTAAATCGGACATCAGCTTTAAGTCGATCTTGCCCAGTTATTCTGACCCTAGATCTATTGTTCTAAAAACAATGCATACATCACTCCTTGTCTGACCGTATTCTTGCCGCGTGCAGGAGTGAAAAAGAAATGTATTATCGAAATGAAAAGGATAAGGTTCATTCAAATTCCTCATATCCAGTTCAGCTCAGTCACATTAATTGACGATAGTTCAGAGTGCATTTACAGCAAGGACGTAATAGACCCATGAAGGTACTCCAGTCCGTTGAGGTCTAGTTAGGACAGCCCAGGTCACTGCAGGGTCATCCAAAATCAGGTCCAGTGAGGTTCAGTAGTGCTACTTCAGGATTAGCAAGGATTCTCACTTTCAATTCTACTAGTCATGTCATTTCAGATTTTCCTGTCCTTTCGGGCACAGTGATACTAATTTAGTCATTAAGTTACATTACGTCCAACCGGGTTTATTTTGTTCCAGTCAGGTCCTTCACATCCAGTGCGCCTCAGGTATATCAATTCAAACCTATTCAAGTCATTCTAAGATCCAGAGAAGTCCAACCAGGCAAGCCAAGATTCAGTGAATATCGCATATACTCTGGCCTGATCACAAACATCTCTGACGCCTTTCATGTCGGTTGATAGCCAGGTGTGCTTGACTGGGGGGTCGATTTGGTTACTTACCAAGGAGATTCATTTCTGATTCATAACTACGGTTCATCAAATTTCATGCAACCACATTTTTTTTCAAGTTGTGGGATTGATCCAGTTCCGTCGGGTGAAAACAAACCTACTATCAAAGCAGCTGTGCCTCTCTGTGTGGGTGAACCTGCAGGTCTTCCTTATGATGGGTAGGTAGACTGTAGGTAGACTGTAGCACCAGTCGAGCAGGGCAGTACTCCCGAGGTGGATGGAAAGCTGATGACAGGGAGTGCTGGAGCTCCCGTTTCATCAGCCCTCAGGACTAGTTCCTGACCATCCCCCTTTGCTGAACTTTTTCAGTGTCTCAGTTACACAGAGAGTAGGCCAGCATGCTCTCCAGTACAAATTTCTCTATCTATCTTCACCAAACTACATGCACAGTACACACTACACTTCCTATTCAAAATTAACCAAAAATGGCGTTGATTCACCTTGCCTCGGAGTCCCCAGGGGGGGGGACCATAAATGCCCCCGCCATCTGCCCCTCTCCCGTTGACGACTCGAGGTGCCTGGAACCACTGTCTGACTCTCTTCTTCTTCATTTCTGCAACATTCGCGGCCTTTCATCTAACTTTCGCTCTGTTGAGCACCACCTCTCCTCCCTCTAAACCTCACCTTCTTTTCTAACGGAGACTCAGCTGTCTGAGGCAACTGACAGCAAACCCTTTTCTGTATCCTCCTACTTTCTCTATACTCATTTCAAAGCCAAAGGTGGCTGTTGTGTATACATACGCAACGACTTATCTTGCTCTCGTGTTCCTGAACTTGATTCTTCTGAATTCTCCACTCTCTGGCTTCGGCTTTCCTGTCATTCTCTGACTAAATATATCTGTGCTGTTTACTTATCCCTAATTCTACTGACTATCAAAAATTCTTCGACTATCTTACTTCTCGATGGAACACATTCTGTCCATTTCTCCTTTCTCTGAAATCTCCATTCTTGGAGATTTCAATGTTCCTACCACCTTTGGCTCTCCTCTCCTTTCACGGATCCACCTGGTGAACAAGCCTACATCTTTTCTATCCTTAATGACCTAGAGCAGCTTGTACAGCACCCTACCCGTATCCCTGACCGCCTTGGAGAGAGCTCCAACATACTTGACCTCTTCCTCACAACTAATCCTTCTGCTTACTCTGTTAATCTTTTCTCTCCGTTGGGCTCCTCCGATCACAACCTTATTACCTTAACCTGTCCTATTGCTCCAGTACGGCCTGCGGACCCTCCAGGGAAACGTCGTCTCTGGCATTTTGGAGCTGCGGACTGGGAGGCCCTCAGGCAGTACTTCTTTGATTTTCCCTGGAATGATTATTGCTTCCATGGCCGTGAGCCATCTGAGTGTGCCTTGCGCATTAGGGAGGTTATTCTCTCGGGCATGGAAGCATACATTCCTTTCTCATATCCTTTGACTAACGCAAGAAAGCCTTGGTTTAATCACGCTTGTTCTAATGCTGTCCGCAACAAGGAGAAGGCCTACAAAAGGTACCGGGAGCCAACCCACCCTGAATCACATAATCTTTACGTTTTCTGCCCGGAATCGTGCTAAGTCTGTTCTTCGCTCTACTAAAAATAATTTCATCCATACTAAATGCTCTCAACTCTCCAACTCGAATTCTTCTCGCTCCTTCTGGCACCTTGCCAAAAATCTTTCTAACAACTTTACCTCATCATCCTTCCCTCCTCTTTTCTACTCTGATGGTTCTGTAGCTATTTCTTCTACTGATAAAGCAGATCTCTTCGCACAGACTTTCTCCTCCAATTCCACCTTAGACGATTCCGGTGCTGTTCCTCCATCACTTCCCCCCTCTGACTTCCTCATGGCTGACATTAAAATTTCTTCAGTTGATGTATTTTCTGCCATTACTGGCCTCAGTACTAACAAGGCATATGGGCCTGATGGAGTCCCTCCTGTTGTTCTCAAAAACTGTGCTTCTGTGCTTACACCCTGCCTAGGCAAACTATTTCGCCTTTGTCTGTCAACTTGTACCTTTCCTTCTTGCTGGAAGTTTGCTCTCATTCAGCCAGTCCCAAAGAAGGGTGACCATTCCCAACCCTCCAACTATCGTCCAATTGCTTTAACGTCCTGTATTTCAAAAGTTTTCGAGTCAATTCTTAATAAAAAAATTTTAAGGCATCTTTCCTATCACAACCTTCTTTCTGATCGTCAGTATGGGTTCCGTCAGGGACGCTCCACTGGCGATCTTCTCTACCTTTCAGACTCCTGGTCATCCTCCTTTCGGGACTTTGGCGAAAGCTTTGCCATTGCACTTGACATCTCAAAGGCTTTCGATCGAGTCTGGCATAAATCTTTAATTTCCAAGCTGCCCTCCTACGGTTTCTATCCTTCTATCTGTGCCTTCATCGCTAGCTTCCTTTCTGGTCGTTCTATAGCTGCTGTCGTAGACGGCCATCGTTCTTCTCCTAGATCTATCAACAGTGGTGTTCCTCAGGGCTCTGTCCTATCACCAACTCTCTTCCTTTTATTCATCAATGATCTTCTAAGCTGGCATCTAACCCTATCCACTCATACGCTGATGACTCCACCCTTCATCTTTCCATTCGGTTCCATAACGCCCATCTCAGCAGTTGCTTCAAGAAACAAGGGATGAGGCTATGGCACACCTAATGTCTGACTTGGCTCATATCTCTGACTGGGGTAAAAATAATATGGTTGTCTTTAATGCATCTAAGACTCAGTTCTTACACCTATCAACCCGACAAAATCTTCCACAGGTATACCCACTAATGTTTAATAATATTCAGATTAATCCTGCATCATCCTTCAACATGCTTGGGGTTTCATTTACTCAGGACTTGTCTTGGAGAGATCATATTACATCTCTTGTAAAATCTGCTTCCAAGAGATTGGGTGTGCTAAGCCGACTCCGCTCTTTCTTTACCCCTGCACAATTGTTGACTCTATACAGGGGTTTTATCCGCCCCTGTGTGGAGTACAACTCTCATGTGTGGGGAGGCTCCCCACATACAGCTCTTCTCAATAGGGTGGAGTCAAAGGCTTTTCGTCTCATTAACTCTCCTCCTCTTACTGACTCCCTTCAACCTCTGTCTCTTCGCCGCACTGTTGCATCTTTATCTCTTTTCTATCGCTACTTTAATGGTCACTGCTCCTCTGAACTGTCTGCTTGCATTCCTCCACCTCTGACAGGCGCGTAGCACCCCTCTCGCAGCAAACTCTCATCCCTTTTCTGTCCAACTCTCTAATGCAAGAGTTAACCGTTACTCCCAGTCTTTCATTTATGCAACAGGTCAGCTCTGGAACTGTCTCCCTCTGTCTGTATTTCCTGCTGCCTATGATCTCCAGTCTTTCAAACGTAGTGTGTCCAGGCATCTCAAAATGATCGGATCTTGAATTTGGCTCTCTATTGTATTTTGTTTTTCTCTTGGAGGGAACTGTTACTGCGGGCTCATGGCCTTTGGTTCCTTCTTCCTCGCATAAAAAAAAAAAAAAAAAAAAAAAAAAAAAAAAGGTTGGTTGGGGGATGGGTGGAAGCAAGAGTGGGGTAGGCAAGGGGGTGGGTGGGTGGTTTAGGTAGGTTGTTGGGTGGGTGAACAAGTGGGGGAGGAGAGGGCGGCAGAGTGGGTGGGTGGGGAAGGCGGAGCGGGTAAAGTGGATTGGGTGGATGGACCCAGGAGATGGTGTGGGTGGGTGGGCACGAGGAGTGGTTGGGTGTGTGAGGTGGGAAGGAAAGTGGACACAGGAGGGTGGTGTGCAGGTCGGTTGTGCAGTTGGGATGGTTGGGCGGGTGGACAGGCAAGGTGGACGGTGTGGGTGGTTGAGGTGGGCGGAGTGGGTGTGTGGAGAGTGTGATGAATGGATGGGTCAGCCAAAGTGGGTGTGTGGATTAGGCGGTAAATCATATAATGCTGGTGAGTAATGTGGCAAGGCCGGAGGAGTACATCACCCTGTGAAGATTAGCGTTATGTTAGGGTGGTGCTGCCACTTATTTCTGTCAGAATATCGGTGTGTGTGTGTGTGTGTGTGTGTGTGTGTGTGTGTGTGTGTGTGTGTCAGGAGTAAACATGACAATCTGGGGTGTTGGTGAGTGGTGCATTGAGGTGCAGGTAATACATCCTATGACAGGAGTGTTGTAGGTTAGGCTAGTCAGTATGGATGCAAGAAAATGTTTGATTTGAAGTTTTTTAAAAACAAAACACAAGACAGATGAAGAGGAAAGTAAGCACGTATCGTGCTTATATGTTCGATGTCTTTCGGAACAGTAAAATACGATTTAATGTGTAATGTTGAAAAAAAAAATGTACATTTCGGTTTTAGTTGCGAGATACATGAAGCCCCTGTGACAGTTTCCGAGGTTAATTATTGACCCTAGCAGAAAAAGAATAGAAAAATGGCACAGGATAAAGAACGTAGTTGGAGGAGCTGGGAGATGCGGTCTGGTGAAACTTCCGGCACAAGTGTTGCATTTTGGGAAAGTTGGGTGGGTGGCTGGGGAGCAGAGGGTGGAGGGTTACAGCTCCATAATTTTCTAAAGTTTCTTAGGATGTAAAAAAAAAAAAATGTAATTTTTCTTTTATCAAAATTTACCTGCTTTTTCAGTTATAACCTCTTTAGAATGTGCGCAGCGTAATTGGGGATGGCTAATATGTGATTTCGATACTTGTAATGATAAACTTACTGTAGTTTCAATGTACGTATAGCACTCTAACTGTCTCATTAAGATTACTTACAAATTATATCAGTTGTAAATTCAGATGACAGAGTCATCTACTGGATTTTATTTTTTTTAAACATACCTCAGCGTTGAGTTTTTGTATGTTAATAAAGATTAGTTCATAAATACAGTCATATAACCAACAAATGGATGCTTGCTGGTCTAGGAGGTTTAGGTGCTCCAACTAGATGGGGCCCATAACAGTAGGGATGAACTACAAATTAACCACGACCGCAGACAAAAACCTAATAATTGATTCCATAGTGCCAAATGTAAATAGAATCTTTTCGATCTTAAAGGGCAAACGTTTCAAGGTTAAAGTCAGGCCAAACGAGGGTAGGGTATAAAGTTAAGAGTTTTATCCACAGCTGAGGCAAAGTCACAAGTTTGAGGGACTCGGCTCCCACCATATTCTGGTCAGTGAACCTATCTATCTACTGCCAGACTCCCCAGTCCCGTAAGGGGTGGCTACAAACAAATCGCCTCCATGTCGCCCTGTCTCCCGCCATTTCACTGCCCTGCTCCAAGCTCACACCCCCCTCTCTCATATACCTCTCCACTCCATCCTTCCATCTTATCCTTGGCCTTCCCCTCCCTCTCTCCCCCTCCACCTCACTCACACACTCTCCTCGTCAGTCTCTCACTCTCCATCCTCTCCACACGCCCAAACTACCTCAGTGTGTTTCTCCTAACGCTTCCTATCACATCCACATCCATACCGCAATGCTCCCTCACATCCTCATTTGTCAGTCTATCTCTCCATGTTACTCCACAGGCTCCTTCCAAATAACTCATTTCCTCTGCTCTCACTCTTGATTTGTGTCCTTCCAAGAACGTCCAAGCTTCACTTCCATACGTTAGAATTGGTATCACAATACTGTCATGTAATAACTTTTTCACTTCCATGCTCACTTCCCTGTTTCTTATCACTGCCTTCAAGGAACCAGCAACCTTTCTTCCTTGTTGCACCCTTTCAAGCGCTTCACCCTCCAAACTTCCATCCTTACTCATTACATTACCCAAGTACTTAAACGTACTCACATTTTCCATTTCCTCATCACCCAACCTCAATGTACATTCACTAACTTCACCTCTCTCGAAGACCATAACTTTACTGTTCCTTACATTCACCTTTAGATTCCGTTTCTTACACAGTCTCCCAAACTCATCCACCAAGCCTTGCAGCTTCCCATCGTCTTCACTTAACAACACAGTATAATCAGCATACAACAATACAAGGAGTTTCCAAACACTGCCGTCTCTCATTAAGGCCACTCCAACACTGTCCTACATTATATCTCTTTTATAATCCAATCCATATACAGACTGAACAACCATGGAGACAAGACACATTCCTGTTCAACCCAACCTTCAAATAGAAAAACTCACTCAGTTCACTCTCCACACGCACTGCAGCCTTAGCACCCTCATACACACTCTTCACAGCATTCAACAACTTCCCATACATTCTTAATACTTTCCACAATCCTTGTCTATCCAACCTGTCATATGCTTTCTCCTAATCCATGAAGGACGCATACAACTTATTTCCCTTCTCGAGAAACTTTTCCACTAGAGATCTAAGAATGAATATCTGATCTACACAACCTCTTCCCTTCCTAAAGCCTTCCTGTTCTTCTCCAACTAATTTCTCTGTTGCATTGAGGTAGTTGGACAAAATTCAAAATAAAGCCATTAGATTAATCAATAATCCTGCCATAACACAGAACCTTCCTCCATTACCAGTACGTAGAGATGTTGCTTTTTAAACATTATTTTATCAACATTTTCACCGTAAGTGCTCTAACGAAGTGGCTTCAATTGTTTCTGCCCTTCACATTTTCTCCCGAAATACTCGGGCAGCTGGGAGCGCCTTTGAACTCACACTCTTTCCCCTGCAATGCAGAACCTCTGCTTATCAAAATTCAATTATCCCCAGAACTACTACTCTCTGGAATTCACTTCCTGGGTGTTGCTTCCCACATACATTTAATCCACTTGAATTTAATTCCAATTGTTATAAGTATTTTATGAATGGAGGATGCCGTTAGGCACATGTACTTACTTATTTTTTCTTTTGTTTTTCCTTCCTCCATTCATTATCAACAACAACAAAAAAAGTCAATAAGTATCCTACCGCATACTTTTCCTACTACACTAAGAAGACAAATGCCCCTATGATTACCACACACTTCTTTTTCCCCTTTCCCTTTGAATAAGGGAATAATTATACGTGACTTCCAATCCTCCGGGACTCTACCTTCCTCCCGGGCCAGTCTGCACATCTTCCACATCCATTCTACTACTATCTCTCCCCCATGCTTCAGCATTTCACCACACACTCCATCGACTCCTGGGGCTTTCCCCAGTTTGACTTTCTTCATTGCTTCCACGACTTCCATCCTACTGATTTTTTCCTGTCTTTTCACCTCCCTCCTTCTCCCAGCCATTCCCCAGCCACTTATACTCGCATTACTTTCATTCTCTATGCTCAACATTTCATTGAAGTGTTCTCTCCATCTGCTCACTTTTCTCCCTTCTCAACTAGTAATCTACCATTTATATCTTTCACTCCCCTATTAACTTCACTGCCACCCTTTCTTACTTTCCTCACCTCTTTCCAGAATATTTTCTTACATTCCCTCCACTTGACACTGAAATTCCTTCCAAATTTCTCATCCACTCTCTTTCTTACTCTCTCTTACTAATCTTCTCACATTTCTCTTTCTTTCTACATATAACTCTCTCTTCCGTCTCTCAACTTCTTCCACGCCCCTATTTCTCATCAATTCATAATATGCTTTTTTCTTTTGTGCCACAGCCTGTCTCACCTCATCATTCCGCCATGCTGTTCCTTGCACCCCATTTCGTCTTCTCCTCACCCTACACACCACCTCACATGCTGCACATATTTCTTCTGTGAATATCTTGCACACACCTTCCACTTCCCCCATCTGCTCCATTTCATATTTACCCAATCGTTCCACCACTTCTCTCTTATATTCTGTCTTTTTCTCATCCTCTTGTAACCTTTCCACTCTCCTTCTTCCTCCCGTCCTTCCCTTCTTCTATTTCTCCATTTTACTTGTACCTTGGTGGTGGTCAGCAAGTCCACTCCCCCAACCTCTATATGCTCTTGCTTCCATTACACATCTTCGCATCCTTTCATCCACACACACATAATCAGTTACTGCCTTCCTTTCATTCAGTTCACCATCCACCCTTCTCATCACTCGTCATATATACCTGTGGATCATTTTGTGCCTGAAGTGGGTATTGGTTATCACCAACCCCCTCCCGGCATAAATGTCCACTAAAGCACTCCCATTCTCATCTACCTCAGCAGGCACACCCCACTCACCAACTACTCCAGCCACCTTCACATTCCCTACTTTACCGTTCAAATCACCACTGAGAAACACTCTCTCATTCCTTTTAAACTTTTCCATGCACACTTCCACGTTTGTCCAGAACTTTTCTCTCACTCTGCTTGTGCGATCTTGTGTTGGCGCGTACAAGCACACAATAGCCCACATTTGTAATCCAGCTTTTAGTCTTGCCCACACACAAAATATATATATATATATATATATATATATATATATATATATATATATATATGTACGTACACAGTGTGCATAGATAGATAAATAAATTGATAGCCAAATAGATCTTACCAATGGCTGAGATGAATCGAGATGAAAGAGGATTAGGTTCTTCAATGTACGTTGTGAACAGCTCCGAATCTCACTTCCCCCCCCCCCCACCTCACGGTGGATGACTTTACCTCGTTATGATTTTTTTCACGAATTATTTGCATTTAAGTCCAAGGGAAGACGAGAATTTAATGCTAATGTGATCCCACATTACGTGGCCCAGAAGAGATTGAAGGCCTGAGGGCAATATGTATCGCATAATACGTTCGCCGTGGTAGCAATGCCCATCCTCTCTCGTTTGTTTGCCTTCTGGTCCTGCTGTCCCTAATCCTGAATTTTTATTGAATTGCTTTTTACACTTTTTTGGGTTCTTTTTTCACATAATTATTTATTAAGTGACAAATAATTTATTAATCTTTTAATAGTATAGAAGGTAACAATTATAAGTAAGTGTATATGTATATTTACCTTTCTACCTATCAGTTTATCTATCTATCTACCTACCGGTATCTATCGATATATATATATATATATATATATATATATATATATATATATATATATATATTGTTTATTTTAAATAAAAAAATCATATAATGTTTATTTTAAATAAAAAAATCAGCATTCTTGATGTACATTGGCAACAATGAGAAGCATCACTGATATTAAGCTCTATTGTACTGAGGGTAAATATCTATGGCTATTTACTTTACTGTATACTTGCAGCCACCCAAGCAACCCCGGCCACCAGCATTTGGAGGAGGGGAAGGGGATCATCCATTTAGGGATTCATCATATTTTCCTTCTGCTTCTACTGCATTGAAATTGTCACTCTCCACACTCAGCATCTGCAGCTGTGCATTACTTGGAAACAGAACTGCACATACGTATACATGCAGTCATGGCGCGTTTGACATTTGTACTCTACAGATAAAGGCAGCTGCATGCTTGATGGCAAGTCTGCTTTCTTCACAAAACGCGTAGTCACTGCCCTACCCCCAGTGATAGAGAGTCTTTTGGTGGGTTTCTTATACTCTGGTACATACGTAGTTTCTCAGATTAAGTGAGCTAAGAAACTGAGAAGAAGAAGATTGGCAGAACTTAGTGTTTTCTCTACTTTTTTATCTACCATTACTAGCATGTGCATAGCTCAGTTGAGTCAATTTTTGCAAACAAACACAAAATTGCATGGCGAATATGAATACCAACTCAAACTTCGCTAATCGCCTTTATTAACTGTGATTTTGACTTGCTGTTATTGCCGTTTCCTGCTCATCCCTACTAAATGGCACTATAGTGCTGCTAATATCTAATTAAGACAATTGTAATGAAATCAGTCTCATTGTATGACAGAGACCGTCGTGACTGATGAAACGTAGGGTTCATCATTATAATTATATTAGTATTATAATATCCTACTCGTATAATTGCCAGGCCTCACTGACTTGTCCTTATGACTCCCGTCTTAAATTTGAAATAAAATGCATGATTATTTCCTCTAGCAACATATCCCTGCTTTATTTTCCGACTTGAGCCCGGTTTCCAGGTCGTCTTGAGCTGTGGTGTAACATATCGTCAAGTAATGTTTCTTGAGATAGATCCGAGTAAGTTTTCAATTCAGAATAAACACAGTCTCAAGTTCGTCCTAAGTCTCGTCTTAGCATTTGTGAATTCGCTCCTCGAATTTGCCATCTATCAGACTTAGCAGAATATATATATTGTGTGTGGGCAAGACTAAAAGCTGGATTACAAATGTGGGCTATTGTGTGCGTGTATGCGGCAACACAAGATCGCGCAAGCAGAGTGAGAGAAAAGTTCTGGACAAATGTGGAAGTGTGCATGGAAAAGTTTAAAAGGAAAGAGAGTGTTTTTAAAGTGGTGATTTGAACGGTAAAGTAGGGAATGTGAAGGTGGCTGGAGTAGTTGGTGAGTGGGGTGTGCCTGCTGAGGTAGATGAGAATGGGAGTGCTTTAGTGGACATTTGTGCCGGGAGGGGGTTGGTGATAACCAATACCCACTTCAGGCACAAAATGATCCACGGGTATACATGATGAGTGATGAGAAGGGTGGATGGTGAACTGAATGAAAGGAAGGCAGTGACTGATTATGTGTGTGTGGATGAAAGGATGCAAAGATGTGTAATGGATGCAGGAGCATATATATATATATATATATATATATATATATTGTTACATAGCCTATGATTTCATTATCCTTTGTGTAATTTTAACGCACAGTTGCTGCATGTTTGATCACGAGCGTGTTCTGCCTCAGTCCCCCCCTTCTACCGTTATAGTAGAGTAAGTCGTTCTCTCTGTTATTCAGAGCGGGATTTTCAGCTTTTTGTCCCCATGGCTTCATTTGCGCGTCCTTCTTACAAGTTATATCAAGCTCTCCTGGCCCCTATATAATGAGCTCAGTCTCTGCATCATTGCCACTTAGATCTACTCCTCATTTTGTTCGCATCTCTGTCCTCCCCTGTACAGATATTATTATTGTGAGTGCTCAAGAAATCTCCAAACATCTAGCAGCTGTATGTAATTTGAGTATAAGTGTTATTGCATTTTTTCTTGTACTGTGTAGCATAAGGTTAATTCTTAGGCCTAGTGAGGTTTTTGATTAATGTTGGGTTTTATGTCAGTCATTTTTTGATAATAGTTTGTATCTGTAATAATTTATCTGGCATTCACTGAGTATTATCTGGTATCTCATTTTATCAGGGCTGACTTAGATAAATTTACTCTTGCTAATTTCGTGTTAATAGAGGCTATTGCAGTTAATCATATATTTAACCTGTTTTTTGCCATTACATTATCCTTATGAGTCCTGAATGTTTCGTTGTTAGTTTGAGCATTAAACTTTAACTTGTAATTTTACCTAACTCTTTTGTTTTGAACCTGGAACTTTACGGGACAGTAGTGACTCTTAGTATTCTCACTTAAAGTGTACATTATCTTTCTCTGTTCCGTAACATAAATTTGGCGACCTCATATCAGGATATTCAGGATATTATCATAAGGATATTGCTTGATATTTTGCGACTGTTACTTATTCATGATGTCTACTATTACTACACTTGATGAAGCCAATGATTTTTTGTCAAATGTGCAAACAGTGTGTGATATAGAAAACAGAACAAAGAATGAACTTAAGCTTGTTGCTCAACAATTGGGAATTGCTGTTCGCTCTCATCATTCTAAAGATCAAATTGTTGACATGATTAATGAAAGCTTGTTTAATGTAACTCCTCCAAATGAACAAACGCAGATTGAATTAGCTAAGTTACAGCTAGCCCTGTAGGAGGCAAAAGCTAAGGAGGCTGAATTTCAGACAAATGCTCGTATCCAAGAGGCACAGGTACAGGCTCAGGCACAAATTGAAATTGCTAGGATTCAGGCAGACCATGAGTATCGCATGAAACAAGGTGGAACTGGATCATCTAGCTCTGATGATTTTGATGTGGCTAAAAATGTTAAACTTGTCCCTCCTTTTAATGAATCTGATTTAACAAAGTATTTTCAGTTGTTTGAGAGGGTAGCTACAGGTTTTAATTGGCCCAAACAGAATTGGCCAGTACTCCTTCAAACTGTTCTCACCGGTAAAGCTCAAGTAACTTATGCATCTTTGCCTCAGGATCAATCTGATAATTATGATGTAGTTAAGAGCTTGATTCTTAAGGCCTATGAGCTTGTTCCTGAAGCCTATAGAGTAAAATTTAGGACAACTTACAAGCAAGATAAGCAATCCCATGTTGAGTATGCAAAAATCAAAGAAGATCTGTTAGATCAGTGGTTAAATTCTAAGAATGTGGATTCTGATTTTGACAAATTTAAGCAGATGATTTTGCTGGAGGACTTCAAAAGGTGTATTTATAAAGATGTAAGCCTATATCTTGATGAGAAAAGAATAGATAATTTGTCTGATGCTGCAGTTTTAGCTGATGAGTATGTTCTCACTCACAAGAGATATTCTAGAGAAAAAGGGAAAGCTCAGAGTAAGTACGTTGCCTCTACTCAGAGTACAGGTAACAGGAAAGAGAATAAGGATGATGTTTCTCAGGAAGTAAATACCAGCTTCACCTCTAGATGAATACTGCCACCGTATTCCCTGCGTGTCGTAAAAGGCGACTAAAAGGGGCGGGGTGAGGGGACTAGGGACCCCCTCCTCTGTTTTGTAGTTCCTAAAAAGAGACAGGCCAGAGAAAGGGATGGGGGATGGAGTTATCCCCGTACCCTGAAGATTGGGTCTATGAATGTGCGTGGATGTAGTACGATTGAGGCTAAAAGGGAGGAGATTGGGAGAATGTTTGTGAGAAGAAAGTTGGATGTGTTAGCTTTGAGTGAAACGAAGATGAAAGGGAAGGGGGAATCTATGTTTGGAAGTGTGAATGGAAGATTGTCAGGTGTTGATAGAGGAAGGGCAAGAGAAGGTGTGGCCTTGTTAGTGAGTCCGGAAGTTCAGCAATGTGTGATTGAATGGAAGGAGGTGTCATCGAGACTGATGTGGGTGTAAGCGAAATTTGAACGTGAGTTGTGGGTGTTTGTGAGTGCATATGGGCCTGGTAGTGAAAGGGATGAACAAGAGAGGGAGTCTTTCTGGAATGATGTTGATGAGTGTCTGCAGAGTTTTGAAGCGAATGTGAATGTGGTAATGATGGGAGATCTGAATGCTAGAGTGGGAAATGTAGCAGTTGAAGGTGTAGTTGGTATGCATGGTGTGCCTGGAAGAAATGAAAATGGGGAACGAATGATAGCGATGTGTGTTGAGCGAGAGATGGTGATTGGGAATACGCTGTTTGAGAAGAAAGATATTTATAAGTATACATGGGTGAGACAGGAGGGTGGAAGGGTTGTTGATAGAGCCTTGATGGACTATGTGGTTGTGTCTAGGAATGTAATAGGAAGATTGTTGGATGTGAGAGTTCTGAGAGGGGAGGGTGGAGGTATGTCTGACCACTACCTGGTGGAGGGAAAGTTAAGAGTAGGTAAGAGATGGATGAGAGCTAGGAGGGTTAGGTGTGGCAGGGAGGTTTTGAAAGTGAGTGAGTTGGATAAAAGAGAGAAAAAGATAGAGTATCAGGAGAAATTGAAAGATGAGTGGAACGCAGTGAAAGATCGGGAAAATGGCAACGTGGAGGAGGAATGGCAGTTGTTTAAGAGTGCTGTGGTGGGGCATGCAGAAGAGGTGTGTGGTGTGAGACGTGTGGGTGGTGGTGTAAGAAAAGGAAGTGAATGGTGGTGCGAGGAAGTAAGTATGGCTGTGGCTGAGAAGAGACGTGCATATGAAGTGTGGCTGCAGAGGAAGGATGAGATGTCATATGAAAGGTATAAGGAGAAGAGGAATAGAGCGAGAAGGGCTGTGCGTGATGCTAAAGTGGCAGCAGATGAGAGGTGGGGTAGGCGGCTGACAGAGAATTTTCAGCAGAATAAGAAAATGTTTTGGAAGGAGGTGAAAAGGGTGCGAAAGGGAGAGTCTGGGAAGGAAGAACGAGTAAAATCAGAGGATGGAAGGATGTTAATTGAGATGGATGCAGTAAGGAAGAGATGGGCAGAGTATTTTGAAAGATTGTTAAATGTAGAGGAGGAAAGGGTGGCTGAGATTGTGGCGGATGGAAGGGTGCAAGGAATAAATGTGTTGGGAGAGTTGAATGATTCTTTGATCACGAAGGAGGAAGTGGAGAAGGCAGTAAAGGAGATGAAAACAGGGAAACCTGCAGGTATGGATGGGTGTGCTGTGGAATGCCTGAAGGGTGGTGGAGTGACTATTGTTGACTGGTTAGTAAGATTGTTGAATGTGTGCTTTGAGAAAGGTATGGTGCCAATTGACTGGGCAAGTGCTTGTGTGGTCCCGTTGTATAAAGGCAAGGGTGTTAAGTATGAATGTACTAGCTTTAGGGGTATAAGTCTATTGAGTGTTGTAGGTAAGGTGTATGGTAGAGTGTTAATTATGAGAGTTAGAGAGGGTACAGAGGGAGTGATTAGTGATGACCAGTGTGGCTTTAGGAGAGGGAGGGGATACGTTGATCAGGTATTTGCTGTGAGACAAGTGTGTGAAAAGTATTTAGCGAAAGGCAAGGATGTGTTTTGGGCATTTATGGATTTAGAGAAAGCGTATGATAGAATTGATAGGGAGACTTTGTGGACTATTTTAAGATTGTATGGACTTGATGGTAGGTTACTAAAAGGGGTGAAAAGTTTTTATGTAAATAGTAGAGCATGTGTAAGAGTGGGAAATGCTGTGAGTGATTGGTTTCCCGTGAGAGTGGGGCTGCGACAGGGATGTGTGATGTTGCCTTGGTTGTTTAATATTTACATGGATGGTGTTGTAAGGGAGGTGAATGCAAGAGTTTTAGGTGGTCTGAGTCTGGTAAATGTTGATGGAGGAGAGTGGAATCTGAAGCAGCTGCTGTTTGCAGATGATACTGCACTGGTGACTGATTCAGAGGAGAGATTGAGACAGTTGGTAGAGGAGTTGGGAAGGGTGTGTGAAAGGAGGAAATTGAAAGTAAATGAGAATAAGAGCAAAGTGATGAAGTGTACGAGGTTGGTAGATGGTAGGGGGATGAATATAGTTTTGAATGGTGAGTTGCTTGAGGAGGTAGATTGTTTTAAATATCTAGGGTCACATGTTGCTGTGGATGGAAGAATAGATGCAGAGGTGAAGTTTAGAATAAATGAAGTAGGAAAGGTGCTGGGAGGAATGAAAAAAGTGTTTAAATGTCGTTCGCTTAGAATGGATGTAAAGAGAAGCCTGTATGAGGGTGTTGTGGTACCGACTGCATTATATGGGGCTGAAACATGGAATATGGGTGTAGCAGAGAGGAAAAGTTTGAATGTAATGGAGATGAGATGTCTGAGGAGTATGTGTGGAGTGACGCGTATGGATCGGGTGCGAATGATGAAGTGCGAAGGAGAACTGAAGTTGTTCGGGAGATGGCTGGCAGAGTTGAGCAGAGGGTGTTGCAATGGTTTGGGCATATGGAGAGAATGGATAATGAGCGATTGGTGAAAAAGATAACTAGATCTGATGTGAGAGGTGTAAGGCTGAGAGGAAGACCACGAATAGAATGGATGGACAGTGTGAAGAGAGCGCTGGATGCGAGAGGGATGTCTGTTGAGGAAGGAAGAGTGGCTGTGCATGACAGAAATAAATGGAGAGAAATTGTGAATGAATAAGTGATGACGCAGCCCTGAGGGGATATTCTCCCGCATTTGGTCTGATCAGCTAGTCAGGTCAGGTGCGGGTAAGGGGATGGGTCTGTTATGATGTGGCAGGGGTAAACCAGTTCTGCTGTCGGGCCCTGCTGCGGATGTCACTGATTGCATTGCCCAGTTGACCCTTGTGCGGTGTGGTGCGGTGAGGATCTGTCCGTTCTCCCCTTTGGGGCTAAGATGCGAATGAATGTGTTTGAATGGATGAGTAAATGGAGAGTGAGTCGTCCTGTCTCGGCTACCTCCCTTTCCTTGGGGGAAGCAGCCTAGGTATATAGATAGATAGATAGACCTCTAGATTTCAGAAAAGTAAATGTACTTATTGTAGTAAGCTTGGTCATACTACGGAGAGATGTTTCAGGAGACAGCGTGATGTGAACAAAAAGGAGTCTTTAAATATTCAGTCAATTGGTCTAGTGTCCACTCTTGAGAGTTCCCAGAGTTCTTTAACTGAGTTAACTGAACCTGCTTTGAGGGGTAACTTAAATTCTCATGATGGAGCTCCTCTTTTGAGCAGTAACGTGGGTGACACTCTTAAGAGTTCATGTGCTAATTTCCTGTCTGATGGTTTTGTCAGTCCTCTGGACAGTAATGACAGGAAATCAGTTCAAATATATCGTGATACAGGTGCTTGCCAATCCCTTATGCTGACCAGTGTTCTAGGCTCTAATGTTAATTCCTCTGATGAAACTGTAATCTTACAAGGTGTAGGGAATAATTACTTCTCTGTCCCTCTGTGCAGAGTGAATTTAGACTCTGGTTTTGTTAATGGTTCCGTTATGGTTGGGTTGGTTGAGACACTCCCAATGTCAGGTGTAACTTTCTTACTTGGAGATGATATTGGTGGAAGTCAAGTGTGTCCAGCTCCTCAGTTGTCTAGTGAGCCAGTGGCTGCGTCCCAGGATTGCGATGTCCCTGATGTGTTCCCTGCATGTGCTGTCACTAGGGCTAAGTCTAAAGTTACTGGTGATTTAGAGGATAATGATGATGATGATGTTATCCTAGCTGACACTTTTCTTGCTAATTTGGACCACTCACCAGATGAGGCAGTACCCCGTAGTGTTGATAATTTGTCTCGTCAAGAGTTGGTTGAGTTGCAGGTTGCTGACCCTGAGTTGAAAGGTCTAGATAACTCTGCTTACAGTGAAGAAGCGTCAGCCGGTGCTTCTACTTGTTATTATGTAAAGTCAGGAGTACTTATGAGGAAGTGGAGACCCCCAACAGCATCAGCCGACTGTGAATGGGAGGTTGTACATCAAGTTGTCATCCCTCGTGTTTGTAGGCAGGATATCATTAGAGTGGCTCATGATTCCAGTTTGGCAGGACACCTTGGAGTGAGGAAGACTGTGGCACGCATTTTGAAACACTTCTACTGGCCAGGTATCTTCAGGGATGTTTTCTGGTATTGTAAGTCTTGTCACACCTGTCAAGTTGTGGGAAAGTGTAATCAGACCGAAAAAGTTGCACCTCTAGTACCCATTCCTCCTTTTGAGGCGCCTTTCACCCGTGTGTTGGTGGATATTGTGGGCCCTCTTCCTAAGACTTCTTCAGGATTTTCTTTTGTGTTGACCCTGATTGATATGGCTACTCGTTATCCTGAAGCCATTCCACTTGGAAATATCTCAGCAAAGAACGTGGTTTAGGAAATGCTAGGATTCTTCACAAAGTTTGGTCTGCCCAAGGAGGTACAGTCAGACCGGGGAAGTAATTTCATGTCAAATGTTTTCAAGCAGTCTCTGAAAGAGTTGGGCATCACCCAGATCACGTCTTCAGCTTACCATCCCCAGACCCAAGGAGCGTTGGAGAGATATCATCAAACACTCAAATCGATGCTCAAGAAATACTGTTTGGAACATCAGAAAGACTGGGATAAAGGTCTTCCATTCGTTGTGTTTGCCGCAAGAGAATCTCCAAATGAATCACTGGGCTTCTCACCTTTTGAACTACTGTTTGGCCATGAAGTAAGAGGACCCTTTAAGCTACTCAAGGAATGCTGGCTGTCGGAGGAAGATGACGTCAACCTGCTGGAGTATGTGATGAAGTTCAAAGAACGGCTGTCCACTGCTTTACAGCTGGCGAGAGAGAATTTAGGAGCTGCTCAGGAGAAGATGAAGACTTGGTATGATAAGAAGTCCAGGTTACGCCACTTTCAGCCAGGAGATCAGGTTTTGATTCTGCTACCAGTTCATGGGCAACCTCTTCAAGCCAAGTTTAGTGGTCCTTATTTCGTGGAGAAGAAACTCAGTGATGTCAACTATGTCATCGCCACACCAGATCGTAGAAAGAGCAAGCAACTATGTCACATCAACATGCTAAAGTTATATCACAGGCGGGACGAAAATAATCCCGTCTGCACTGTAGCTGTTCCACCCGAGTCTGCAAGTGAAGCTCTCCCATGCAGTATGAGCCTGAGTGATAGTTTGGGGAAGAATCCTGATATCATGAATGATCTCCAGACTAAGCTTTCTCATCTACCTCCCAAGGAAAGGCAGGAGTTTTCGGCATTACTGCAGAGTACCCGCAAGTGTTCCGTGCCACTCCAGGAAGAACTACTGTGTTGGTGCATGATGTCGAGGTTGGAGACGCAAAGCCAATTAAACTGCCTCCTTACCGTGTGAACCCAGTGAAAGTTCCTCTCATCCAGAAGGAGCTTGGCTACCTGTTGGACCACAAGATGATTGAGCCCTGTCAGAGCGAGTGGAGTTCTCCTGTCACTCTAGTCCCTAAGCCAGGTGGGTCACAGAGGCTTTGCGTCGACTACAGACGTGTTAATCAGATAACTAAAACAGACACTTACCCTCTCCCTCGTGTGGAAGATTGCATAGACAAGATCGGAAAGGCTAGGTACATAAGTAAGTTTGATTTGTTAAAGGGATACTGGCAAGTACCTATGACTGAACGTGCTAGGGAGATCTCATGTTTTGTAACACTAGGAAAGGCTTTTGCATGTTCGGTAATGCCATATGGTATGAAGAATGCACCAGCCACATTTCAGAAGCTCATGAATGTTGTAACAGAGGGTTTGGCAGGGTGTGTTGTTTATATTGATAATGTATTAATCTTCAGTGACAACTGGAAAGATCATCTATGCCATGTCAGTAAATTTCTTGACCGTTTGGTTCATGCTAATCTTGTAGCTACTTTATCAAAGTGTGAGTTTGGTCAAGCTAAAGTTCAGTACCTTGGGTATGTAATTGGTGATGGACATGTTGCACCACCAGGAGCTAAGGTTCAGGTTATAAGTGATCTTCCCAGACCTAAAAGTAGGAAGGAGCTACAAAGATTTTTGGGAATGGTAGGTTATTACAGGAGATTTGTTCTTAACTTTCCTATTCTTGTATCACCACTTACAGACCTACTGAAAAAGGGAGTTAAATTTGTCTGGACCGATAACTGTGAATCCTCTTTAAACAAACTTAAAGCTATTCTATTAAGTCAGCCAGTGCTCGCTACTCCAAATTTTGCTAAGCCTTTTAAGATGGCTGTTGATGCAAGTGATACAGGAGCTGGGGCTGTTTTGCTGCAAGAGGATGATCAGGGTATTGAACATCCTGTATTTTATTACAGTAAGAAGTTCACTCCACCTCAAAAGAACTACTCAACTATTGAGAAAGAGCTTTTGGCCTTGATTTTGGGTTTACAGCAATTTTCATTTTATTTGTGTTCTGGTTTTGACCCCATAGTCATTTATACCGATCATAACCCACTGAAATTCCTTAGTAAGTTTAAAGATAAAAATCAGAGATTGACAAGATGGAGTCTACCTCTTCAGGAGTATTCATTAGACATACAACATGTCAAAGGGAAAGAAAATGTTATTGCAGATTGCTTATCTAGACTTTAGACAGATTGTTTTAGAGTAATAAGAAATTTCCTTTGTAAATTTCTTTCTCTTTGTGGGGAGGTGTTACATAGCCTATGATTTCATCATCCTTTGTGTAATTTTAACGGCACAGTTGCTGCATGTTTGATCACGAGCGTGTTCTGCCTCAGTCCCCCCCTTCTACCGTTATAGTAGAGTAAGTCGTTCTCTCTGTTATTCAGAGCGGGATTTTCAGCTTTTTGTCCCCATGGCTTCATTTGCGCGTCCTTCTTACAAGTTATATCAAGCTCTCCTGGCCCCTATATAATGAGCTCAGTCTCTGCATCATTGCCACTTAGATCTACTCTTCATTTTGCTCGCATCTCTGTCCTCCCCTGTACAGATATTATTATTGTGAGTGCTCAAGAAATCTCCAAACATCTAGCAGCTGTGTGTAATTTGAGTATAAGTGTTATTGCATTTTTTCTTGTACTGTGTAGCATAAGGTTAATTCTTAGGCCTAGTGAGGTTTTGATTAATGTTGGGTTTTATATCAGTCATTTTTTGATAATAGTTTGTATCTGTAATAATTTATCTGGCATTCACTGAGTATTATCTGGTATCTCATTTTATCAGGGCTGACTTAGATAAATTTACTCTTGCTAATTTCGTGTTAATAGAGGCTATTGCAGTTAATCATATATTTAACCTGTTTTTTGCCATTACATTATCCTTATGAGTCCTGAATGTTTTGTTGTTAGTTTGAGCATTAAACTTTAACTTGTAATTTTACCTAACTCTTTTGTTTTGAACCTGGAACTTTACGTGACAGTAGTGACTCTTAGTATTCTCACTTAAAGTGTACATTATCTTTCTCTGTTCTGTAACAATATATATATATATATATATATATATATATATATATATATATATAATAATAATAATAATAATTTGGTTTTAGGCCAGGTATCCAAGAAAGGCTAAGGCGTTACCCCTGGGTAGAGGTCTTTTGGACTGGAGCGTGTAGCATTTTATGACCGGATGCCCTTCCTGATGTCTACCAATGACCCTTGGGCGGATACGATCCTCCGACCCTTCGGTCAGAGTGGAGCGCTCTAACCCACTGAGGCACGGCTGCTAGAATGTATGTATATATATATATATATATATATATATATATATATATATATATATATATATATATATATATATATATTTTGACCAACACAGAACTCAGTCCTCTGTCATTGTGATCTATCAAGGAAAGACCACATTCCTTCTCATACAAAAATATCGTTAAAGGAATAAGGAGCATGTGATTAAATACTTAAACATGGGGGAGAAACAGTAGTAAATTGGATGTGGAAGATGTGCAGATTGGCCTGTATGGAAAGCAGAGTCCCGGAGGATTGTAAGTTCTATCTATCTATTGCCAGACGCCTCAATCCCGTTTGGGGTGGCCACAAACAAATCGCCTCCACGTCGCCCTGTCCCCCGCCATTTCACTGCCTTGCTCCCAACTCACACACCCCTCTCTAATATACCTGTCCACCCCATCCCTCCATCTCATCCTCGGCCTCCCCCTCCCTCCTCCCCCCTCCACCTCACTCACATACACTCTCTTCGTCAGTCTTTCACCCTCCATCCTCTTCACATGGCCAAACCACCTCAGTGTGTTCCTCATAACGCTTCCTATCACAAGCACGTCCACACCACAACGCTCCTTTATATCCTCATTCGTCAGCCTGTCTCTCCATGTGACTCCACAGGCTCCTCTTAAATAACTCATTTCCACTGCTCTCACTCTTGACTTGTGTCCTTCCAAAAATGTCCAAGCTTCACTTCCATACGTTAGAGTTGGTATCACAATACTGTCATGTAGTACCTTTTTCACTTCCATGCTCACTTCCCTGTTTCTTATCACTGCTTTCAAAGAACCAGCAACCTTTCTTCCCTGCTGTACCCTTTCAAGCATTTCACTCTCCAAACCTCCGTCCTTACTCATCACACTACCCAAGTACTTAAACGTACTCACATTTTCCAATTCCTCACCATCCAACCTCGCTGTACATTCACTGACTTCACCTCTCTCAAAGACCATCACTTTACTCTTCCCTACATTCACCTTTAGATTCCGTTTCTTACACACTCTCCCAAACTCATCCACCAAGCCCTGGAGCTCCCCTTCGTCTTCACTCAACAACACAGTATCATCTGCAAACAACAGTACAGGGAGTTTCCAAACACTATCCTCTCTCACCAGGACCACTCCAACATCCACTACTCTACCTTGTAACTCTTTTATTACCCCATCCATATACAGATTGAACAACCATGGAGACATGACACATCCCTGTTTCAACCCAACTTTCAAAGAGAAAAATTCACTTAGTTCACCATCCACACGCACTGCAGCCTTCGCACCATCGTACATACTCTTCACAGCATTCAACAACTTCCCATCTACTCCATATATTCTTAACACTTTCCACAATCCTTGTCTATCCACCCTGTCATATGCTTTCTCCAAATCCATGAAAGCCGCATACAACTTCTTTCCCTTCTCTAGAAACTTTTCCACTAAAGGTCTAAGAATGAATATCTAATCTACACAACCTCTTCCCTTCCTAAAGCCTCCCTGTTCTTCTCCAACTAATTTCTCTGTTCTTTCTCTAATTCTGTCAATAAGTATCCTACCATACACTTTTCCTATTATACTAAGAAGACAAATGCCCCTATGATTACCACACACTTCTTTTTCCCCTTTTCCTTTGTACAAGGGAATAATTATACCTGACTTCCAATCCTCCGGGACTCTACCTTCCTCCCAGGCCAATCTTCACATCTTCCACATCCATTCTACTACTATCTCTCCTCCATGCTTCAACATTTCACCACACACTCCATCAATTCCTGGAGCTTTCCCCGATTTAACTTTCTTCATTGCTTCCATAACTTCTATCCTACTGATTTCTTCCTGTCTTCTCACCTCCCTCCTTCTCCCAGCCATTCCCAAGCCACTTATACTCGCATTACTTCCATCCTCTATGTTCAACAATTCCTTAAAGTGTTCTCTCCATCTGCTCACTTTTTCTCCCTTCTCCAATAGTAATCTACCATTTTTATCTTTCACTCCCCTGCTAACTTCACTTCCACCCTGTCTTACTCTTTTCACCTCTTTCCAGAACATTTTCTTACAGTCCATCTACTTTACACTCAAACTCCTTCCAAATTCCTCATCCACTCTCTTCTTACTCTCTCTTACTAATCTTTTCACCTCTCTCTTTCTTTCTACATATAACTCTCTCTTCCGCCTCTCAACATCTTCCACGCCCTTATTTCTCATCCATCCATTGTATGCTTTCTTCTTTTGTGCCACAGCCTGTCTCACCTCTTCAGTCCACCTCGCTATTCCTTGCACCCCCCTCCGTCTTCTCTTCCTTCCACACACCACATCATATGCTGCACATATTTCTTCTGTAAATATCCTACACACACCTTCCATGTCTCCCATCTGCTCCAATTCATATTTGGCCAATCAATCCTCCACTTCTCGCTTATATTCTGCCTTTTTCTCATCCTCTTGTAACCTTTCCACTCTCCTTGCAACTACTCCTTCCTCTCGTCTTTCCCTTCTTCTATTCCTCCATCTTACTTGAATCCTAATTCTGGCCACCACCAAGTAGTGGTCAGAAAGTCCACTCCCCCAACCTATATAAGCTCTTGCATCCATTACACATCTTCGCATCCTTTCATCCACACACACATAATCAATCATTCCCTTCCTTTCATTCAGTTCACCACCCACCCTTCTCATCACTCGCCATGTATATCTGTGGATCATTTTATGCCTGAAGAGGGTATTGCCTATCACTAACCCCCTTCCAGCACAAATGTCCACTAACGCACTCCCATTCTCATCTATCTCAGCAGGCACACCCCACTCACCAACTATTCCATCCACCTTCACATTCCCAACTTTACCATTTATATCACCGATCAAAAACACTCTCTCATTCCTTCCAAACTTTTCCAAGCACACTTCTACATTTGAAGTTATGTATAATTATTCCCCTGTACAAACGAAATGTGGAAATTGAAGTGTGTGGTAATCACAGGGGCATGTGATACGTATTGACAGAGTTAAAGAAATAACGGAGGAATTAGCTGGAGAAGACCAGGGAGATTTTAGGAAGGGAAGAAGTTGTGCAGATCAGATATTCATTCTTAGACCTTTAGTGGAAAAGTTTCTAGAGAAGGAAAAGAAGTTATATGCAGCCTTCATGGATTTGGAGAAAGCATATGACAGGGTGGATAGACATGGAATGTGAAAATTATTAAGAATACATGGAAGTTGCTGAATGCCGTGAAGAGAATGTATGGGGGTGCTGAGGCTGTAGTGCGGGTGGACAGTGAACTGAGTGAATTTTTCTGTTTTGAAGGTTGGATTGAAACAGGGATGTCATGTTTCCATGGTTGTTCAATCTGTATAAGGATAGAGTTATGCAAGAGATAGAAGGTATGACAGTGAATGTCGGAATGGCCCTGATGAGAGAGGACAGTGTTTGGAAACTCCCTGAAGAGTTGAATGCAGATGATATTGTATTCTTAAGCGAAGACAAAGGGGAGCTGGAAGTCTTGGTGAATGAGCTTGGGAGAATGTGTAAGAAACGGAATTTAAAGGTGAATGTAGGGATGAGTAATGTTATGGTCTTCGAGAGTAATGAAGTCACTGAATGTACAGAGAGGTTGGATGAAGAGGAAATGGAAAATGTCATTGCATTTAACCTGCCCTGTGCCAGTGCCATTTTAAAACGGTCTGACGGAATTGCACGCTCAGTGCCAGTGCCGTTTTAAAACGGTCTCAATTTCAAAAATTCATTGTGACCGGAATTTTCAAGCTAGGTGCACAAAAATTGGTGTGCTTGTAGGGCAACCCTTCCTCTATCTGCCCTCAGGCAGCCTGGCCCATACACCCACGTGCTCCCACCTCACGCTCGCTCTGCCTCACTCTGCTTGTGTAAGTCATACAGTGCAGTGATGTCTCACTGCGGTCTCTCTGACAGGGAGATTTAGGACCTCCTGAGGGTTCCCTACACTGGGGAAAGTGATCTGGAGGATGACGACGTGCATGATAAGGACTAAATCAAGCCTGTGGAGGAAAGTCGTAGTGATGACGAAATTCTCTCACCTAGAAAATTCAGGTATGTGGACTACACTAGGGCAACACGTGGTAGGAGGCCACCTGCACGTCGTTGTCATGCACGTCACGACAATGAGGAGGAATGGGAAGAGGAAGGTAGTCCTGCAGTTGAGGGGTGGTTGGAGAGGCAAATGATTTCACCACGTGGGGAGGAAAGTGTGAGGATGAAGCAAGGAAGATTTGGGAAAGTTCCATTGTTGGGGGAGAGTGACTCATCTCGCCTGCACTCTCCCTTGCCTCCACATGACTCAGCTCAGCCCAGCACCTCAGGACAAAGCCTTCCTGCCTTCCCCACACCCAGCACCTCACGGGAAACTCTTTCCCCATTCCCCACACTTCCCCATGCTTCCCCATAGCCCGAGGAACAAAGAGGCGATTATGATGATGAGGAAACGATGTGGGAGTGGGAGGACGGTAGTGATTTTGTCCCCCACATTCACTCATTCACCCACGATAATGGGGCCGGGTGTAGTGTCGCTGAACTTCACCATACTTCCAGTAGACTTGACTTTTTCAGGAACTACTTTCCTGTCGAGTTTGTTTTGAAGATTGTTGCCCTGACCAATGCCTTTGCTGCATTTGAACGTGGGGGAACAACACAGACACGACACAGCCGATTGTTTGAACCTGAAGTAACCCTGGATGAAATGTATGTGTTCCTAGCACTTGTGCTTTTGATGAGGATATTGAATCAGCTTCCCTCGTATTGGACTGTGGATCCAGTAATGGTGACATCACTTTTTGGCAAGGTGATGGGAAGGAATCGTTTTCAGTATGTCCTGAGCCGCCTTCATTTTTTTGACACCCTTGACCCTGCTAACGCAAACAACACGGACAGGATGAGGAGGATACATCTGCATTATGATCACCTCTGAGAGAGATTCCGAACTTTCTTCTCTCCATACCGAGACCTCGTCATACACGAGAGTCTAATGCTATGGACAGGTAATAATGCTTTTCGTAAGTATATCCCTAGCAAAAGACACAGGTTTGGCTTCAAAATCTTCGTGATTTGCAGCTGTAAGACTGGGTATGTACACGGGTGTTGAGACAGACATCACAGAAGATAAAAGTTTGGGACTCTCAGGGGCTGTGGTAAAAACGATGATCGAGGAATACCTTCATCGTGGACACGTCTTATACCTCAATAATTGGTACACAAGCCCCTTCTCACCAGGTACGTTCACATGCAGGAAACTGGTCTGTGTGGCACTGTAAAGAAGAACCGTCGGCACTTGGTGAAGGTGGGGAGGAAGCTTCAGAAAAACGAGGTTGTTTATTACAAATCACATATTATCCTTGGAAAAGCATGGCACACAACCGCGAAGTATTCCTCCTCTCGTCTGTTCATCGGCCCCTTGTACACCACACAGACAGCATAGATTACAGGGCAGAAGGGCGGCGCCACGTCTGGAAACCAGAACCTGTCTTGGCCTACAATGTGAATATGCGACAGGTGGATCAATCAGACGCCATGATTTCCAGTGTTGACTGTGCCAAGCCCACAATGAAGTGGTATAAAAAAATATTCTTCCATCTCATTGACATCACCATCTTCAATGCTCACTATCTCCACGCACATACCACTGGCATCCAGGAGACCTTCAAGGGCTATATTCGCAAGCTGGTGCGGGAAATATTGGGAGGATATGGGGAAGATAGAAGTACTGCTCGCCACTGCCACACTGCCACCACATCTCTCCGCCTCACCTCTAGACACTTCCCCAAAATCGTCCTTCCAAGTGGAACACGTCAGAATCCCCAGCGGAGGTGTCATGTGTGTGCAAACAGCACCGTAAGGCCACGTACTCAGCGGAAAGACTCAAGGTATATGTATGCAGAGTGTGATGTAGGTCTCTGCATATACCCATACTTCGAGCAGTATCACACTCTCGCTAACTATTGAGAAACAATAGTGTGGTAATGATGAGTGATAAAAAGACACTCAGAAAGTGTTGCAAATATGGAAAAAGACATTCAGAAAGTGTTATAAGTACTGAATACAGTGATGACATGTTGTAAATATTTTCTCATAAGTGTAAGGACTGAACGTTGTGGAGTAAAGTTTTATGTATGTTCTAGTAAATGTTAGACGATGTATTCACAGTGAGACGATGAAAAATAATCTGGTAATGTCTGTGTATCATGAAGGCATGTTGTAAATAATTTACTGTAAGTGAAAGGGCTGTACATTGTGATGTCAAGTTATGCATATTTTCTTGTAACTGTAAGACAATGCATTCACAGTGATACGTATAGTGTTGCATGAGTAAGTGATTTTTTTCCTCCAAAAATATGATTTCTTTATGAAATAACAAGATTCTTTTTTGTGGGTGTGAAGTGGACAGAAAAGTGTTAAGACCATTCCTATACCTTCCCTGAGTCACATTGATGAGAATACCTGAGTTTACCTTGCATAGAAAACGGGTTTTCTCTCACCGCCGTTGGAGATTCCCCACTCACTCACACCTGCGGGCGGCCGGAGGGACTACGAAAAATGCACTTCTAGCCTCCGATGAGCTTTTGTTAGGGTCATATTGGTTTTTTTCACATCCAAATCTATCATTTTAGCCAAAAAAAAAAAATCAAAATTTGGCCGGCACGGGGGTGACACTTAGGGCTTAAAGTGGCTGGCATGTTGCGAGTTAAGTACTGTACTTTTGTAGCTTGATGCGTTAGGATGAAGATTTAGAGGATGAAGTGCTTGAAAGGGTACAACAAGGAAGAATGGTTACTGGTTCTTTGAAAGCAGTGATAAAAAACAAGCAAGTTAACATGGAAGTAAAAAGCAGCTGAGTGACAGTATTTCGATCAACTCTAACATATGAAAGCAAAGATTGGGCCTTCTTGGAGGGACACAAGTCAGGAGTGAGAGCAGTGGAAAGGAGTTATCTGAGAGGAGCATGACCTTTAGGAGAAACACATTGAGGTAGTTTGGCCATATGGAGAGGAATGAGAGCGAGAGACTGATAAGGAGAGTGTGTGTGAGTGAGGTGGAGGGGGGAAGAGAGTAGGGGAGGCCAAGGACGAGATGGAGGGATGGAATGGAGAGGTATATGAGAGAGGGGTGTGTGAGCTGGGAGCAGGACAGTGAAATGGTGGGGGACACGGTGACATGTAAAGGATTTATTTGTGGCTTGTTACGGGATTAAGGAGTCTGGCAATTGATATATAGATAGATGACATTCTTCACCTCCGTAGAGAATATGCCTCTCCTATGCTCATGTCTGTGTGGGTGGGAGGGGGTCACAATATACATCACTTCTGTATAATTTAGAGTCAAAGATTTTTATGTCACGTTAACTCTCGTCCTTTCACTTACTCCCTTCAGAATCTGTCCGCTACAGTGCTGCATCTCTCTCTCTCTCTCTCTCTCTCTCTCTGCATATATATATATATATATATATATATATATATATATATATATATATATATATATATATATATATGTATCAGTGTGACATCCGCATCAAGGCCCGACAGCAGAGCTGGTTTACCCCTGCCACATGATAATAGACCCATCCCCTTACCCGCACTTGACCTGAGTACCTGATCAGACCAAATGCGAGAGAATATCCCTCAGGGCTGCGTTATCATTTAGTCATTCACAATTTCTGTCCATTTATTTCTGTCACACACAGCCACTCTTCCTTGCTCAGCAGACATCCCTCTCGCATCCAGCGCTCTCTTCACACTGTCCATCCATCCTATTCGTGGTCTCCCTCTCAGCCTTACACCTCTCACATCAGATCTAGTTACCTTTTTCACCAATCGCTCATTATCCATGCTCTCCATATGCCCAAACCATCGCAACACCCTCTGCTCAACTCTACCAGCCATCTCCCGAACAACTCCAGTTCTCCTTCGCACTTCATCATTTCGCACTCGATCCATACGCGTCACTCCACACATACTCCTCAGACATCTCATCTCCATTACATTCAAACTTTTCATCTCTGCTACACCCATATTCCACGTTTCAGCCCCATATAATGCAGTCGGTACCACAACACACTCATACAGCCTTCTCTTTACATCCATTCCAAGTGAACGACATCTAAACACTTTCTTCATTCCTCCCAGCACCTTACCTACTTCATTCATTCTAAACTTCACTTCTGCATCTATTCTTCCATCCACAGCAACATGTGACCCAAAATATTTAAAACACTCTACCTCCTCAAGCAACTCACCATTCAAAACTATATTCATCCCCCTACCATCTACCATCCTCGTACAATTCATCACTTTCCTCATATTCTCATTTACTTTCAATTTCCTCCTTTCACACTTCGCACTGGACCCTTGTGCGGTGTGATGCAGTGAGAATGTGTTCCTTCTCCCCTTTGGGGCTAAGAGGCGAATGAATGTGTTGAATAGATGAGTAATGGGGAGTGTGTCGTCCTGTCTCGGCTACCTCCCTTTCCTTGGGGGAAGCAGCCTAGGTATATATATATATATATATATATATATATATATATATATATATATATATATATATATATATATCTTTATCTATCTATCTATTGCCAGACGCCTCAATCCCGTTTGGGGTGGCCACAAACAAATCGCCTCCAAGTCGCCCTGTCCCCCGCCATTTCACTGCCCTGCTCCCAACTCACACCCCCCTCTCTCATATACCTCTACACCCCATCCCTCCATCTCATCCTCGGCCTCCCCCTCCCTCTTCCCCCCTCCACCTCACTCACATACACTCTCTTCGTCAGTCTTTCACCCTCCATCCTCTCCACATGGCCAAACCACTTCAGTGTGTTCCTCATAATGCTTCCTATCACATCCACATCAACACCACAACACTCCTTTATATCCTCATTCGTCAGCCTGTCTCTCCATGTGACTCCACAGGCTCCTCTTAAATAACTCATTTCCACTGCTGTCACTCTTGACTTGCGTCTTTCCGGCAACGTCCAAGCTTCACTTCCGTACGTTAGAGTTGGTATCACAATACTGTCATGTAGTAACTTTTTCACTTCCATGGTCACGTCCCTGTTTCTTATCACTGCTTTCAAAGAATCAGCAACTTTTCCTCCCTGCTGTACCCTTTCAAGCACTTCACCCTCCAAACCTCCATCCTTACTCATCACACTACGCAAGTACTTAAATGTACTCACATTTTCCAATTACTCACCATCCAACCTCACTGTACATTCACTGACTTCACCTCTCTCAAAGACTATCACTTTACTCTTCCCTACAGTCACCTTTAGATTCTGTTTCTTAGACACTTTCCCAAACTCATCCACCAAGTCTTGCAGCTCCCCTTTGTCTTCACTCAACAACACAGTATCATTTGCAAACAATAGTACAGGGAGTTTCCAAACACTATCCTCTCTCACCAAGGCCACTCCAACATCCACTACCCTACCTTGTACCTCTTTTATTACCCCATCCATGTACAGATTGAACAACCATGGAGACATGACACATCCTTGTTTCAACCCAACTTTCAAAGAGAAAAATTCACTTAGTTCACCATCCACACACACTGCAGCCTTCGCACCATCGTACGTACTCTTCACAGCATTCAACAACTTCCCATCTACTCGATAAGTTCTTAACACTTTCCACAATCCTTGTCTATCCACCCTGTCATATGCTTTCTCCAAATCCATGAAAGCCGCATACAACTTCTTTCCCTTCTCTAGAAACTTTTCCACTAAAGGTCTCTTTCCCTTCTCTAGAAACTTTTCCACTAAAGGTCTAAGAATGAATATCTAATCTACACAACCTCTTCCCTTCCTAAAGCCTCCCTGCTCTTCTCCAACTAATTTCTCTGTTCTTTCTCTAACTCTGTCAATTAGTATCCTACCATGCACTTTTCCTCCTATACTAAGAAGACAATTGCCCCTATGATTACCACACACTTCTTTTCCCCTTTTCCTTTGTACAAGGGAATAATTATACCTGACTTCCAATCCTCCGGGACTCTACCTTCCTCCCAGGCCAATCTTCACATCTTCCACATCCATTCTACTACTATCTCTCCTCCATGCTTCAGCATTTCACCACACACTCCATCAATTCCTGGAGCTTTCCTCGATTTAACTTTCTTCATTACTTCCATAACTTCTATCCTATTGATTTCTTCCTGTCTTCTCACCTCCCTCCTTCCCCCACCCATTCCCCAGCCACTTATACTCACATTACTTCCATCCTCTATGTTCAACGATTCCTTAAAGTGTTGTCTCCTTCTGCTCACTTTTTCTCCCTTCTCCACTAGTAATCTACCATTTTTATCTTTCACTCCCCTGCTAACTTCACTTCCACCCTGTCTTACTCTTTTCACCTCTTTCCAGAACATTTTCTTACAGTCCCTCCACTTTACATTCAAACTCCTTCCAAATTCCTCATCCACTCTCTTCTTACTCTCTCTTACTAATCTCTTCACCTCTCTCTTTCTTTCTACATATAACTCTCTCTTCCGCCTCTCAACTTCTTCCATGCCCCTATTTCTCATCTATTCATTGTATGATTTCTTCTTTTGTGCCACAGCCTGTTTCACCTCTTCAGTCCACCAGGCTCTTCCTTCCACCCCCCTCCGTCTTCTCTTTCTTCCACACACCACATCATATGCTGCACATATTTCTTCTCTAAATATCCTACACACACCTTCCACGTCTCCCATCTGCTCCAATTCATATTTGCCCAATCGTTCCTCCACTTCTCGCTTATACTCTGCCTTTTTCTCATCCTCTTGTAACCTTTCCACTCTCCTTGCAACTACTCCTTCCTCTCGTCTTTCCCTTCTTCTATTCCTCCATCTTACTTGAATCCTAATTCTGGCCACCACGAAGTAGTGGTCAGAAAGTCCACTCCCCCAACCGATATAAGCTCTTGCATCCATTACACATCTTCGCATCCTTTCATCCACACACACATAATCAATCATTCCCTTCCTTTCATTCAGTTCACCACCCACCCTTCTCATCACTCGCCATGTATACCTGTGGATCATTTTATGCCTGAAGAGGGTATTGCCTATCACTAACCCCCTTCCAGCACAAATGTCCACTAACGCACTCCCATTCTCATCTACCTTAGCAGGCACACCCCACTCACCAACTATTCCATCCACCTTCACATTCCCAGCTTTACCATTCATATCACCGATCAAAAACACTCTCTCATTCCTTCCAAACTTTTCCATGCACACTTCTACATTTGAAGTTATGTATTATTATTCCCCTGTACAAACGAAATGTGGAAACTGAAGTGTGTGGTAATCACAGGGGCATGTGATACCTATTGACAGAGTTAGGGAAATAACGGAGGAATTAGCTGGAGAAGAGCAGGGAGATTTTAGGAAGGGAAGAAATTGTGTAGATCAGATATTCATTCTTAGACCTTTAGTGGAAAAGTTTCTAGAGAAGGAAAAGAAGTTATATGCAGCCTTCATGGATTTGGAGAAAGCATATGACAGGGTGGATAGACATGGAATGTGGAAAGTATTAAGAATACATGGAAGTTGCTGAATGCCGTGAAGAGAATGTATGGGGGTGCTGAGGCTGCAATGTGGGTGGACACTGAACTGAGTGAATTTTTCCGTTTGAAGGTTGGATTGCAACAGGGATGTCATGTTTCCATGGTTGTTCAATCTGTATAAGGATAGGGTTATGAAAGAGATAGAAGGTATGACAGTGAATGTCGGAATGGCCTTGATGAGAGAGGACAGTGTTTGGAAACTCCCTGAAGAGTTGAATGCAGATGATAGTGTATTCTTAAGCGAAGACAAATGGGAGCTGGAGTCTTGGTGAATGAGCTTGGGAGAATGTGTAAGAAACGGAATTTAAAGGTGAATGTAGGGATGAGTAATGTTATGGTCTTCGAGAGTAATGAAGTCACTGAATGTACAGAGAGGTTGGATGAAGAGGAAATGGAAAATGTCATTGCATTTAACCTGCCCTGTGCCAGTGCCATTTTAAAACGGTCTGACGTAATTGCACACTCAGTGCCAGTGCCGTTTTAAAACGGTTTCGATTTCAAAAATTCATTGTGACCGGAATTTTCAAGCTAGGTGCACAAAAATTGGTGTGCTTGTAGGGCAACCCTTCCTCTATCTGCCCTCTAGCAGCCTGGCCCATACACCCACGTGCTCCCACCTCATGCTCGCTCTGCGTCACTCTGCTTGTGTCAGTCATACAGTGCAGTGATGTCTCACTGCGGTCTCTCTGACAAGGAGATTTGGGACCTCCTGAGGGTTCCCTACACTGGGGAAAGTGATCTGGAGGATGACGACGTGCATGATATGGACTAAATCAAGCCTGTGGAGGAAAGTAGTAGTGATGACGAAATTCCCTCACCTAGAAAATTCAGGTATGTGGACTACACTAGGGCAAGACGTGGTAGGAGGCCACCTGGATGTCGTTGTCATGCACGTCACGACAATGAGGAGGAATGGGAAGAGGAAGGTAGTCCTGCAGTTGAGGGGTGGTTGGGGAGGCAAAGGATTTCACCACGTGGGGAGGAAAGTGTGAGGAGGAAGCATGGAAGATTTGGGAAAGTTCCATTGTTGGGGGAGAGTGACTCATCTCGCCTGCACTCTCCCTTGCCTCCACATGACCCAGCTCAGCCTAGCACCTCAGGACAAAGCCTTCCTGCCTTCCCCACACCCAGCACCTCACAGGAAACTCTTTCCCCATTCCCCACACTTCCCCATGCTTCCCCATAGCCCGAGAAACATCGAGGCGATGATGATGATGAGGAGGAAACGATGTGGGAGTGGGATGACGGTAGTGACTTTGTCCCCCACATTCACTCATTCACCCACGAAAATGAGGCTGGGTGTAGTGTCGCTGAACTTCACCATACTTCCAGTAGACTTGACTTTTTCAGGAACTACTTTCCTGTTGAGTTTGTTTTGAAGATTGTGGCTCTGACCAATGCCTTTGCTGCAATTGAATGTGGGGGAACAACACAGACACGACACAGCCGATTGTTTGAACCTGAAGTGGCCCTTGATGAAATGTATGTGTTCCTAGCACTTGTGCTTTTGATGAGGATATTGAAAATAATCAGCTTCCCTCGTATTGGACTGTGGATCCAGTAATGGTGACATCATTTTTTGGCAAGGTGATGGGAAGGAATCGTTTTCAGTACGTCCTGAGCCGCCTTCATTTTTTTGACATCTTTCACCCTGCTAACGCAAACAACACGGACAGGATGAGGAGGATGCATCTGCTTTTTGATCACCTCTGAGAGAGATTCGGTACCTTCTTCTCTCCATAGCGAGACCTCGTCATACACGAGAGTCTAATGCTATGGACAGGTAATAATGCTTTTCGTCAGTATATCCCTAGCAAAAGACACAGGTTTGGCTTCAAAATCTTCGTGACTTGCGGCTGTAAGACTGGGTATGTACACAGGTGTAGAGACGGACATCACAGAAGATAGAAGTTTGGGACTCTCAGGGGCTGTGGTAAAAACAATGATCGAGGAATACCTTCATTGTGGACACATCTTATACCTTGATAATTGGTACACAAGCCCCTTCTCACTAGGTGCGTTCACACACAGGAAACTGGTCTTTGTGGCACTGTAAAGAAGAACCGTCGGCACTTGGTGAAGGTGGGGAGGAAGCTTCAGAAAAACGAGGTTGTTTTTTACAAATCACATATTATCCTTGGAAAAGCATGGCACACAACCGCGAAGTATTCCTCCTCTCATCTGTTCATCGGCCCCTTGTACACCGCACAGACAGCATAGATTACAGAGCAGAAGGGCGGCGCCATGTCTGAAAACCAGAACCTGTCTTGGCCTACAATGTGAATATGCGACGGGTGGATCAATCAGATGCCATGATTTCCAGTGTTGACTGTGCCAGGCCAACAATGAAGTGGTATAAAAAAATATTCTTCCATCTCATTGACATCACCATCTTCAATGCTCACTATCTCCACGCACATACCACTGGCAACCAGACCTTCAAGGGCTATATTCGCAAGCTGGTGCGGGAAATATTGGGAGAATATGGGGAAGATAGAAGTACTGCTCGCCACTGCCACACTGCCACCACACCTCTCCACCTCACCTCTAGACATTTCCCCAAAATCGTCCCTTCAAGTGGAACACGTCAGAATCCCCAGCGGAGGTGTCACGTGTGTGCAAACAGCACCGTAAGGCCACGTACTCAGCGGAAAGACTCAAAGTATATGTATGCAGAGTGTGATGTAGGACTCTGCATATACCCATACTTCGAGCAGTATCACACTCTCGCTAACTATTGAGAAACAATAGTGTGGTAATGATGAGTGATAAAAAGACACTCAGAAAGTGTTGCAAATATGGAAAAAGACATTCAGAAAGTGTTATAAGTACTGAATACAGTGATGACATATTGTAAATATTTTCTCATAAGTGTAAGGACTGAACGTTATGGAGTAAAGTTTTACGTATGTTCTCGTAAATGTTAGACGATGTATTCACAGTGAGATGATCAAAAATAATCTGGTAATGTCTGTGTATCATGAAGGCATGTTGTAAATAATTTACTGTAAGTGAAAGGGCTGTACATTGTGATGTCAAGTTATGCATATTTTCTCGTAACTGTAAGACAATGCATTCACAGTGATACGTATTGTGTTGCATGAGTAAGTGATTTTTTTTTCTCCAAAAACATGATTTCTTTATGAAATAATAAGATTCTTTTTTGTGGGTCTGAAGTGGACAGAAAAGTGTTAAGACCATTCCTATACCTTCCCTGAGTCACATTGGTGAGAATACCTGACTTTACCTTGCATAGAAAACGGGTTTTCTCTCACCGCCGTTGGAGATTCCCCACTCGCTCACACCTGCGGGTGGCTGGAGAGACTACGAAAAATGCACTTCAAGCCTCCGATGAGTTTTTGTTAGGGTCATATTGGTTTTTTTCACATCTAAATCTATCATTTTAGCCCCCCCCAAAAAAAGGAATATTGGCCGGCACGGGGGTGACACTTAGGGCTTGAAGTGGCTGGCATGTTGCGAGTTAAGTACTGTACTTTTGTAGCTTGATGCGTTAGGATGAAGATTTAGAGGATGAAGTGCTTGAAAGGGTACAACAAGGAAGAATGGTTGCTGGTTCTTTGAAAGCAGTGATAAAAAACAAGCAAGTTAACATGGAAGTAAAAAGCAGCTGAGTGACAGTATTTCGATCAACTCTAACATATGAAAGCAAAGATTGGGCCTTCTTGGAGGGACACAAGTCAGGAGTGAGAGCAGTGGAAATGAGTTATCTGAGAGGAGCATGTCCTTTAGGAGAAACACACTGAGGTAGTTTGGCCATATGGAGAGGAATGAGAGCGAGAGACTGATGAGGAGAGTGTGTGTGAGTGAGGTGGAGGGGGGAAGAGAGTAGGGGAGGCCAAGGATGAGATGGAGGGATGGAATGGAGAGGTATATGAGAGAGGGGTGTGTGAGCTGGGAGCAGGACAGTGAAATGGTGGGGGACACGGTGACATGTAAGTGATTTGTTTGTGGCTTCTTACGGGATTAAGGAGTCTGGCAATTGATATATAGATAGATGACATTCTTCACCTCCGTAGAGAATATGCCTCTCCTATGCTCATGTCTGTGTGGGTGGGAGGGGGTCATAATATACATCACTTCTGTATAGTTTAGAGTCAAAGATTTTTGTCTCGTTAACTCTCGTCCTTGCACTTACTCCCTTCAGAATCTGTCCGCTACAGTGCTGCAACTCTCTCTCTCTCTCTCTGCATATATATATATATATATATATATATATATATATATATATATATATATATATATATATATATATATATATGTATGTATATATATATATATATATATATATATATATATATATATATATATATATATATATATATATATATATATATATCAGTGTGACATCCGCATCAGGGCCCCACAGCAGAGCTGGGTTACCCGTGTCACATGATTATCGACACATCCCCTTACCCGCACCTGACCTGAGTAGCTGATCAGACCAAATGCGGGAGAATATCCCCTCAGGGTTGCATCATCATTTATTCATTCACAGTTTCTGTCCATTTATTTCTGTCACTCACAGCCTCTTTCCCTTGCTCAACAGACACCCCTCTCGTATCCAGCGCTCTCTTCACACTGTCCATCCATCCTATTCGTGGTCTCCCTCTCAGCCTTACACCTCTCACATCAGATCTAGTTACCTTTTTCACCAATCGATCATTATCCATGCTCTCCATATGCCCAAACCATCGCAACACCCTCTGCTCAACTTTACCAGCCATCTCCCGAACAACTCCAGTTCTCCTTCGCACTTCATCATTTCGCACTCAATCCATACGCGTCACTCCACACATACTCTTAAGACACTTCATCTCCATTACATTCAAACTTTTCCTCTCTGCTACTCCCATATTCCACGTTTCAGCCCCATATAACGCAGTCGGTACCATAACACCCTCATACAGCCTTCTCTTTAATTCATTCTAAGTGAACGACATCTAAACACTTTCTTCTTTTCTCCCAGCACCTTACCTACTTCATTCATTCTAAACTTCACTTCTGTATCTATTCTTCCATCCACAGCAACATGTGACCCTAAATATTTAAAACACTCTACCTCCTCAAGCAACTCACCATTCAAAACTATATTCATCCCCCTACCATCTACCATCCTCGTACACTTCATCATTTTACTCTTATTCTCATTTACTTTCAATTTCCTCCATTCACACTTCGCACTTGATCCTTGTGCGGTGTGATGCGGTGAGGATGTGTTCCTTCTCCCCTTTGGGGCTAAGATGCAAATGAATGTGTTGAATGGATGAGTAATGGGGAGTGTGTCGTCCTGTCTCGGCTACCTCTCTTTCCTTGGGGGAAGCAGCCTAGGTATATGTATATATATATATATATATATATATATATATATATATATATATATATATGTATATATATATTGCCAGATGCCTCAATCGAGTTTGGGGTGGCCACAAACAAATCGTCTCCAAGTCGTCCTGTCCTTCACCATTTCACTACCCTCCTCCCAACTCACACACCCCTCTCTCATATACCTCTACACCCCATCCCTCCATCTCATCCTCGGCCTCCCCCTCCCTCTTCCCCCCTCCACCCCACTCACATACACTCTCTTCGTCAGTCTTTCACCCTCCATCCTCTCCACATGGCCAAACCACCTCACTCTGTTCCTCATAATGCTTCCTATCACATCCACATCAACACAACAACACTCCTTTATATCCTCATTCGTCAGCCTGTCTCTCCATGTGACTCCACAGGCTCCTCTTAAATAACTCATTTCCACTGCTCTCACTCTTGACTTGTGTTCTTCCAACAACGTCCAAGCTTCACTTCTGTACGTTAGAGTTGGTATCACAATACTGTCATGTAGTAACTTTTTCACTTCCATGATCACTTCCCTGTTTCTTATCACTGCTTTCAAAGAGCCAGCAACCTTTCTTCCCTGCTGTACCCTTTCAAGCACTTCACCCTCCAAACCTTCATCCTTACTCATCACACTACCCAAGTACTTAAACGTACTCACATTTTCCAATTCCTCACCATCCAACCTCGCCGTACATTCACTGACTTCACCTCTCTCAAAGACCATCACTTTACCCTTCCCTACATTCACCTTTAGATTCCGTTTCTTACACACTCTCCCAAACTCATCCACCAAGCCTTGCAGCTCCCGTTCGTCTTCACTCAACAACACAGTATCATTTGCAAACAAGAGTACAGGGAGTTTCCAAACACTATCCTCTCTCACCAGGGCCACTCCAACATCCACAATCCTACCTTGTACCTCTTTTATTACCCCATCCATGTACAGATTGAACAGCCATGGAGACATGACACATCCTTGTTTCAACCCAACTTTCAAAGAGAAAAATTCACTTAGTTCACCATCCACACACACTGCAGCCATGGTACGTACTCTTCACAGCATTCAACAACTTCCCATCTACTCGAAAAGTTCTTAACACTTTCCACAATCCTTGTCTATCCACCCTGTCATATGCTTTCTCCAAATCCATGAAAGCCGCATACAACTTCTTTCCCTTCTCTAGAAACTTTTCCACTAAAGATCTAAGAATGAATATCTGATCTTCACAACCTCTTCCCTTCCTAAAGCCTCCCTGTTCTTCTCCAACTAATTTCTCTGTTCTTTCTCTAACTCTGTCAATAAGTATCCTACCATACACTTTTCCTATTATACTAAGAAGACAAATGCCCCTGTGATTACCACACACTTCTTTTTCCCCTTTTCCTTTGTACAAGGGAATAATTATACCTGACTTCCAATCCTCCGGGACTCTACCTTCCTCCCAGGCCAATCTGCACATCTTCCACATCCATTCTACTACTATCTCTCCCCCATGCTTCGGCATTTCACCACACACTCCATCAATTCCTGGGGCTTTCCCCGATTTGACTTTCTTCATTGCCTCCACAACTTCTATCCTACTGATTTCTTCCTGTCTTCTCACCTCCCTCCTTCTCGTAGCCATTCCCCAGCCACTTATACTCGCATTATTTACGTTCAACAATTCCTTAACCTGCCCCATCCCGTCGACGTGTGGGTACGTTGCAACGATTTGCATTTGCCAGTCCCGGCGACGTACCAGTACGTCGTGCAATTGCAAGGTCCCTAATTTGCACAATTTTCAATTTTCGCACGTGATTTTTTGTATGTATTCACGGGACACCTTCCTCTATTCCTCTACAAGATGCCAAGCAGGGACAATGCCTTACACTGCATAACCTCCCCCCTCCCCCCTTCATGCCATTGTCTTGGCAAAGGACCTGTTACCAGTGACCTGCCTAGTAAAGATATTCAGGGCCAGAGTGATTCCCCAATCGATGACAATGTGGAGGACAATGTTTACATAGCATTAGAAGAAGAAACAGCCAGAAATAATGATCAGGTAATGTGGCCAAAAAAGGTCAGGTATGGTGATTAGTTAGTGAGTGAAACAATGCTTATAATGCCTTTATTACTGCTTGAAAACCAATATACTCACATACTACATATACATTCGTACCAAGTAAATAAATAAATACCGTTTATGAGTGGATAAAATAGTTACCCTCCCATAGAACTCGTTTTCTTTGGTGCCAGCATGTCAGAAAACCCACTCAGGTAAGGAGGAACTCCTACCTGGATTGGGCACTTTAAACCTCAGGTGAGCGATTTCTCTATGAATTTTTGATGTTTCTCACCAAAAGCGAAGGTTTTAGCCAAAAAATTTTTTTTCGAAAATACCTCGGGACTGAGGGATGTCGGAGGTGCGGAAAACCTCGGGACGTGACGGGTTAAAGTGTTCGCTCCATCTGCTCACTTTTTCTCCCTTCTCCACTAGTAATCTACCATTTTTATCTTTCACTCCCCTGCTAACTTCACTTCCACCCTGTCTTACTCTTTTCACCTCTCTCCAGAACATTTTCTTACAGTCCCTCCACTTTACACTCAAATTCCTTCCAAATGACTCATCCACTCTCTTCTTACTCTCTCTTACTAATCTTTTCACCTCTCTCTTTTTTTCTACATATAACTCTCTCTTCCACCTCTCAACTTCTTCCACACCCCTATCTCTCATCTATTCATTGTATGCTTTCTTCTTTTGTGCCACAGCCTGTTTCACCTCTTCAGTCCACCACGCTGTTCCTTGCACCCCCCTCCGTCTTCTCTTCCTTCCACACACCACTTCACATGCTGCACATATTTCTTCTGTAAATATCCTACACACACCGTCCACGTCCCCCATCTGCTCCAATTCATATTTGCCCAATCGTTCCTCCACTTCTCTCCTATACTGTGCCTTTTTCTCATCCTCTTGTAACTTTCCACTCCCCTTGCAACTACTCCTTCCTCTCGTCTTTCCCTTCTTCTATTCCTCCATCTTACTTGAATTCTAATTCTGGCCACCACGAAGTAGTGGTCAGAGAGTCGACTCCCCCAACCTCTATAAACTCTTGCATCCATTACACATTTTCGCATCCTTTCATCCACAGACACATAATCAATCATTGCCTTCCTTTCATTCAGTTCATCACCAACCCTTCTCATCACTCGCCATGTATACCTGTGGATCATTTTATGCCTGAAGAGAGTATTGGCTATCACCAAACCCCTCCCAACACAAATGTCCACTAACGCACTCCCATTCACATCTATCTCAGCAGGCACTCCCCACTCACCAACTATTCCATCCACCTCCACATTCCCTACTTTACCATTCATATCACCGATCAAAAACACTCTCTCATTCCTTCCAAACTTTTCCATGCACACTTCTACATATATATATAAATATATATATATATATATATATATATATATATATATATATATATATATATATATATATATATATATATATATATATATATATATATATATATATATATATATATAGATATATATAGATATATATATATATATAAATATATATATATATATATTTATAATAATCTATCTATCTATCTATAAATATATATATGTCTATATCTATCTATCTATCTATCTATCTATATACATATCTATCTATCTATCTATATCTATCTATCTATATACATATCTATCTATCTATATCTATCTATCTATCTATCTATATATCTATATTTATCTCTCTCTCTCTCTCTCTCTCTCTCTCTCTCTCTCTCTCTATATATATATATGTATATATATCTATCTATCTATCTATATCTATCTATCTATCTATCTATATATCTGTATCTATATCTATCTATCTATCTATCTATATATACATATATATATAGAGAGATAGATAGATAGATAGAAAGATAGATAGTTAGATATAGATGTAGACATATATATATATATATATATATATATATATATATATATATACAGAGATATCTATCTATCTATCTATCTATATATATATATTTATATTTATATAAATGTATATATATATATATATATATATATATTTATATTTATATAAATGTATATATATATATATATATATATATATATATATATATATATATATATATATAGATAGATAGATAGATAGATAGATAGATAGATATATGTATATAGATAGATAGATATATGTATATATATATCTATCTGTCTATCTATCTATCTATCTTTATATATATATATATATATATATATATAAGCGAACACAGTGGCCATGATCTGAACGAATTAGTTTCACATCCACCTGCACTTACGACTAATATGGCAACCGCTATTGATGCACTGATTCACTCATCGCATAAAAAAATGTCTTTTGACAACCATCAAATGAACAGCCAGACCAGTGGTGTTTTTCAGCTTCCGAAACCTCTGTTTCTTATTGCCTTGGAGCAACTCCTACTCTTGGCATTCTGCTTATAATATCTATGCTCTTAGTACAGGAAATTTCCGTACTAGTTATCATGAAAAAGGCTGTGGCTCAATCGGTAAACATTTGGCCTGCAGTCCTACCGGACCCAGGTAGTAGTTGTTCCCTAGGCAGTCTGGCCGAACAGCCCCGAGTCCCTTAGGAAGGCCATCGCCGAGACCGGGATTTCCCACAGAGTTCTCAAGGAGTGTATGTTGTGTTGTTGGCGTAAGTGATTGTGTGCAATTCAGTGTTCCATAATGTGCTTAATAGTATGAGGTGCTGTGTTGCATCCTGGACAGGTATCGCGATGGAGTCATCCAGCCTCTTCTGGTAGCTTAAGAGGGCTGGATAGTGCCCACATCTCAGCCTGGCCAGGTGGACCCTGTCCTCACGAGGAAGATAGGATTCAGAAGGGTGGATGTCAGGAGGCCGTGCATGCAGCTGTGTGTTGTCTTTAAGTGACTGAATGGAGCGGCGAGTGATCTGAGTGTGGATATGCTTCTGGAAGCTGGTCTGAGGTAGGCGAGGAGGGAGAGATGACAGTATTTGTGTGTGGTACCGTGTGCTGGGTGTTGTTTTGATGTTCCTTGGTGTGGGTGGATGTGCTACCATGTACTGTAGTGGATGTTGTGGGTTTGTGGAGGCTGCAGCAAGAAACTGGGTGCCTCTCATGTTTAGGTGATCCTTGACTTTGAGGACTTTGGTTTCTTGATGTAGGTGGACTGTAGGTGTAGTAGCTGTACAGCCTGTGATTATTTTTAGGGCCTTGTTCTGTATGGTCTGTAGAGTGTTGTAGTGTGTTTTGGTCAGGTTAGAAGCCCAGGCAGGGCTTGCATAATTCATCACTAAACGTATGTATTGTTTGTATACTGTGGTGGTGGTTTCTTTGTTGTGTCCGAATGTTGTATGGGCAAGTGACCTCAAAGCATTGAGTCTTGGTGTTATTTTATTTTTAATGTTTGTGATGTGTTGTTTAAATGACATTGATGTATTGTATGTTACACCAAGGATTGAGTGTGTGTGTGTGTGTGTGTGTGTGTGTGTGTGTGTGTGTGTGTGTGTGTGTGTGTGTGTGTGTGTGGTAGGGGAATGTTGTTTATGGTGAGGTGTGGGCATGACTTTGTTCTGCTGTCCAGTTTGTGAGAAGAGTCACTGTAGATTTAGCTGGGGCTATTTTGAGCCTGTTTGTGGTGAACCATTCGTGTAGTGTGTTGAGGTAAAGTTGAATGATGTGTGCAGCTGTGTTTGTGTTTTGGTGTGTACATGTAAATGTTATATCATCTGCATAGGAAGCTATGTGTATCTGTGGTGTGTGGGGTGTGGGTACGTTCTTGCATGTATAGATTAAAGAGTGTAGGGGACAAAACAGATCCTTGGGGGACGCCGTTTGTAAAGTTTCTGATGTTAGAAGACTGACCGGCAAATGTTACGTGTGCACATCTGCCTGCTAAGTAGTTTGCCAGCCATCTTTTTGTGTTATTGTGCATGTTTGTGTTGAGTATTTTGTTTGTGAGGTTGTGGCGGGGGATGGCATCAAAAACTTTGCTAATGTCTAGTGTGATTAGGAGTGTTCTGTATGGTGGCCTAGCTGAATTCATGCCATCGAAAACGCTCTGTGTAAGGTCTGTAAGAAGGGTGTTTGTCAAGTATAGTGGCCTAAAGCCATGTTGTGACTGCGCTAGGGGAATGTGAGGTGTGACTAGTTGTAGTATCAGTCGTTCAGTGACTTTAGAGGGGGTGGAGAGGAGTGTGATGGGGCGATGTGAGGAGGGTAACGTGGGGTTTTTGTTGGGTTTAGGGATGGTGATGATATTGCCATGCTTCCAGATGTTGGGTATTATGTTGTGTGAGTAGCTGTAGTTTGACATGTTGGTGAGTGCTTGTATGCCTTGTGGTCCTAGGTGTTTAAGGTGAATGTTGCTTATGTTGTCTGGTCCACAGGCAGATGAGTGCTTGAGGTTGTTAATGATGTGCTTCGTCTGGTTGTAAGTGAAAGGTGCGTAGTCTGGGTCTGTGGGGAACTGTCTCTTACGTCTGATGATACGTCGGTCTTCCGGATGGGGGGTTAGATGGCTGACTTGTGAAAAGTGATTGATGAGAGTGTTTGCTTGTTGCTTGTTTGAGGGTATGGTGTCTGTAGTGATGGCAGTGTGTGATTGTGTGGTGTTGCTGTTGGAAAGTGTGATGCTGTTTAGTGTTTTGTAGAGTTTGCTGATGTTTATTTTGTGGTCAAGTGTTTTGAGGTAATTTTTCCAGTTTAATGTTTGCTGTTCTGATATTTTACTCTTTATCTGAGTGTTGAGTTCTTGTATTTGTTGTATGGTGTCTTGTGTATGGGGTGTTGGGGAGTGTCGCAGTGTGTCCCGTTGTCTGATGAGGCCTTGAATTTCTGGTGTGAAATTGGGGTTGTGTCTCTTTCTGTTGCCTCTAGGGATGTGTCTTTTGTCTGCGTTTTGTATGATTGTATTGAAAGTGTGCACAGCGGTGTTGATGTTTGTGATGGGTGTACTGTTTAGTGTTTCGAAATGTTATTCTGTTTCCGTTACAAAGGCCTCCCAGTTGGTTGCCTTATAATTAATGTATGTGTGTTTGTGGCCAGCTGGGGTGATTATGGTTTTGGTAGTGATGATGATTGGGAGGTGATCAGAACCTAAGGTTTTGACCACTTTCCATGATGTAGTGGGAGCGAGGGTTGGGGAGCAGAAGGTGATGTCTGGAGATGATGGGACCCAGGTTCAAATCCCCGCTGGGGCAGGGAACAATTTAAAGATTTGAATTTCGTAAAAATCAGACTTTACTGATCTATCAGAAGACCCGCCGACATGTAAAATACCCCTGCTAATACCAATACACCAGTCCTGTATGAGACAGCCCTAGCATGTATTCAATATGGACGGTGGGTTTTAGAGTCGAAGTGGTGACATGTAGAGGTGTATGGTATGCAGGAGGACTGCTGGGCCTTGGGAGCAGGCTGTGAAGCCTATGCCCAGAGTCGGACACATAAACGATAAATCACAGTATGGTAACGCTTGGTTACACCATCAGCGATTGCTGGAAGAGAGGGGAGTAACGACCATAGTACACAATTCTCTCCTGTCGTTACTGTGAACATACCTATAACTCACTAAATCAATATGCACAAATAGGAGTATAAGTCCTCCGTCAATCTGTTGAATTGTGATTGTGGCCATTTCTTATTCCACCCCAAACGTCAGAAAGTAGCCTTCCTTTCCATGCTCTACCGTTGCGTATTTCATTTTACTGTCTGTCCTGTATATAAATTCTTCATTTCTCACCTCACATCGCCATAGCCAGCAGCAAAATGTCGGGAGCCGAATGCTACTCGCCCGCCAGAATATGCTGTTGGCCAAGTCCAAGATTTTGGCCACATCATGATACCCTGAAGGTTTCATGTTGATAGCTCAAGCCATTCATGAGATATAATGGGGCTTAATGTGGGCGATAAAACTAGTGTACCTTTGGCAGCCATTTTGGTGACCTTGACCTTGACCCCGAGTGCCCATTTTTGAACTCGTCCAAGATTTTGGCCATATCTTAACACCTTGAAGGTTTCTTGTTGATAGCTCAAGCCGTCCGTGAGATATAATGAGAACAGACACACACACACACACATACACACACACACACACACACACACACACACACACACACACACACACACACACACACACACACACAGAGGCAGGCAAAAACAATATCGCTCCGTCTCGTAAGGCGGGCGATAATAACATCTGCAAACAAAATCATCATTTTGTTAAATGTCTGAACATGACTTCAACACTCATAATATGACAATATTAACGTACCACGCCACGATCTGCGTACGTGTTTAACAAGAAGAAGTGGTGCATATAATTCCAACTAAGTTCTTTACGGCGTTACTATGGGAGTACCAACTTGTATTAATTCATTTCAGTGTGCCGATCATTTGATTCAAGTTAGTGAAACTGTTCCTTTGATACCCAGGAATACCAGTGTGAGAAATGTTTCAAGAACCTTTTTTCAGTAAATTTATTTGTGTCCTTTTGTATGTGTCCGAGTTGTAAATGGCACTTTCTTTTACTGGGTGTTTATTTAGCTTTATATAATAACTAAGTGTACAATGTCATTCCATTCTGTTGAACATTCATTTATTTATTATTCTTTTCGCAATAAACCTTGAATATTAAAAAAAAATATATGTATATATTTATATATAATATCACAATGCTTTATATATACCTCACCTTCACTCATTTGTCATGTACGTCTTAATTCACTGTTCTGCTAATATCAAGAACAGTGAAGTGAACAAGATCTAGATGAGTTGCCTCTCTGAGCACATTTGGGTAACTGGGGATGAGTGTCGAGGAATGGGAACTCTTGGGGCAGGGTGAAGCAGTAGCTCCCACCAAAAATGAGTAAACCGAACTTAAAAACAATAACACAAAATCCCTGAGCATACATTACATGTGCGTCCCTTGCTCCAGTTCCCTTTTCTGCCCCGAACGTACACGTACTGTACATTCACTAAAGCGGAGGGAATAAGTCAGCCCATTAAAGTTTATTGCGGGGGAAATATTGAGAATGTAAAACTGAACAAGTATTATTATTAGAAAACAAACATTTCATTCTAAGCTGCTTTATAACAATGGTGCAGGGGCGTTCCTAGAGTATTGGCACCCGGGGCAAACCTATCCACGGCACCCCCTACCTCCCAAAGATGAATAATATACAAATGAAATTCAGTAAACTTTATTATGACTGGAATTAAGCTCATGAAATACGTTTTTAAATTTTGTTCATATACAGATCCGTAGATCTACACATAAATACGTAGGCCAAAACTTTTGGCTCAGGTAAGCTTGTAAATAGTCCCTCAGAAAGGCATTGCCATTCATGCTTTTTTTTTTTCTGTTATAATTTTACGATAGTTTCATTATTCAGATTTAATGAGAATTAGGGAGCATAGAATCATTTACTCTCGGTCTAGTTTCTGATAGAAATGCTGAAAACCTTGAAATAGTGAAATGTAAAAGTTACCATTCAACTAAATTGTACCCATCCTATGGTTGTCACTCGGGGCGGACCGTCCCCTCTCCCCCTTAGTACACTACTGGATGTGTGGATGGAAACCTAGCGGGAACAAAAGATGAATAAAGAGCAGAGACAAGTGAGCTATGGGAAGGGGGAAAAAATCAGTTTTATACCTGTTACTAAATTCTACACTGCCATCATAAAATTTTTATAGCTGTGGAATGTAGTAAGGGTACAGAAGTCTGAACCTCCTTCCATCTCAAATGTTCTCTTTCTACTGTGCTTTATTCGTCTCCTGTTTCTGTGTTTTTTCCATCTTAACATCCTAACAATAATTTTAGAACAGGGAAAAAAATTGTTTTCTTTTATGATCTTTTTATGGAAGCTGGCTACCAAATACATGATAGCCATACTACTCAATGACTTTTAACAATATGATAATCGCCACCGAGATCACTGATACAAAATATTTAAAATGTATTCGCGGAGTAAGCCGACACGAATCCACGAAATTCTACATATTATCAGAAAAGAGGTCTGAATGCTAGAGAATGTTTTTCTTCTTTTTTCTGTAACTCGCGTACTGTTGCCAGTGATCTTGCTTTATGTATGAAAAGAAACATCCACGGGGTTATTAAGAGTTTCTTGGTGTATAACCAGGTCGCGTACAAGTTTTGCAACCCGATTTAGACACTCCTGCGAAGGTTAGCGGGATCTTGCAAGTAGCTCTGCACTTAAATAGCGAAGATGTTTTAGTTCGTATGCTTAAAGCTGGGCTTCTTGAGCGTGTAGGTGTGCACGTCCCTATACTTTGTGTTTGGGACGCCATTTTGAACCTGCGACATCCCTTAACAGTGACTGCTACCTGAATTTCCAACACAATATTGTATTCTTATTCAGTCTTTTGCGCAAGTAGCACGTTTTATAGTTCAATGAGAAACAGATATGGGAAGACATTTTACAGTGAAATAGTAAAAGGGAACTTTTACCCATTTATTCGAAAAATCTCTACTGTATGAAGAAAATTACCTGGAGGTGATGCAAGTCCGAAGAATTCAAGATTATCCCGCTATATCACATAACTGTCTGCATCATAGCTGAAATATTGATGTAGGCGTTAATCAAGATCACACTGTACAGCCACCTTTACCCAGTTTATTATTAAAGTAACTAAATCCATCATTACTCTCTTTCGCCCCCTCCTCCACTCCCTACTTCCCCTTTCCTTCCTCGTCTACTCTCCTCCAGCCCGAGGGTTTGCCTTTCCCCCATCCCTTCACTCCTTGAACAAAACAAATAAAACAACTCTGACAAAACTTCTGTCTGGTGCTTTTTCATATTTTATTTCATGTTTTCATAATAGCATAATCGTTAAATTATATTTTATTTGGCAAAAGTATCCATCCAACAGCATGTCCACCTCTAAACCTTTCCCTAAACCCTTCTCAGTTATTTCTCTTCACTGCTCGAAAACATTAACGCACACTAATGAGATTAACGCGTTAATACTAAATGAGTCCTTGGAATATATCGTAATGATGTTTGGGTAGCTTACCATTTTCACTAATATTAAAAATCATGCAGACAATACAAGTGTTCAAGATATTGTAAAAAGTATTTTTCTGACCTAGTCTCTCACATTATAATGTTTTAGCAACAGTTATCAACTTGGCGGGCCCTTATTTGGCCCGGTCATCCCAAGGGAGGTAAAGCTAAACAACAGCAAAAACAGTTATCAACTGAGGATCTCTCCAGCCAAATCCACCATCACACTCAGGGAACTTACAGGGACTGACTTTGGGTCTACAATATATCAGAGCAGAGATGTCCTAGACCTCCCAGGCATGGGCCCCCATCCTATCTAACACCTTGCAAACTATAAAGAATAATGTCTTATTAGTAGCTGAACCCAAACCAACTCCAAATATCACTTTCTCTTTAAGACTAAAGTTATCCTACTTAGTGAATATGAGAGGTACGCAGTTCTGAGCGACAGTCTGTGTTAAGCATATCATCACTGTCATTACACGAGAAAGCCTCACAACAAAACTAGGGACATTAAGCAATCACACACAGACATTACCAGACCCACTTCAACAACACCCACTTCCAGATATTCCAGCACTGGCAACGAAGAAACACCTATTTGTACACATTCATTTCACGTGCCGGGCAATACACCTCGATCAAAACACCGTATTACAAGTCTCCTCCGTTATTAGAGGCATCCTTCAATAGATGTGATCGAGCACACATAGGTAGGGTTAGATCAGGACATCACCCAGCCCCCCCCCCCCCATAGTTACCAGCTTATATTCGGGTTGGGTGGAATCACACATGACACATGCCCCGCTCGTAGAGCAGATGCATACAACATAACACATATAATGCAACACTGAACAGCACATGCCACAAAAGTCGTAGACAAAATCAGCAGTGAAAGGACCCTATGGAAAGAACCCATAGGCTCAGAAACTTTCCTGTAGTCGACTGGTCTGGTCAGTCAGGCGGACCGAGGTCAAGAAGGATGAACAACATCGTCATAAAATAACCTGTTAACTTGTAGTGATCCAAATAAATGGTTTCTCTTCATTTCATTGCAGGGTTATACAGCAGTGTGGCACCAGCCTCACAGTTACGTTTCGGATGGTTTCAGCTTACTGAACAGACTGGGGAAGCAGTGGGAAAACAAGGCTGATGGAATAGATCATCTTGTTTTTTTTTTTTTTTTTGCCTATCGACCATTGGGGCCGGAGCCCCTGGTCATTAAGGCAATATATATATATGTATATATATTGACATATATACACATATATATACGAACATATATATATACATACTTACATACATACACACATCCATGCATATGAACATACACACTTTCATGCACACGTACATATATATATAATAATTTTTATTTTATAATTTTTTTGTAGTTTTATTTTTATTATTTTTATTTATTTTTTAACCTTATATTACTTATAAACTAAAATGCCTAATCTAAAGACCCTAAAACTAACACCTAACAGACAAATCACTAACCTATACTAAATCCTAAGAGACAAATAACTAGACCTACACTAATGTTAAAAAAAAAATTAAAAAAAAAAAAAAAACGACCAAGAGATCATCATCGACTGCAGATATGTAATGCCTTTCTACATGACATACCTGCACTCATCACCTGGTGACTGTCAGTCAAGGCACAACCTAATATAGGGGACATCAATATATGAAAGGGAACCAGACGAGTCAGGAACATTTCCATATATGTCAGCTGTCGGCCCTAATTAGAATACCTTAAGCAAGATAATATAATGTATTTACATAATTTGTACAAAAAGTGAAGAACCTCGCCCAGCAGACCACCATCGACTGCAAGTGCCCAATACCTTCCTATATTGCACACTTGCACTCATCAGCTGGTGACTGTCAGGCGAGGAACTTGGCTTAATGTAGGGGACATCTATATTAGAAATAGATCAGTGGGAGGAGGAACTATTTAAAATATGTCAACTGTCAACCCTAATTAATATTACAATATATACATATTTACCGTTGATAAAAACCATAACCACACAGTAAAAAAGTCACATCACTCTGATCAGTCCGGTCTCTCTCAAGAAAGCCATCAATTTATCAGTCATAACAATGTCCCCATCACCCAGGATGGTGGAAAGGGTGAAGGGGACGTCTGCTGCGCCGCAGTAATTAATAAGTGAAGCACGTTCACGAATAAATCGCCGACAGCGCAGGATGATATGACTGATAGATAACACCGCATCACAGATGTCACAGTGCGGTGGGAAGCGTCTTTCCATATATGGTTTTATGTGAGTTAAAACGGTGGCATTGAGCCGTAACCGTGCCAACACTTTTTCTTCTAGGCGACTGGGACGGTTGGCAGTGTCCCAGTCGCCTAGGTACGGCTTACAAGTTGGAATATTTAGTCTGGTCCACTGACCTTGCCACAGAAGATTTATTGATTTCTTTCCGAGAGAGAGACTCGACCGCAGATCACGAGGAACGTCCCAAGTCTCCTCGAGCTCTACAGCCGACTTTGCAAGTAAGTCAGCCTGCTCATTGCCGTAGATACAACAATGACCAGGCACCCAGATCAGCGTGAATGACTTGTTGCATGAATGCAACTTATTAACGATGCGGCCCTGGATCTCGTGAGAGTCCGTAGTACAAGATGCAATTGCCTGAAGGGCTGATTTTGAATCTGAAAATATGACAAATGAGTCATGTCTAGAATTGAGAGCATAGTCTATGGCTTTGTCAATAGCAAAAAGTTCTGAAGTAAACACAGATGTATGAGTCGGCAACCGATACCTGAGGGCACATTCAGTCGACCACACACTTGCACCCACACATTCACTCGACTTGGAGCCGTCGGTGTACAATTGATGGGACCCCAAGTGACGAACAATGATCTTACGAAACAAGTGGTGGACCTCCGCCTCCGGCGCCTTGGCCTTTGGTGCTGGGAGCCATGTGACATCGACTGTAAAGCCGGGTGGCTCCCAAGGCACTATATTTTTAAGCACCAACTTGTCACAGTCACTGGGGTCCACATCAAGCTCCTGAGTCAGTAAGTGGAGGCGAGCGGCAAGTGGCCGACGCACCCCCCGCAGAAGGTGGTGGTATTGACACAGGGGGGTACAGGCCACATTGCCGATATTACATTTCCTAAATGTCCTTACACCATAGGACAAGGCCAGGTGGTCACGGCGAATACGGAGGGGAGGCACATTCGCCTCCACTTCCATACGAGCTACACGGGTACACCGGACAGCTCCAAGACACGTTAGCAAACATTTATTCTGCAACACATCCAATCCTTTCAGAGTGGCATCGGATGCCGAGCCATACACCTGTGCGCCATAGTCTAGCTTTGATCGAATAAGGGATTTATACACCATTAATAAAGATTTTCTGTCGGCACCCCAGGTAGTACCCGCTAGGTACTTGAGGACATTTAACGGTTTATCACAACGAGCAAGCAAAGTATTAATGTGAAGTTTAAAATTCATTCTACGATCAAAATGTATTCCTAAAAATTTTACAGAATTTTGAAAAGGTACCACCTGATTATCCAAAATTAAGCACAAATTAGGTACGTTACGATTAGTGAAAACTATAGCGGCACACTTACGTACGGAAAACTTAAATCCCCACTGCAAGGCCCATTGGTGGACGGAGTCAAGGGCTGCTTGAATCCGCCCAGCCGAAAATTGTGCATTACGGGAAGAGTGCCATATTGCACAATCGTCAGCGTAGAGTGAGTATTTAAGATTCCTCGGGATGGGAGCTGATGACAGAATATCATTGATCATAATACTAAATAAAGTAGGACTAAGCACACTTCCCTGTGGCACCCCGTTTTCCTGGATAAATATATCCGATGTTAGGTTACGGGGCAATTTGACAGAGAAAGTTCTGTCCCTTAAGAAATTTGAAATAAAAACAGGCAAATTTCCTCTTAAACCATAAGCATAGAGCTTCATTAGTACACCGTGTCGCCAGGTCATGTCATAGGCTTTATGGATGTCCAGGAACACCCTATCATGAATTCTTTATTGGCAAATGCCTCTGCAATACAATGCTCCAAATTCATTAAATGATCTAGTGAACTTCTGTATTTACGGAAGCCACATTGGTGATCATTTAACAAATTCTTCGACTCTAAAACAAAAAGAAGCCTATTGTTAACCATTCGTTCCATGACCTTACATAGACAAGAAGTCAACACAATAGGACGAAATGAAGTGGGATTCATAAGACGACCAGCCTCTTTGGGTATCGGTATGACGTGCGCAAAGTGCCATGAGTTTGGGAACGTTCGAGACGCCCAAATCTCATTGTACAATGCTAACATCTTAATCAGGTTGTCCTGATTAAGATGCTGGATCATACCGTACGTGATGGTGTCTGGTCCAGGGCTGGTGTCTTTACAGGATTTAAGGGCAAGGAGCAGTTCATCTAGCGTAAACTCTTGGTTGTACGGGGAGTTTACGTCTTCTGTGGCAAAGTCTAATATCTGTAGCTCAGCCGTGCGTTTACGATGTTGGAAACGCGGGTCATAATTGGCTGAGCTACTTACATGAGAAAAACTCCTGGTGAGGATGTTAGCAACGTCCACGGGCTCGTCATAGATGTTATTATTTATTTGCAAGGTGGTAATGGGGAAATATGGGCCTTTATTATTTAATATTCTTATGGTGGACCAGACTTTACGTAATGGTGTCGTACGAGTCACCGTGGACACAAAGGACCGCCAGGAGTCACGTTTGGCCCTTCTTATTATTCTCCTTGCCTCAGCCCGTGCCTGTTTGTATGCAATAAAATTTTTCTCAGTGGGCTGACTATCAAAAATCCTGTATCTCCTATTGCGTTTTCTTAATGCCTGTCGGCAATCCGGCGTCCAATTACCAATGTGCTCTATGCTTCAGCATGAACTGTAGAAGTCTTGGGAATAGCAGCCTCAGCTCAGTGTAATAAGGAAGAATTTATATTATCGACCATAACATCTATGGTCACCCCAGATCTATCTAAATTGGCGATCCTTGAGAAGGATCCCCAATCTGCTTTCTTATAGTTAAATTTTGGAGGTGGAGGGTCCGAAATGATGTCGCGTGTATAAGAAAGACAGATGGGTAAATGATCACTTCCCAAGGAGTCGTCGTAAGGGTCCCATGAGAGATCTTGATGTATACCAGGGGAGGCCAAAGATAAGTCAATGGCCGAAAAGTTACCAGTACGATCATCTACACGAGTCGCTCTACCATCGTTCAGAAGACAGAGGTTGGACTGTAGTATTAGGTCGGCTACTTGCTCCCCACGACCTTCGATCCTCAAGCTACCCCATTGATAGTGATGGGCGTTAAAATCGCCCAACACTAACTTATTCCCAGGGAGATGTTCAACTAGTGAATTTAAAGCATCACTATCAACGGGGCCATGTGGAGGACAGTACAGAGAGCAAATAGACAGATACGTGTTATTAAATTTTACTCTGAATGCGACAGGTTCCACAGTAGAATTTAGAATCACTTCCATCCGTGGGTGTGATTTGTGTTGTATATGGCAACTCCGTGACCTTCATATCTTCTATACGAGTGGTAGTGTTTGAACTGGGGAGGATCAGGGTGATCCTCCAGGCGCGTCTCCTGTAAACAAACAACGTCTGGCCTGTGTATAGAAAGCAAGATTGCTATATTGTGTAACTTATTCCCAATACCTCTACAATTCCACTGTAATACAGTGAAAAGCGGCAGGTTTAAGATTTTCGTTGGGGGCCAGTGTGCTTTTGTCTTTTTTGTCTCCCGCCGTAGCAGCGACTACCGGGGGACCTATCCCGGTGCTTGTTAATGGAAACCTCCATATTTCATCAATAACTAGGTTCCCAGCCTCCCCGAGGAAGAGCTAACCTTTCTCTCCTCGCTGGAGTAGGAACCGGAAGGACATGAGGACGTGACTGTTTCGTGAGGGTGGTCATGTTACTTTTACTAGACTTGTCAGGCTTCGTTTTAGGCCGTACCGATGAAGAGGCAGCAGCAGCCTGAGAGTAAGTTGATGCCTTAGGGATGTCAGTGAGAGAGTTGGAACGGACAGGAGGTCGAGATGGAGATGTACTGTGAATGGCAGGAGGGAGAAAGACAGGGTCAGTCTGGGTCTCTACAGAGCATATCACAGGACGGGACATTACCGCCGAAGCATAGGACCTATTCTCGAGGCTGGGAGTTGCATGCAACTCCTTCACCTTTTTCCTAGCTTCGTAATAGGAAATGCCCTCAGTTGCCTTCACTGTGCAGACTTCCTTCTCCTCCTTCCACTTGGGACAATCCCTAGAGGAAGTGGAGTGAGCGCCCTTGCAGTGAAAGCAACAGACCGTCTCAGATGTACAATGTTCCGCATCATGACCCTGGCTTGCACACTTGCCACACACTGGCTGGGAAGCCCGACAAGTCTTCTCGAACCATGCCCATACAAATGGCATTTCAAACAACGGAAAGGGTTAGGGATGTATGGTCGAACGTGAATGATTTAATAACCAACTTTGACTTGACTATGAAGAGAAATTTTGGCAAATGTCAATATTATAGTTGCTGTCTTAGTAATTATGCCTTCCTAATATCGATTTATGAATTTAGCTTCAATTAAATCTTTCTTCGCCAATTCTTGTAAGATTTAGTCCTCGCTCATCACCATGAGATCCCTGCAAGTGACAACACCCTTGCAAGAATTCATGGAGACTGGGATTTTGGCTTCGACATCGTAACAGTGGAATTTACGAGTTTCAGCAAATCTCTCACTTGTGACGAGTTAACAGTTTTTACCAGGAGATCTCCGTTAGCAAGTTTTTTCACTTGTTCGACTTCTCCTGCACAGTGGTCAATCACCTTCTTGATAAGGAAGGGATTGAGACCGGACAGGGAGTCGAACCTAGAGCATGGATAATGACGAACGTGGCATTGTCAACAGGAACGTCAAGTGGGGTGGAATGAGTTTGGCGTCCGTCAGTCTGGGGTGGTCAGTCCGGTCGTTACATTCGTCAGGACCACCTCCCCCCCCTGAAGGGGGGAGGCAGCAGGGGCGTCCGTCATAGCAACCACTTCCCCTCACGGGGGAAGTGGGAAGAAGGAGAAAAACAAGCAGGGACAAGGTACCTGGGAAAGACACACCTAGTCTGAGATTACCCTCTCAAACCACTCTCGGGAGGACGCGCGCTCGTGTATAACAACTCACACCCCAGAGCGATCAGTGGGGGGTACACTCCAGAGGTGAGTAAGCAAAGGCAATCTCAGGAAACAGATATAGACACTTACTATATCTCTAAAAGGCTGGGAGGAGAATTAGTACTAGCTAACCTAACTTTATTGAAAAACGCCCTAGTGGCGGAGAAAACAAAGCTAAAGCCGGTGAGGCAACCCTGCAGCTAGAGGAGAGCCAGAGAAACACGTCTGCACACTCCACGACCATGCATCAAAGTCCCCCCGATCATCTTGGTCATTTCATATACTTTTATGCCCTTCGACTGCACAATAGGTCGTAATGCCCGATTACCCGTATGGGTTAAGAACTGAGGAGGTGAGGTTTAAAGTTTTTCACCTTCCTTCATAATGGGAATGACGTGGATGTACGAGGTGAAGAGGAAATTAAAGGGGGGTGGGAGGTGAGTTAATTAACTTTTTAACGTAACTAACGCCGTCCTCTTTTAAAAGGAACATTACTCATGAAGAAAGTGGAGAAAGAGGGCGAAATGTGAGATGGCATGAAAGCGAGGGAGAGACGGTTTACAAGAAGGTTTAATATTATAGCAATCGAGTGCACATGGGATCATCAAGGCAGAGAATGAGTTTTAGAGAAGTCCCAATTCTTCCCTGAGTAGGTTACACGTGGATGAACAGGAATACGAGGGAAACAAATTTCAACTTAAAGTACCAAAGACTTAAACTTACGATTTACCAGTTGTGCACTAGACCTGCTAACCAAGGCCACCTGCATAGCTATGGGCTTGAGTCTCGCTCTGGTGACGTCACGGGAGCAGACGAATAGCTTCAAACTACCCGCTCTCATTCTTCTTTGTTTGCCCTATACCTATACAACAGTTATCAATTTGATACCACTCAATCACCTCCAGGTTACACTGGTCCATCTCACATGACATTGTTCTCTTCTCGTGCAAGCATAATTCACCATACCTTTGAAATATATACAATAGTTTTACACACACATGCAAAATGATAAGTACTGATATTTTTTATGCACATGCACTTATGCTATCAGCAATCCTGCACATATGTAATGCAATACACTACCAACTGACACCACGGATTGTATATATATATATATATATATATATATATATATATATATATATATATATATATATATATATATATACATAGAGAGAGAGAGAGAGAGAGAGAGAGAGAGAGAGAGGTAAATAGATAGAAAGATATAGAGATATTGATATATGCTTCTGTAGTAGAGTGGTAAAGTGTGCGTTTTCGTACACCGAAGAACGTGGGTTCGCGCCCTGCCAAGGTAATAAACTATGGGAGCGTTCTTCCGACCACGTACTGCTTTGGCGGACATAAGGGATGCCGTGATTGAACCAATGTCATATACTATAAAGTATGCTTGCACCCAGTCGGCTTGGGTGGGCCGATTACACTTGGTTCACGGACCACACACACATCCAAAGCCGCTCCAACACCACGATCACACTTACAAGTACTTCTCACCCTACATACAATGTCTGCCAGACAGCCTAAGCCACTTGGTAGAAATACAATGACTGCATCGTCCCCACTTCGGTATTGATAGGCCGGTCCTCCAGTGGACACTCGGACGGCTGATGATGATGATGATCTCTCTCTCTCTCTCTCTCTGTATATATACTCACATGCCGGTAGGAGACAACGGCCAGCTCTAAGTGGACCAAGCTTTGTCAGCGGTCGGAAGTGAGTTTCGACATTAAAAATCATTATATGGAGGTACTCCAGTGCAACAATCCACCCAAGAATCATGGCCTGGTTTAATAATCTTCGGAGCCTTAGCATTTTGCGCAAGCACAGTCGTGATTTAGCTGTTTCATTGTTTTCTCATTTGATTACCTTTGAACTGTGACCTGGCCAATGTAAAACATAGGTGTACAATAGAAGGTTGTAGTATTAGTCAATGTCTATAAGCATATAAACTTTCATTTAATTCCATCGAGCCCCTGGAGAATTGGTGGGCATTTTTGAAAAAGGCACTGGTTGCTAGGGACGCTGAGGGGGTTGCCACTTGAAAACTAGAGGAGAGAGGGGGAAAAATGGACGGCACACTTCCGAAAGGGAATGACCTGAAGATAACGCCAAAGGACGTCAAAGCTTTCTATGCCTTTTACTAATGGTTCTACAGCTCAAAACGTGAAAAGCAAGAAAAAAACGTTTTTTCGGCCATTGCTAGGCAACGAGTAATTCCCTAGCAACCAACATCTTGCCGATGTCACGGGGTTTTTAATGTATATGCAATATTTAAAAAATATTTATTCAATAATACTTAAGAACAGGACAATAAATTGTCTTGTGAAAATCAAGCAATGATTACTTTATGCCGGCTTACTCCGCCGATTCTCTAAGGACGAGAATTTATAAACTTTCTCAACAGTACACAGCAGAGACTAATTATTCACACGTGCTGTTTATTAGTACTGTTGGCCTCTGGAGAAAGTGACTCCACCCCTGACAATCAATAACTAATGCTATTAATGATAAACAGGTTCTTGCTGGTACAATTAACTCCTAGATGGCACAACGGATTTAAGTATAAAAAGGACTGGCCTAAGTACCAGTTGTGAATAAGGCAAAGCGTTTATGCAAACTAGGAGCTATAAGTGAAATAAGCTTAATATGGAAAATAAAACACGAGTTTACAATACATTAACCTCAAGAAAAAGAACTGTTAAATTTATTGATTACAATGAAATAAATTTATGTAACATTTCAAAATGAATTCATAATAAGGAGATCGCACTCACTTGCTTACTCAAAAACTAACTCTTATACCTAGGAAAAAACGAAAAGAAATACTGGTCAGAAAAGTGGACAAAGCAGATGACTGGGCGTTGTTGCTGAGGAAGGACACTGCACATGCTGAGCCTCTCGCCAATCACGCTAGGTGGGAATCCAACGGCGGTGGCGGGAACTAGGCATCGTTGCTGAGGAAGGACGCTGCTACACACACTACCTGCTTCCACAGCGCTCAAATCTTGACTGATTCAAATTGTGGAAGAGAGGCGAGTGTAGTGGCCACACTTGCTAACGGCCAATGAGTGTGAGCAATACACACCCGCAGTTCACTCAGCGAAGGTGCTAACATCGCACACAAGGACGATCACTTATAAAATAGTGAAAAATGTCCTGAAAAACACTCCCAATCGGGTGAATATGTGGCGGTTAAACTGAGTGATAAATACTGGGATTCCACTAGAATTCGCGGTTTCCCACCAAAGTTAATGTCACGAGTTTATTTTAATCGCGCCAACCCGTGACAGCCGACAAAACTTGGTCGTAGGCTAGGCACTGTGTCCAGGTTATGTCGGAATTGGTTAATTCCGAAGGGTAGAAGTGCCTGCAACAATTAAACAAGAAAGACTACGGGGAAGAAAATGGAACTAACAGTAAGAGCAGCGTGGAACTGGCCAATATACAGTATATATTAAAGTACCAACTGCTGAAAACTGTCTTTAGTTCAGGTACCTTCAGTATTATTGTTGGATGACTTGGCAAAGTTATTGAGTAATATATTGGCCATGCACTTAATGCACCGTGAGATAATCGTACTTACAGAGATGCCACTAAATCATAACTCATTCAGACAATACCGAGGGAAATGAAGATCAGTGGACGGCTTGCCATTGACACTTTTTTTTTTTTTTTTACTGAAGAAAGAAATTATTCCTTTAATTGGTTACAATATTCTGAGGGTGTTAGATCAGAGTATCACTGTAAATTCAGTTGGTCATATCAGGCCTTCTCTATGAAGAATCTGAAGGTAGACTATTGTTCAGGTACATCACCATCAAGATTCTTGTCAAAAGAATGGCGAAATGTACAGTTGCGATCCCTAGTTTCTTTACCGCCTGGGGGACAAGACTGTGGAAAAGACCTGGGAAAAGATATTGTCATCTCATCACACACACACACACACACAAACACACACACTACTGAACCGCAAATATCCATTCACCTGGCCTTATTTCACTTTGTCTTGCATCTCCTTCTTGCAATGAAGGGATGAGAAACCAGGGATCGTGACTGCAATTACTGAACTTTGTAGCGTTTCCAGAAAATAAAAGTCAGCACACTGACATCCTGCAGGAATATACTGTATATTCATTAAGCAGATCTGCGGAGGGATGGGTCACTCACTCTTGTGACGTCATCAGGCGGGTCATTCACTCAGACACAGGCCTTGAGTATTAAGAGGCCTTGTGCTAACCCACACACCACTGGCTTCTCATCATGGGTTATGAGGAAAAGAAGGAGGAGGGGGGTTGGGGTTGTGGCAAAGGAAACGGGAGAGATATAATCTGCATCTGCAGATCGATAAATCCTTCATCAGAGTCATATAATCACTACCGAATTAAATATCTTAGATTTGGCACACTCCTGATTATTCATTAAACACAGGAACTGCATTCCATCCTTATTTCCTACACTTAGTTTTAAATAAATCATCATTTAAAACATAACTTCACTTCTTTTATGACAGGGTTCCCAGATCGCTTCCTGGGAAGTTTCAGGCTTGCCATGAAATGATCTTTGGCAGTGTACTGTGCAAAGGCGAATATATATATATATATATATATATATATATATATATGTGTGTGTGTGTGTGTGTGTGTGTGTGTGTGTGTGTGTTTGTGTGTGTGTGTGTGTATGTGTTTGTTTGTTTAATACACACTCTGCCCTTCCCAACCAAATTTATAAGCAAACAAAAAAATACAGTCATTAGCGCAAGGAAGTATGCGGTACCCCCGAAAGGATCAGTGCACACGTTTTTTATACCAGTATTGTTAAGTTCCACATGCTTTAACAGAAAGCTGAGACAAAATGGTATTTTCCATGATGTGGTCGACGGGGATATTCATCTGTTCGGAAACAGTCGTGATTAGAAACTCAAGATGCTAGACATAGGATGAAGTTGCAATCTGATTAGAAAATCTAGTTATTTCTTTGCATTGGAACACTAGGTAGTAGACTCGGCTCAACTGACTGTAGGTTGTTAATCTCCTCAGTCCGATGGCACAGTTTATATTTTCTCTATCTATCTATATACCTAGGCTGCTTCCCCCAAGGAAAGGGGGGTAGCTGAGACAGGACGACACACTCCCCATTTACTCATTCATTCAAACACATAAATTCGCATCTTAGCCCCAAAGGGAGAACGGACAGATCCTCACCGCACCACACCGCATAAGGGTCAACTGCGCAATGCAATCAGTGACATCTGCAGCAGGGCCCGACAGCAGAACTGGTTTACCCCTGCCATATCATAATAGACCCATTCCCTTACCCGCACCTGACCTGACTAGATGATCAGACCAAATGCGGGAGATTATCCCCTCAGGGCTGCGTCATCACTTATTCCTTCACAATTTCTCTCCGATTATTTCTGTCATGCACAGCCACTCTTCCTTGCTCAACAGACATCCCTCTCGCATCCAGCGCTCTCTTCACACTGTCCATCCATCCTATTCGTGGTCTTCCTCTCAGCCTTACACCTCTTACATCAGATCTAGTTATCTTTTTCACCAATTGCTCATTATCCATTCTCTCCATATGCCCAAACCATCGCAACACCCTCTGCTCAACTCTACCAGCCATCTCCCGAACAACTCCAGTTCTCCTTTGCACTTCATCATTTCGCACTCGATCCATACGCGTCACTCCACACATACTCCTCAGACACCTCATCTCCATTACATTCAAACTTTTCCTCTCTACTACACCCATATTCCATGTTTCAGCCCCATACAACGCAGTCGGTACCACAACACCCTCATACAGCCTTCTCTTTACATCCATTCTAAGCAAACGACATCTAAACACTTTTTTCATTCCTCCCAGCACCTTTCCTACTTCATTTATTCTAAACTTCACTTCTGCATCTATTCTTCCATCCACAGCAACATGTGACCCTAGATATTTAAAACACTCTACCTCCTCAAGCAACTCGCCATTCAAAACTATATTCATCCCCCTACCATCTACCAACCTCGTACACTTCGTCACTTTACTTTTATTCTCATTTGCTTTCAATTTCTTCCTTTCACACACCCTTCCAAACTCCTCTACCAACTGTCTCAATCTCTCCTCTGAATCGGCCACCAGTGCAGTATCATCTGCTAACAGCAGCTGCTTCAGATTCCACTCTCCACCATCAACATTCACCAGACTCAGACTTCCACCTAAAACTTTTGTATTCACCTCCCTTACAACACCATCCAAGAAAATATTAAACAACCAAGGCGACATCACACATCCCTGTCGCAGCCCCACTCTCACGGGAAACCAATCACTCACAGCATTTCCCACTCTTACACACGCTTTACTATTTACATAAAAACTTTTCACCCCTTTTAATAACCTACCATCAAGTCCATACAATCTTAAAACAGTCCACAAAGCCTCCCTGTCAATTATATCATATGCTTTCTCTAAATCCATAAATGCCCAAAACACATCCTTGCCTTTTGCTAAATACTTTTCACACACTTGTCTCACAGCAAACACCTGATCCACGCATCCCCTTTCTCTCCTACTGCTCATCACCAATCACTCCCTCTGTACCCTCTCTAACTCTCAAAATTAACATTCTACCATACACCTTACCTATAACACTCAACAGACTTATACCCCTAAAGCTAGTACATTCATACTTATCATCCTTGCCTTTATACAACGGGACCACACAAGCACTTGCCCAGTCAATTGGTACCATACCTTTCACAAAGCCCACATTCAACAATCTAACTAACCAGTCAACAATAGTCACTCCACCACCATTCTGGCATTCCACAGCACCCATCCATACTTGCAGCTTTCCTTGTTTTCATCTCCTTTACTGCCTTCTCCATTTCCTCCTTCGTGATCAAAGAATCATTCAACTCTCCCAACGCATTTATTCCTTGCACCCTTCCATCCACCACAATCTCAGCCACCCTCTCCTCCTCTGCATTTAACAATCTTTCAAAATACTCTGCCCATCTCTTCCTTACTGCATCCATCTCAGTTAACATCCTTTCATCCTCTGCTTTTACTCGTTCTTCCTTCCCAGACTCTCCCTTTCGCACCCTTTTCACCTCCTTCCAAAACATTTTCTTATTATGTTGAAAATTCTCTGTCAGCCGCCTACCCCAGCTCTCATCTGCTGTCACTTTAGCATCACGCACAGCCCTTCTCGCCCTATTCCTCTTTTCCTTATACCTTTCATGACACCTCGTTCTTCCTTTGCAGCCACACTTCATATGCACGTCTCTTCTCAGCAACAGCCATACTTACTTCCTCGTACCACCATTCACTTTCTTTTCTTACACCATCACCCACACGTCTCACACCACACACCTCTTCTGCATGCCCCACCACAGCACTCTTGAACAACTGCCATTCCTCCTCCACACTGCCATTTTCCCGATCTTTCACTGCGTTCCACTCATCTTTCAATTTCTCCTGAAACTCTATCTTTTTCTCTCTTTTATCCAGATCACTCACTTTCAAAACCTCCCTGCCACACCTAACCCTCCTAGCTCTCACCCATCTCTTACCTACTCTTAACTTTCCCTCCACCAGGTAGTGGTCAGACATACCTCCACCCTCCCCTCTCAGAACTCTCACATCCAACAATCTTCCTATTACATTCCTAGACACAACCACATAGTCCATCAAAGCTCTATCAACAACCCTTCCACCCTCCTGTCTCACCCATGTATACTTGTAAAAATCTTTCTTCTCAAACAGCGTATTTCCAATCACCATCTCTCGCTCAACACACATCGCTATCATTCGTTCCCCATTTTCATTTCTTCCAGGCACACCATGCATACCAACTACACCTTCAACTGCTACATTTCCCACTCTAGCATTCAGATCTCCCATCATTACCACATTCACATTCGCTCCAAAACTCTGCAGACACTCATCAACATCATTCCAGAAAGACTCCCTCTCTTCTTCATCCCTTTCACTACCAGGCCCATATGCACTCACAAACACCCACAACTCATGTCCAAATTTCGCTTTCACCCACACCAGTCTCGATGACACCTCCTTGATTCAATCACACATTGCTGTACTTCCGGACTCACCAACAAGGCCACAAATTCTCTTGCCCTTCCTCTATCAACACCTGACAATCTTCCATTCACACTTCCAAACATAGACTCACCCTTCCCATTCATCTTCGTTTCACTCAAAGCTAACACATCCAACTTTCTTCTCACAAACATTCTCCCAGTCTCCTCCCCTTTAGCCTCAATCGTACTACATCCACGCACATTCATAGACTCAATCTTCAGGGTACGGGGATAACTCCATCCCCCATCCCTTTCTCTGGCCTGTCTCTTTTTTGGAACTAAAAAACAGAGGAGGGGGTCCCTAGTCCCCTCATCCCACCCCTTTTAGTCGCCTTTTACGACACGCAGGGAATACGGTGGGAGTATTCTTCCTAACACATATATTTTAATCTTGCTATTTAAGAATGATTAGAATCTGCTTAAAAGAGACCTTTCAAACAGGAGGAGCTAGATATCACCTTCATTATCTCAGTAATTAACATTCGTCGTAAGAAAACTGAATATAATCATCTGCTGTTGGTAAGAAATAACAAAAGAACAAGTCATCTGACTGAGGCGTTTAAATACTTGATCGTTCCCAAATTTCAAATGTGTTGTAGTGATCCGTGTAGCACTGACCTGTATACGGGCGTGACTGAAGCATTCTTGTACCAGAGCACGAGCAGGACGGGGTCGTGTGGCCTGCGTGAGATGATGTGGCAAGGCAGGCGTGCGGTGGACCCTCGTTCTGCTGTCACTGCTACCAGCGTCCCTGTAGAAACAAACGCACACTGGTAAACACAACACACCCACCAACAGTGGCGAAAAATATTTACAGGTTCCAAAGATTAGGTATGATTATCCCGAAACAATATTAGGACTGATGTCACTGATACTCTAAAACACAAATTGTTTAGTGCACGTGCTTGCACGAGCATATGTATGACATTATTCAACTGTATGGCCATTTACTACAATAACTGCCGCTTATGCTATATATCAACTTTGAATGATATATCATTTTTTAGTATCTCATGACACTCCCTCTAACAGTGACACAATGGTTGACTCATCTACGTTTCATTTAACTACCTCAAACAATCTGAATGACATTTTGCAACAGGCAGAGATGAAACGAGCAGTGACAAATGGGTACACAATTTTGTTGCTGCGCAAATTCACGAAAGTCTCTGTCCATGTTATAGGTGCGAAAGACGGAAGAGATTAATTCATTTGGGACTCTGAATGCGCATTTACGCATGATTTATCGACACCATAAGGCAACGAGTAGACGGACATCCATAGAATTTTGAATCTGTCTAAAAGGCGGGCTTCAAAATAAACAAACAGAATAGCATCCTCTGCATACATTATCATTTACAGTAGTTTGTGTTCATTACCTCTCCACAGAATTAACCTCTATGCCATGACTCCAGTAACCACTCTTTTTCATTATCCAAAATTAAAGTTGGAAATTATCTCTTTCCATTGATCAGAAATATGTACATAATATTATGTTAGGTACACTGAACCCTTCGCTGCTAGAGGTTTGAACTAAACTAATTAAATTCTTATCGCGTTGATTGTAAGAAATAATAAAGAAAAGATCCTGGTACTGGGGGGGATAATGGAACTAGTCAGCATGAAATGTTGCACAATAAAATAGTTATTTCAATCGTGATTCACTCGTTCATATTAAGGCTATATTTTGCACGCGGACACTGCATCTTCCATACCACATTATCAAGACATGAAGTACAAGAAACCTGGTAGTAGAACATGAACAAGACAGCAATGTACAATATTGTGGGTTAGCTCAAGGTGTCTGGTTGATTAAGCAGTGGCCAAAGAAACTGGAAATATGTCTTCCAGTGAGAGCCTGAAAGAATCCTGGATGAAAAGTGAAGATTCTTGAATGAGCTAAGTCATGGAGCTAGAGTGTGTGTGAAATTATTAATGCAAGAGGATAATATTTACAAATTTACCTCTTGATTTTGGTGCGAATAGAGAATATTGCATTTTATATCGCATATATATATATATATATATATATATATATATATATATATATATATATATATATATATATATATATACGCAGAAACTTCACTACACCGTGAAGACATGTATGCAAAATAACCACCGGAGAAATGAAAGGAGCAACGGTGTGTTCTTTCGTATATTATATCTTCAGACAGAGTGATACAGAAACGTAAAGGGTAGAGGTCTTTTATACACACCCGCAGCAGGGAGTGACACACAGAAACAAAGGATGACCTGAATTAAAAATGAGCGATACACAGAACAATAGCTACCTGACTTTCTTCGTTAGGGATGCACCTGACAAAAAGGAATAAATAATTCTCTAGAGGATTAATGCTAGGTGTGTCCCACACAGGTGTGACTGTACTACCAGGAGACGACAAGGAACAATCAATTGAAGAGAGAAACCTGTACTCTACCCAGGAAAAATCATCCAAAATATTATCATTATGCCGGAATCGAACCCGAAACTCTCAGGTGACAGCCAGGCAGCATTCCACTACACCACGACCAGGTAATAAGTTATCTCACATTGTTACAATCTTGTAACCAATGTCCCTCTGCCCCCACTGTGGGCCTGAAGAGGCTGAGATAACCCCCCGGCTCTCGGGCAAGTAGTGGTACGCTGCCTGGTTCTCAATTGAAAGTCCTGGGTTCGATTCCCGGCATAGTGGTAGTATATTAGATGATTTTTCGTTTGTAAAGTACAGGTTTCTCTCTTCATTCTCACTTGCCGTAAGTGCTTGAGATAGATTAAAAGCATCTACTTGTCCGAGTGCCAGGGGGTTATCTCAGCCTCCTCAGGCCCACAGTGGGGGCGGAGAGACATTGATTACAAGACTGTGATAATGTGCGATGCCTTTTGTCTGAGCGTGATGTAGCGGTATACTGCCTGGCTCTCACCTGAGAGTCCCGGGTTCGATTCCCGGCATAGAGGCAATATACTGGACGGATGGAGGAACAATCAGTTCTTAGTCTGGGGGGTACTGCTTTAAAATTAATTCAGTTAACAATTTATCACACTTACAATGACCATAGCTCGTGTCTACATTCTTTTCATATGTTCCAGAAATTAGGCAAGATTCTATTACATTTCGTTTATCAAAGCTTTTTGATCTTGCTAGAATCTTAGAGCCTGCCCAATGAATATGGTGATCATTGGATGCTTTGTGCTGAAATAAACCACTACTCTGTTGGGCTGTCTTTACACTGTATTTATCTTGTGAGATTCTAGTTTACAAATCTTTTCCAGATTGTCCTACATAAAATTTGTTACAGTTTTTACACGGGAGGCGGTGGCTGAATCGGTAGAGAGGCGGCCTGCAGTCCTGATGGACCCAGGTTCGAATCCCGGCTGGGGCAGGGAACAGTTTAAGGATTTGAATTTCATAAAAGCAGACTTTCCTGATCTACCAGAAGACCCGCCGACATGTCGTAAAAGTACCCCCGCTAATACCAATACACCAGTCCTGTATGAGACAGCCCTAGCATGTACTCAGTATGGACGGTGGGTGTTAGTGCCGAAGTGGTGACATGTGGAGGTGTAGGAGGACTACTGGGCCTTGGGATAGGGTTACTGCTGCCCCCGAGATATAGACTCTGAAGCCTTTGCCCAGAGTCGGACACATAAAAAAAAAAAAAAAAAAACACGCCTGTATTACTATATGGGCTGTTTTTGATTTTTTTTTTTTTATGATATTCTTATTTTGGAATACTACTTGTACATTAAGTTTCTTCAGTATGTGAACAACATCAAGAAAATTTTCATGGAAGGGGAGGACAAGGGTTCTTCGAAAATTCTGGCGATCTGGCTTACTAGTTTTCCTTTTAAGGAATCGTTTCTTGGCTGTATTGTGGCACTGAGTTAGTATACTCTGTGGATATTTTAGCTACTTTCCAATGCTCTGAATCATTTTTAGTTCATCACCTAAAAATTCTGGGTCTGAAATTCTATATACTTTCATGTACACCCACGAGCAAAAGTTCGCCGACAGTCCCTGCCAGACATATGTTTCCAAACATAGCCAGTAGAGGGCGCAGCGCTCGTCCACCAGAGTACGGGAGGGAGGCAACAGAAGGGAGGGATAGGGAGAGAAGACAGAGGAGGGAGAGAGCCTGTGGCGGTGGTAAATGGCATATATCGGGTGTTTTATTGTTATTATTATTATTATTTTTATCATTATTATTGTTATTCTTATTGTTATTCTTATTCTTATTCTTATTATTATTATATTATTATTATTATTATTATTATCATCATCATCATGTCTGCTCAGACGTGCTAGAGACCTGTGGTAGTGTTGTGCTAGTGTGTTTTAGTGATCTGTGATAGTGGCTGTGTTAGTGTGTTGTAGTGATCAGTGATAGTGCTGTGCTAGTGATCCGTGAAAGTGTGTGTTGTAGTGACCCGTAGTGACCCATGAGAGTGCCGTGCTACCTTGTGTGAATTTGTGCGTAATGGCTTCCTCGGCAGAGAGCTGTGTCCCCACTGCAGGTATTGAAAAGGACTACCTTGAATTAAAGGAGGAACTTCTCGAACTGAAGCGGGAGGTACAAATTCTCAGGCAGGAGAAGTCACAAATGAGGGAATTGTTGGAGGAGATGTTGGAGGAGAAAGAGAAAAAGGCTGAAGGTTGGACACTAGTTAACAAGGGTGCAACAAAGTTCACTCTTAAGAAGCAAACGGAAGGTAAGACCACTAATGCCTTCGACGCACTACGGGACGAATGTGAAGGGAAGGCAGAGAGGGAAGTAGAGGAGAAGGACGGTGAGAGAACTTCCAGTACAGGTAAGTATAATCAGAACAAGAAAGGTAAGATAAATGTTGCTGTTGTTGGAGACTCCCAGGTGAGATATCTTAACAGAGCCATGTATACTCCACTCGCTAAACATGTGTGTCTTCCAGGGGCCAGGGTGGCTACTGTGTTAGAAAAAATTTCAAATATCGTGAAGGATAGTGGTGACAAACCCACTGTGTGCCTCAGTGTAGGAGGCAATGATATTATTAGCCGTAAGAGTGAGGTACTGTGGCAAAGGTACAAGTTGCTGTTAGAAAAGGTTAGGGAGAGAGGAGGAACCCCTGTAGTGCTTGGTGTTTGACCCAGATGGCGAGTTGGAAGGGAGTGGTTGAGCAGGGCAATAGGTTTTAATTGCCGCCTTGAAAGGTATTGCAAAGATAATGCAATACCTTTCATAGACAGCTGGGACCGGTTTTATGGATGAAGTGCCTTGTATAGTTGGGATGGGACTCATCTTAGCAGGCAGGGAGTTATTGTTTTAGCTGGAATGATAGATAGGGAGTTGGAGGGATTATTCGAGGTTGAGAAGTAGGTGTACAGGAAGTTGCAGCAACTACACTCTGAAATCATTATTACCATGTTTGGATAGATGCATCAAGATTTTGCAAAATTAAGAACAAATGTTCAGCCATTAGTGTAGATACATCCACTCAGGCACCTCAAATTGAGCAGGAGATGATAGATGACAGAACAAGCGATGATAGAAGGGCGATAAACGATAGTACAAAAAATTGTTATATTAGTAAAGTAAAGAGTTTCCCAGTTAGTAATAAAATAAATAACAGTAAATGCTAAGGTAGAGGCATAACTACTAGTAATAATCTGAAAGTGTACTACACAAACAGCCGGAGTTTACGTAATAAAATGGATGAAGTGAGGGCTTTAATTTGTACAGAGAAAATAGACATTGCCGTTATTAGTGAAACTTGGATGAATACAGACACTCGAGAATTTTTAACAGAATATCAGATATAAGGCTATAATATTTTTGTGTCAAACCGTCAGGGAAGAAAGGGGGGAGGGGTAGCTATTTATGTAAATGATTCATTAAACTGTTACAATAAAGCAGACATTAAAGTAAACAGGGACACAGAAAGTGTCTGGGTTGAAATTACGGTAGTGACAATAGGGAGAAATTAGTCTTAGGAGCAATTTGCAGATCTCCTAAATTAAGTAGAGCTGATAGTAAATACCTTTGGGAGGAAATTAGGAAAGCATCACAGTCCAGCTTAGTAATAATTGTAGGGGACCTTAATCTGCCAAGGATAGATTGGATAAATCAGACAGGAGATGCAGAGTCAGAGGAATTTCTAGAGGTAGTACAGGATAATTTCCTTTATCAGTATATCAGGGAGCCCACCAGATGTAATAATATACTAGATTTGGTTTTAGCTAATAAAGAAAATATCATTAGTGATATAGAGGTTGGTGGACGACTTGGTAATAGTGATCATAAAGAAAATAAGTTCAAATTTATTTGGGATGTCTGTTCCACTGAAAATACCTCCACCGTTCCTAATTTTCGTATAGTAGATTTCGATAGCTTAAGAGCTTATTTTCGAATGGTATTCCACAGGGAGATTAGCTATTTGAGGGAATGCCAGGTCAGTGGGGAACCTCAAGTCATAGGTGAAAGGCAGGAAACACGTGGGAATGTCCATCAGGTGTCTGTGAAGGGGGAGGTGGTAGATGGGAATGTAGTCCAGGTGACGGGAATTAACTCAGCTCCAGTACCAGGCAGACAATCGACCAGTGAGAAGTATAACGAGTAAATAAATATAATACACAGAGGCCAAGATAGATATATCCCTTCAAAACCGTTTAGAACGAATAATTCAGAACCAAGATGGTTAAACAACAGATTAAAATCTCTCATAGGCCAAAGGAAAGGAATATATAGAAAAATAAAACGTAGAGAGGAACACTTACGTAACTGGTACACGATTTTAAATAGAGAAGTAAAGAGGGAGATAAGGAAAGCAAAGAGAAGTTATGAAATTAAGGTTGCTGGTGAATCAAGAGAAAACCCCAAGGGCTTTTATCAAATGTACCGTACGAAAATTAAAGATAGGATAGGACCATTCAGAACAGAATCAGGTGACATTACCAGTGAAGATAAAGAAATTTGCTCCATCCTAAATAATTATTTCATATCAGTATTCATCAAGGAAAACCTAGACCTGGTCCCTCAAGCAGCAAATATTTACGATGAGAATACGGAAAATATTCTTAGTAAAATAACCATTAGTAAGCAGGACGTATTGAAAGAAATTAATAAGTTAAAATCTCAAAAATCGCCAGGTCCTGACGATATATATGCAAAAATTATAAAAGAAACCAAAGAGGAATTATGTCAGCCACTTTTAACATTATTTAATGACTCCTTAAGTTCAGGAGAAGTTCCAGAGGCGTGGAAGACCGCAAACCTAGTGCCCATCTTTAAAAAGGGTGATAAATCAGCTGCGTCGAATTATCCTCCGATAAGTCTAACGTCAATAGTAGCAAAAATGTTAGTCAATTTTGGCAAATAAGATTAGAGAACACTTAGAAAGATTTAATCTTATAAACGAAAGTCAGCACGGATTCAGACAAGGACGATCCTGTCTCACAAACTTGTTGTCATTCTACTTGGAGGTCTGTGAGGCAGTAGATAGCGATAAAGCTTACGATGATATTTATCTGGACTGTAATAAAGCTTTTGACAGGGTCTCACACGAAAGGTTAGTTAGAAAGGTTCGAGCACACGGTATAGACGGCGATATCTTAAAATGGATAGAATCCTGGCTGAAAGGACGAAAGCAGAGAGTATTAATAAATGGAACTAAGTCGGACTGGGGATTAGTAACTAGTGGTGTACCACAGGGTTCAGTACTCGGTCCCTTATATATATATATATATATATATATATATATATATATATATATATATATATATATATATATATATATATATATATATATATATATATATATATATATGAGCTAGACTTAGGAGTTAATAGTAGCATCAGCAAATTTGCCGACGATACAAAAATAGGGCGTATCATTAACTAGACTGACGATTGCCATAACTTATAAAAAGACCTCGATACATTGTCCAAATGGTCTAAAACTTGGCAAATGGAATTTAACGTTGAAAAATGTAAAGTACTTAACGTAGGCAAGACCATTGGAGACACTAAATACAGCTTAGATAACAAAGAAATTAGCAAATCGGAATGCTAGAGAGATCTAGGAGTTATGGTTAGTAACGACCTTAAACCAAGGCAACAGTGTATTAATGCAAGAAATAAAGCAAATAGGGTCCTAGGATTTATTTCGAGAAGCGTGAGCAATAGATCATCAGAAGTAATACTGAAACTTTATCTAGCATTAGTTAGGCCAGATTTAGACTACACAGTACAATTTTGGTGTCCTTACTATAGAATGGATATTAACTCGTTAGTAAATGTACATAGAAGAACGACAAAAATGATACATGACGTCCGGAACCTGTCATATGAAGACACACTGAAAAGACTAAATCTGCATTCGCTAGAGAGGCGTAGAGTAAGGGGAGACTTAATTGAGGTGTTTAAGTGGATGAAGGGTATAAATAAGGGAGATATTAGCAAGGTACTTAAAGTGAGCATACAGGATAGAACTAGAAATAATGGTTTCAAACTAGAAAAATTCCGTTTCAGTAAGGAAATAGGTAGAAATTGGTTTTGTAATAGAGTAGTAGACGAATGGAATAAGCTATCTAGTAAAGTAGTTGTTGCCTCTTCCACTGAGAGTTTCAAGCATAGGCTAGATAAGCATATGACAAATAAGGGGTGGATATAGAAAAAAGACAATCTTATAACCAATACTAATTCATAGTTTTTCCTTTTCAGGTTTCAGTATCATAGTCTCTATTCTCCTTACACACTTTCCTGTAAAATGTCCATCCAGTTTTTCTATACTGTGTGGTGTTCTTTCTGACTTTTTCCTGCCGGCTTCGGCTGGAGGGTTTGGAGGGCGGGGGAGAGCCTTCGTTTTTGCTATCCTTATCTCATTCTAGTACCTGTAATTCAGTTACTCTTCTAGGAGCTGCCTAGCATGGGCCAACCGGCCTACTGCAGTTATCATCTCTTCCTATGTTCTTATGTTATTATGTATGAGAAGTATAAGAAAAAAGGACGTAATCCAGCTATAGCCCTTAGAAAACGGCTGACATCTTTTGCATTTTTCCTGTATAATTCTAGACGATTTTTCTTGTGTGACGGAAGCACTAGTGATGTTTAAAGGCTAAAGGTTTGATCAAGTCAAGCAACCCATAGCCTAAACATCGGTCTGAATTTGATCCAGATGATGAAAGAGGCCACAAGAAAATTCCCATCGTCTAAGGGTTAAGGAAGTAAGAAATTAATTTAATTGTGTCTGGGAATGTGAAGGTAGACTGCGAGGTAGAAGGACGTAAACTACGAGGCAAGGAGAGAGAGAGAGAGAGAGAGAGAGAGAGAGAGAGAGAGAGAGAGAGAGAGAGAGAGAGGCGTTTGCAAGTGTAGCACGTAAAGGGAAATGCCAAGTTTGGTGATAATCATTTGGGAATCATATAATTACAGACTCCAGAAACGAAAGAAGCTGATAAATACACTGTTATAAGAACTTGACATGGTGTTGAATGTAATAATCGTACGTTGCACGAGCTGAGGATCAGGAGAGGAGAGCAGGGCGATGGCCTGAGCGGAGAAGCATGGTGCAAGAAGTCGGCATGGGTGGTGTAGGGCAGACGTGTACCACAAAAGCGTGGGCGGCAGGGACAGGGAGACAGGTGTGGGGAGCAGGTGATGCAGCATCGGCGTGGCCGGCCTTAAGCAGCACTTCAGCGCATCCCAGGGGTGAGGCGAGTGATGGGTACTCAGCCCCACCTACCGCCTGTGATGGTCACCCTTTCACCCCACAACTCAACCCCACAAACGAGGAAGTCACAGGAAATACTCGCCCTGCTACCATGACAATAGGTGAGTCTGTATCAATTGAAATTATTAAGTACATGAAGAACCTAGAGCAGAAAATTGACACCATAGACAAGAGAGTGAGTGCAATATTAGAAACGTCCTTAGGAAAGAAAGTTGATGAACCAGAAAAGAAAGTGAATTATCACAAAAATACGACACTTCGGTCAGGCCTAAATCCAGAGAGAAGAAAAAAGAAAGCAGGGGAGTGATGACTTGCCCTGAGGTAAAACCCCAGGCAAAACCCTCTGTGATATCCATTGGTATTGATGTAAAGAGCCTTCTTGCCAAATGCAACAGTGATAGGAAGAAAGAAATACTAATGAACAATTGGAGGGAACTTCAAACTAACCTTGATAAAGCTACCACAATCCTTGAGAGAATAACTGCTGATATAGATGAGGCTGAGGATATGATAACTAATGACGAGCAACAATGAACTTAATATAGTTACATGGAATGTAAATGGAATAAAAAACAGGGTAGCTGACATTCACTATTATGTAACTCAAAACTCCACTGATGTTATTTTACTGCAGGAAACGGGAGATAGGGGTGAGGGTGCTCTGCTTAAGTTGAATGGGTATCAAGGTTACCACTTGCCAGCTGGAGAAGGGATAAGGGGTTTATCCACCTATGTTAAAAATTCCATACCGTCTGAGGTAACAGCATATCCTAAAAAAGAAGAGGGAATAGAGAGTATGAACATAAAGATATTTCTACAGGTCGGAGAGTTTAATATCGTGAATTTATATGTATCAAAAAACTGCTTTGATGTTAATTATACACCAGACAGCATTTTAATGACCTAACAATACTCGCAGGGGATATCAATGCCAGACACAGATCACTTGAAAAGGGAGGTGGTAACAATTATAACGGTGCTGCATTTTTCCAGTTTTTACAAGACCACCCTGATGCACTGCTTCTGGGTGAAGCTGATGTAACACATGTCAGGGGAGGACAATTGGACTAGCTTGTATATTAAATGGCCAGGGACTGAATGGAGAGTGCCGGGTAGTGCCGGAATTGTTGAGTGACCACTTTGCCCTTAAAATAGCCATACCATTGGAAAAACGACTAAGACCACAACATGGGAGGAAAAGAATAGTTTTACCCTCAAAGCAAAAGGACATGGACAACTTCATACAGAACATAAAAATGTGGTACAGTAACTATCAGTCCAGGGATGTAGACACTTTCTATGAGGATTTAGTTAAAGAAATAGAAGCATCTATGACAAGGAAGAGTAGTCAGCCACGCAGCTTTATGAAAAAGAAATATTCCAACACAGATGATCGTCAGTTACGGGAATAGGATAAAACATTTAGAGCTGCAGACAAAAAGTGGATACGGTCAGGAAAAGATGAAGCAACAGGCTGAGTAATGCTAGAAACGGTCAAACAGTGCGGTAAGATGTGCAATGAAGTAAAGGGGGAATACTGGGAAAATTTTGTAAACAGAGTTGGGCAAAATAAAAATGTACATGAAGTTTGGAGGGAAGTAAACAGGGTTCGGGGCAAAAGAAAAAAGGATATACTGCACCCAAGGCCTGAGAGCTTGGCCAACGAACTCATAGACAAGTGGTGCCATGCTGCCAGCAGTGACAGCCTACCACCAGAGGTCAAACAGGCGGTGTCCAGTTGGGAGCAGGAAAGAAGATACACAATCATTTGTGCACCGAATAGGGGTGACCAGACTTTAGTAGAAATTACAAGGGATGAATTGCTGCAAGCAGTTAAAAGAGGTAGATCAACCGTGCCGCGGGAAGATGGTATTACATGTGAGATCATAAACTGCCTGGCAGCCATCCAAGACGGTCCACTGCTCCATTTATTTAACATGAGTTATAGGGAAGGAAAATTACCAAGGGCATGGAAGAGGGCACTGATAATACCAATACCTAAACCAGGTGGGGGTTTTAGACCTATTTCCCTAAATCATGCTTTAGCAAAATGATGGAAAGAGTTCTGGTAGAACGACTGTGATATGTCATAGATGAAATAATACATGAATCTCTCTATAGGTATATTAAGGGGAAGGGATATGCGGGAGCTGTGATAAATTGTCTGTCGAATGAAAATGACTGCTGCCGAACATTCATCGACTTAAGAGGCGCATTCGACAAGGCAAATGGTGAAGTGATTCTGTACGAACTTGTGAAAATGTGAGTGTCTGAGAGGCTGTTATACTGGATCGGGGATTACTTACATGGCCGGCGGGCAAGGGTAGCCTATCAAGGAGCTGAATCATCTGAAAAGAGTATGGAGCTGGGAACACCACAAGGAGGGGTTCTTAGCCCAACTCTTTTCAATGTACTAATGAACAGAATTGCTATAGAAATATCTGGTGTAGCGAACCTCACCATCAATGCAGATGATATTCTCCTGCAAAGTAAAAGCATGAAAAAGATGCAAACAACGGTGACAAATTCTGCACAGTTATCATGGAAATTATGGCTCATCATTAATGAAGATAAAACCAAGTTCATGTGCAGATCTAAAAAAGAAGAGAAACTGGCAGTAAATA
>NC_137023.1:23576991-23626991 GCF_032717465.1 Coenobita brevimanus | reverse complement strand
GTACTCTCCCCGAGCGTAAATTGTTGTTCTCTGCCTGAAGTATCTGGCCAAGATCTGCACAGACAAATGACACTATCCTCAGCATTGCTCCAACCCCTCCTGAATGCTTTGCTGAAGGAGGAAGAGACTGAACTCTCTAGTGCAAAACCCCTAGCACCCTGACCTGTATCATCATCTCGATATTTTGCCCCAGGATCAATGTACACGGTTCCTGCTTCTGCCGTAGCACATAGGAGGCTTCCACGGCAAGACACAAAGCACCTGCCACCTCAGTATTGTATCAGAATATACACAAATCTCTGCCTTGCCCACAATCACAGCACATTGGAGGAAGGCGGTGGGTGAATCGGTAGGGAGGTGGTCTGCAGTCATAATGGACCCAGGTTTGAATGGATCCCGGTTAAGACAGGGAACAGTTTAAGGAATTTAATTTCATAGAGCAGGCTATACTGACCTGCCGAAAGACCCATCGACATGATACCCCCACTACTCATAATACAGTAGCATTACACCAGTCCTGTTGGGACAGCCTTAGCATGTATTCAATATGTACAGTGGGTGTTAGCACGGAATTGGTGACAGGTGGAGGTGTATGGTAAAAGAAGACTACTGGACCTTGGGAACATGCTGTGAAACCTTTGCCCAGTGTCAGACACATAACAAAAAAATCTGGTAGAGCTCAAGACACCGCATTCAAATTATTCCATCAGGAGACGGAGTGATTCATCATCCACAGTACCCGAGTGGCTGAGACAGGTTACTAAAGCGCATTTTTTTCCCTAATCTGACAGAAGTCACTAGGTCATCTCAGCTCAACTGATGAACAAATGTAATCTGACTGGACAGCCTACTTTTACTAATAACCAAGGAATCTCATTCTTATCTCATTGCTAAGACTTATCTATTTTCATGCAACCTCGACTTAGTATTCATATTATAGGAGTGGTCCAGTTCGTTTTGGTGAAAATAAACAAAATAAAAGCACTTGTCTCCAACCTTATGCACCAGGATATGCCTGTGACTCGCCTTGTCCTCAGCCATAATGGCCTTCTTATATCAAGAGTTATGGAGCTATCTGTTTGCTTGTTTTTCCAGGCATCTGCAAAACAAAGTGTATGTGCGTATGTATATAAGCACATACACGTATCAAAACACCACACATCTTTACCAGTGATGACATAATTGTCGGACTTCACAGATTGGTATTCAGTTCCAGCATACACAAAGGTAGAAACGAGGAATTGCGGTTGTGGTTTTTAGGTTAAAGATGGACACAGAAGTTGAATTTATCAGTACACGAACTGCAGCCATTGTGCATGGGTCAGTGCACAGATTATGAACCAAGGAGTAGAACGTTCTAGCCCACTCAAGGCCACTGATTGATGTCAGCCACAAAGTTTCACATGTTTCAGTAAAGGTCCTGTAATTGGTAAAACACCTTACTCACTCATTGACGACAGTGCATGGAGTACCACTGCAATATCTTTATCAGTGAAATGTACTGTTTTCTTCCTATCCTCTATTGTCCTACCAGAAGTGTAGGAGATGGAATCTAGACTTTCAGTCCAGGTATTGAAAGTGAATTAACAGTAGATGTCCCCTAAGTGGTTTTATGTGACAATAACCCCCAGCCACCCATTTGGATGCAAACACTGACTGTGCACAAGTAACTGGGGCACCTAAACTCTCTCTTGAACACTAGACATTTATTTATTAATGTTACTGCTCAACCAGTAATGATATCTGGAGAAGAAACCATTGGGCTTGTTAGTTCTGAGTTCCTTCAAGGTGCATTAATCATGAGTCAATAGAGGGTATCCCCACATATCACCAAGTGCCTCCATATACCACAAAGTGCCACAAAACTTTCAGTAATTTTCCTGAATGTTCATGATGCCAAGAAAGGTGCTTCCACATTACAAGTAACTATAACCTAAATGAACTAAAGGTCTCAATGAAAATAGTGTGCCTGGTTAATTAGATATTAATCTGTTTTAAATGCACTGCCAGATTGCAAATAATACTGTTGAATTTCCAGTCAATTATGTTTCCAGGCGTGAGACAAGGACCTAACACTCTTCTCCTCCTCTGCCCATCTGAAAGCAGTAGTGTTTATGCATGGCATTTGCAGTTTTATTATTTTTTTTTATGCAAGGAAGAAGGAACCGAAATTAACCCCTTAACCGCGGGGCGTCACTTTCGTGACGCTCGGCTACAATGGATCATACCGCGGGGCGTCACTTTTGTGATTCTGTGTTATTTCGAATTATCCCGGGCTCTCAAGTGGTGGCTTGTATCATATATCAGTACTGCCAATGTCCAACACTAGTCAGCACTCCAAATCTCATCTGTACTCCCATCCATTGTTGACATTTTAGCTATTTTAACCCCTTCCTGACTCCCCTCCCTACCTGCCCTCCATTACCCTCTCCTCTCACCTCCCACGCCGCACTGCGCTACGGAAATTTCCCCCTTCTCTTTCCACAGATTTCATCCATTGAAATAAGCCCTATGCCCTATATTTTTACCCAATAATATTTACCAAAAAAAAAAAAGGTAAGTGATAGTGTTATACTCCAGAAATTGCCTAATTATCACCTGACAACACCTCACGTGCATTCATTCGCTACATTACCACGGTAATTTCCCCTTTGATTTATGCCTTGTAATTGATGTCTGTAATAAAAATATATATCAGAAAGGAAGGGAGAATCCTAATTGACATTTACATTCACCTGGAAGTACCTATTTCTTTATTTATTGCCGAGATTTTCTACCTATAAAAAATTAGCCTGTAAGTTAGCAGCAGTCAGCCTAAAGTGTCATTGTCAACCCTTCCCTTCTCAGATAAGCCGCGGCATTTAGTTCCTTGTCCTCCACTGCAGAGACAACATGTCGCACTCGCATCCACCATTCCTGCCGCTTCTGCGCCCATTGCAAAGGGCCCCGTGACCTCTACCCCCAAGAAAAGTGTTGAGGCAAGCAGGAAAGGCCTCAGTGACTCTGCAGTGGCACGAGAACTTGCTGAATTGTCGATGATAATAATGGACAGCGATTTTGACGATTCCGGTGAATCGTGTGATGAGCCGGGTGAAATTATCGCGCCAGAAACAGCGACAACAAGTGCTCCTACCAGTGAATCTGTGTGTAGCTCCAAGGGAAAGGAGCCTTTACTGCAGGAAGGAAAAGAATTTGGGAAGGGAGTGAAAAGGCGGCGTGTTAGCCCCAGAACAATGCCCCCACGTGACCCAGCCCGCCATGAGTCACGAGATCATTCACCTCCCCGTTCCCCAAGCCTCGCTTTACTCATCTCGTCATCATCGTCGGCTGAGTTATCTCCGGAGTCTTCGTCGTCGGAGTCACCACCAGCATCAACAGTGAAGGCCGGCCGTAGAGGTAGAGGTAGATCTAAGAGAGTGAGAAGTAGTGTAGCTAGTAGGGTAAGGGCTGCTAGTGCTGTACGGCAACCTAGGGTCAGTGCGAGTGACCTTGACCGTGATAAGCCTCCCTCTCAGCCAACCTCCACCACCACCACCACCACCATCCCTCCACCGCCACGCCAGGGAATCCTGGACACCTTCGCGTGGACGGAAGGGTCAGATTTTGTCCCCGAAAACCTGGTTTTCAATGAGAGCTCGTCAGGAGTTCAGCCTGCCTTCACTATGGACGAAAATGCTGAGTGTGTCGACTACCTTTTGGCCTTCCTAGATGACGAAGTCATGCAGCACATATGTGATGAGACTAACAGGTTCGAATCACAACGTGCTGCTAGTGGTACAGGTGCAGCCAAGATGCAACAGTGGACCATGCTGGGAGTGCAGGAGCTGTATGTGTTCTTTGCCCTCATGCTTCTTATGCCACACTCCAAGAAGCATGAGTTGGAAGAATACTGGTCCATGGACCCCTTACTACCCTCACCGACCTTCAACAAGTACATGGCCAGAGATCGCTTCCGGAACATCATGGGAAACCTGCACTTTGCCGATAATGATGTACCTTCCCAAACTGACCCACTCTGGAAGATCCGGGAGATTCTGAACAGAATGAAGGATAAGTTCATGTCATTCTTCCACCCATTTCAGAAGGTTGTCATTGATGAGTCCTTGGTTCTGTTCAGAGGACGTCTTCAGTTTGTCCAGTACATTCCAAGCAAACGCCATCGCTTTGGAATTAAGTTCTTTGTACTGTGCGACTGTAAGACGGGGTACATCCTTGACTTCGTCATCTATTCAGCCAGCACTGTCGATCTCGATAAAACACCCCCCCTTGGCTTCTCAGGCTGTGTAGTGAAAGTGCTCCTAGAAAAGTATTTTGGTGGGAATCATGTGCTGTATACAGACAACTACTATACAGCACCGAAACTTGCCAAATACCTTTCTGAGCACGGCATTGGCTCCTGCGGCACTGTCAAAAGTAATCGTGCCAACTTCCCCAAATTCCTAGAGGCAGGAAACTCGCAGCGAGACGTGCACCTACGCAAGTCTGAGAAGATGCTGGCAATACGGTGGTATGACAAAGAGAGTCGTGCACATGCTCACCACCGTACATAAGGGGAGATGAGAGACAGTGGGAAGGTCGACCGTAGGACAGGCGAACCTGTGATGAAACCTGATGCTGTGTTGGACTATAATATAAACATGCGGCTGGTGGACAAGTCCGACATGATGATTGGTGAGATCGACTGCCTCAGGAAGAATACTAGGTGGTACAGGAAAGTTTTTCTGCATCTCATAGATATGACGATGCTGAACGCCTTCATCCTGTACAAGATGAAGGTAAAGCCACCCAAGTCCTTCTCCCTGAGGTTGTTCGCCAGGACTTGTGTCCAGCAGCTGCTGGAAAAATATGGTAAGGTGCAAGCAGCAGCTCCAAGGCGCCATCCAGTTACACTTCCCGACCGACTTGAGCAGAGGGCGTATATGGATCGGCACAGACTTGAGCTAATGCCTGCCACAGGGAAAAGGAAGGCTGCGATTCGCAGGTGTCAGGTATGTGCGCATACCACACGCACACCTGAGCATAAACGCACCTCTTGGCAGTGCGCTGAATGCCAGGTTCCCCTCTGTGTAACCTGCTTCTTCGATTATCACAGCCAGAAGCAGTTCTAACAGTGCAAGTGTGGAAGCAGAATTATTTGGAAATAATGTGTAAATAATGTGTAAATAATGTGTAAATAGCAGGTGAAAGCAATGGATGTTCAGTTCATATGATTGAACAGTGTACTATAGTTTCATCTTACTGAAAGTGACAGTGAATAACATATTGTAAGTAAAATAGAAGAGTAAATATTGAAAATAGAATAGAAAATGTAAATAGTGATGTAAGTAATTAGTAATATAAGAATATGAGTACAAATAATTTATGTTATAACAGTGAGAGTGAATCCGTGGCTCTCTACGTATTTTACTGACTGAAAAATAGAATGACTTCAGTGACAATAAAATAATATGACTGAATGAAACTTATGGAGAAAGACTCCAGATATATATAAGTGTGATATAGTAATAGAAATATAAAGTGTGAGGGGTTTTATGAATAATAAATGACAGAGTGCCTAGAGCGAACTAGCGCAGAATGCGCGGCGATCAGACGCGCTCGTAATTTCCATTGCTTTCACACTGTTTTTTTTTTTTAGTATGGATCCCAAACTACTAGAAAATGGTAGAATAGTGTTTATAGTGTTTGTATCTGGCTGTGGTAATCATATAACGGGTTGTCGGGAAGTGTAAAGTGGAGACTTAGTTACCCTACTTCAGAGGTCTCCACAAGTCCTACGGAAACTGACGAAGGCTCAACAATCATTCCAGGAGAAAGCTGAAGGTATGTGCTATAAGCATATATAATTTTATTATTCTAGGACTAATAACTGATTTTTAGCAAATATTTTTTGAGAGTCTGTCGGAGCCCAAATAACCCCGCGGGACACGCAAGTAATTGGTAAACAAGCCCGCGGTGTAGGGGTTAAGGAGCCCACAAACCACTCCCTCCAAGAAAAAACAAAAATAACACAACATAGAGCCCAGTTCAAGATCCGTTCATTTTTTAGATGCCTGGACACAATGAGTTTGAAAGACTGGAGATCATAGGATGTAAGAAATACTGACAGAGGGAGACAGTTCCAGATTTGACCTGTTGCATAAATGAAGGAGTGAGAGTAACGGTTAACTTTTGCATTAGAGTTGGGCAGAAAAGGGATGAGAGTTTGTTGCTAGATGGGCATGTAGCACCCGTCATAGTGGTGGAGGGGTCCAAGCAGATAGTTAAGATGAGCACTGACCATTGAAGTGCGATAAAAAAGAAATAAAAATGCAACAATGTGACGAAGTGACAGTGGTTGATGAGATCCAGTAAGAGGAGGAGATTTAATGAGACGAAAAACCTTTGACTCCATCTTGTTAACAAAAGCTGTAAGTTGGGAGTCTCCCCACACATGAGAGTTGTACTCTATGCCGGGGCAAATAAAACCCGTGTATTAAGTCAACAACTGTGCCGGGGTAAAGAAGAAATGGAGTCGGCTTAGCACACCCAATCTCTTGGAAGCAGATTTTACAAGAGAGGTAATATTATCTTTCCAAGGTATATCCCAAGAGAATGAAACCCAAAGTATCTTTAAAGATGACGCAGGAATGAGCTGGATAATATTAAACATTAGTGGATACTCCTATGGAAGATTTTGTTGGGTTGATAGGTGTAAGAACAGAGTTTCTGATGCATTAAAAACAACAAGATTACTTTTACCCCAGTCAGAGATACGAGTCAGTCAGACATTAGGTGTGCCATAGCCTCATCCGTTGTTTGTTGAAGTAACTGCTGAGATGGATGTTGTGGAATGTGAATGGAAAGGTGAAGAGTGGAATCATCAGTGTATAAGTGAACAGGGTTAGATGTGCTGCTTAGAAGGTCACTGATGAGTAAAAGGAAGAGAGCTGGTGATAGGACAGGGACCTGAAGGACACCACTATAGATAGACCTAGGAGAAGAACAGTGGCCGTCTACAAGAGCAACTACAGAACGACCAGAAATGAAGCTAGAGATCAAGACACAGGAAGAGGGATAGAAACCGAAAGAGGCCAGATTGGAAATTAAAGATTTATGCCAGACTCGATCGAAAGCCTTCGAGATGTCAAGTGCAATGGCAAAGCTTTCGCCAGAGTCTCGAAAGGAGGATGACTAGGAGTCTGAAAGGTAGGTAAGATGATCGCAAGTGGAGCATCCCTGATGGAACCCATACTGACGATCAGAAAGAATGTTGTGATAGGAAAGATGCTTTAAAACCTCTAAAAGAAGAGACTTAAAAACTTTCGAGATAAATGATGTTAAAACAGTTGGGCGATAGTTAGAGGGTTGGGAATGGTCACCTTTCTGTAGGGCAGGCTGAATGAAAGCAAACTTCCAGCAAGAAGGGAAGGTACGGTACATGTTAACAAAGGCAAAAGAGTTTACCTTGGCAGGGCGTAGGCAAAACAGTTTACCTAGGCAGGGTGTAAGCACAGAAGCGCAGTTCTTGAGAGCAACAGGAGGGACCACGTGAGACCCATATGCATTATTAGTATTGAGGCCAGTGATGGCAGAAAATACATCAGTTGAAGAAATTTTAATGCAAGCCATCAGAAAGTCAAAGGGGTTAATGGATGGGGGAACAACACCGGAATCATCTAAGGTGGGACTGGAAGAGAAAGTCTGGGCAAAGAGATCTGCTTTTCAGTAGAAGAAATAGCTACAGAGCCATCAGAGTGGAGGAGAGAAGGGAAGAATTATGAGATAAAGTTGCTAAAAAGGTATATGGCAAGATGCCAGAGGGAGCGGGAAGAATTCGAGTAGGAGAGTTCAGAGCATTTAGTATGGATGAAATTTTTTTTAGCAGAGCAAAGAAAATACTTAATATGATTCTGGCCAAAAACATAAAAAAGATGAGATTCAAGGGTGTGTATGCTCCGGTACCTCCTTGTTGTGGACAGCATTAGAACAAGCATGATTAAATCAAGGTTTCTTTGCATTACTCAAAGGATATGAGAAAGGAATGTATACTTTCAAGCCCAATAAAATAGCCTCTATAATGCACATGGCACACTCAGATGGCTATTGGCCATGGTAACAATAACCATTCCACGGAAAATCAAAGAAGTACAGCCTGAGGGCCTCCCAATTAGCAGCTTGAAAGTGCTCCAGCCGACATTTCTTTAGAGGGTCCACCAGCTGTACTGGAGCGATAGGACAGGTTAAGGTGATAAGGTTGTGGTTAGAGGAGCTCAACGGAGAGAAAAGATTAACAGTGTAAGCAGAAGGATTAGTTGTATGGAAGAGGTCAAGTGTGTTGGAACTCTCTCCAGGATAGAAAATATGTAGGCTTGTTCTCCAGGTGGATCAGTAAAAGGAGAAGAGAGCCAAAGATGGTCTGGACATTGAAATCTCCTAGAATGGAGATTTCAGAATAAGGAGGAATGGATAGGATGTGTTCCATCGAAGAAGTAAGGTAGTCAAAGAATTTTTCATAGTCAGTGGAATCAGAGGATAAGTAAACAGCACAGATATATTTTGTCCAAGAATGACAGGAAAGCCGAAGCCAGAGAGTCTAGAATTCATAAGAATCAAATTCAGTAACATGAGAGCGAGATAAGTTGTTGTGTACATATGCACAACAGCCACCTTTGGCTTTAAAATGAGTATAGAGAAAGTAGGAGGATACAGAAATGGGTTTGCTATTAGTTGCCTCAGAGAGCAGTCTTAGTTACAAGGAGAAAGAAAGATTTGGATGAGGAGAGGTGGTGCTCAACAGGGAGAAAGTCAGAGGAGAGGCCGCGAATGTTGCAGAAAAGAACTGAGTCAGACAGTGGTTCTAGGTATTTCGCTAAGTCGTCGCCGGGAGAGGGATTGAAGGCGGAGGCATTTAAGCTCCCCCCCGTCCCCCGGGGACTCCGAGGCTTCAGTATGAGACGCCATTTTGGTTGAATTTTGAATAGGAAGTGTAGTGTGTACTGTGCATGTAGATTGGTGCTGACAGTTAGAGAAACTTGCATCGGAGAGTATGCTGGCCTACTCTCTCTGTTACTGAAACACTGAAAAAGTTCAGCAAAAGAGGATGGTCAGGAACTAGTCCCGAGGGCTGATGAAACGGGAGCTCCAGCTCTCCCTGTAATCAGCATTCCATCCACCTTTTGAGTACCGACCTGCCCGAATGGTGCTACAGTCTACTCCCTGACGCGCATAATGTTTAATATTACGAGATAACAGTGGGAAAGAGGTCTTTTCGCTTTATATCCTCTGTTGTCCATATCTTTTATGAAAATGTAGAATGTGCCTCCAGCTCTAGTCACATTAATCAGACCCCATTACCCTTTCTTTATTTTTATTCCAACTAGAAATATACAGGAAACTTAGTTCAGCTATTTTTGTTTTTCATACAACATTGGTATGGGCTACAGTCTTTTGCTCTATAGCTCTGCCGTCCCAGTAACAGAGACCATGAAAGTAATACGACAGTGTTGTAATGTAATACTTCTTTTTTATACATCCATAATAGTAAGGGATCTGTGCAGTTGTGGTTGGCAAAGCTGTTGTGAGGATTTGTATGGTTGCTCCATTGTTATCTGGTTGGGAATCTTCACGACATCACTAATGTTTACCACACACACACACATACACACACATACACACATCGTCCTGATATCGCACGCATGACATAATACTATGTTGCCATAAATTCCAATCCTGCTCTATCACGGGGAAATATTATTAGAATTCACTTCCTTTCGTCGTTTCCTTACTTTTCTGTAAGTTTACTGACATGTCATAAAAATACTCATGCAGTTGCCAATACACTCTTTTGAAATTCACTCACATCAGGAAATTCGCTGGGCAAGTAAGACCCAAATGGTTTTATGAAGCGGAACGAATTGACTTCATCTGTTGTCTTATCATGAAAACAAGGATTGGTAGCGACCAGAGAACGACTGACAAACACCAATTTATGCCAGAACTTGGATATGATTAAATCCCTCACTACGATGACGTATTATTCACCCCAGACCTAGCTGGAAGAGCCACAATGTCTTCTTTAACTTCTTCGCCACACACAAGACTGAACAAAGTAAACCGGTAGTAGCAAAATTACTGTTGATGTAGTCATCGACTAGAAAGGTTAAATGAAAAACTGTTCTTAACTGATCTAACTTGATCTCAGCCTGCCATTCTCTGTCTGACCGCGTTGCGTGTAGATTGGAAAGCTTGTACCCTGAAACGATTTGTCAGTACCTGATAATGTTAGCTTCAGTGAAGCACTGGAGCTTAGTGAGGCTGTCCATAAAAGTTTTTGACTACAAGGGAAATTCTATGTTGTGTACCAATACAGTCCATAAAAATAACTCATTTTACACAATTTGCCGTCCTAAATTCATTCTCCGTCTTCTAAATGATTTTGGTAAACTCAGGGGTGGATTTTCGTAGGGCAGAGGTTAATAAAATCAAAACATAACATCTACCTCTCAATTAGTATCTTTCAGACCAAAGACAATAGCCTGATGGGAAAAGAAATAATGCGAAACTACGTCCTCTGGTTGCAGCTGTTAAATGCTGTACCTATCTATAGAAATACGTGTTTCTGTATGACCGCATAGGCTTTACTTGACCTATGTTAGCTAGTGGCTCAGTGATTAATGAAAACTGTCAACCATTGCACTGAAAGCAAAGCATATTAGCGGGTAATTCATGACTAATGGGAAAAAAAGTGGAGACCTGTCTGTTCAATCTCAAGGAAAAATCTTTTTCTACACACCCCACCCTCCATATTGCTCTCATTAATTTCCTCTCCCTACTCTATTCTAAGTTTGGATTTCTTTCTTCTGCTAACGCCCTTCATTGGAAATACTCTCTTTCAGGGAATGGTTGATCTACCGGGTACCGCAAATTATTACACATTTTTTGTATATTGGAAAAGCTTTAGCTTCTGGAAGATTATAATATAGCATATAACAAAGGTTAACAGGAAAAATATCTATAACAACTATGAAGGAATCGTATACAAAAGTGAAAATAGAAACTCATTCTCGACGCTTTAATAAATGTAAGACGGCCACCGAAACAGTTTTATAGAGTGAGGAGCGGCACGCGGGAGCATCTTGAAGGCAGCGTCAGGGATATATTGACGAAAAGCGTCGGTATAAATTGTGACGGGAAAATCTTTGCCTCTTATGATGGCGGACGCGACTCTAACTTCTGGGTGATCTTTATCAAGCACCAGATGACACAAATTCACCTTTTCGCCCCACAAAAATGCCAGAGTGAAAAGTTAACCCTACCAGAAAAAGAAAATTTTGGGAGTAAATGCTGATATTGCAAATATTTTTTGGACAAAACTTATAATTGACTAAACTTCCCTTTTGCATAGCAGGAAAGGCAACACAAAAATCCTAAACAAAGAAACCTGCATCATCATATTTTGTGCTGTCTGCTTTTTTAACCCTGGAAGTAAAGGTTTCTTATCAAAGGTATTTTCCAATAGAGAAGAGTCGCCCTGGAGGCTCTGCGTGATCTGATTCATCCACAAAATCTAAGTAATATATTGCAGACAAGACTCAGACATTTGCAGAAACGGGAAGAGACTTGGCGCCATACTCTCGTCTTCTCCTTTACCTACACCTCATCCTAAGCAGTAAATTTCTACTGTACAGTTACGAAAATCATACATATTATTCTTAAAAGCTTACTGGTCCCCAGAGATCACATTACTGGGTTTCGAAACTCATTGCTTACTGTCTCGTTTTTTTACGGATATGAAATCATTGAATACACAGTATATGTTCGTAGGTTACATGCAGTTATTGTGTAATTAAAATTAATTTAGCCCAATGAAAAATGAGTCAAATGACGCAGATGAAAAATATACCAGAAATTCTGTTTAACCTACAAGAATATTGGTCCTAATGTAATACTTAGCGTCTTCTGTCCAATGATATATTCTTTAGTTCTCCTTCCCCCCCACCCCATCCGCGCGCACGTGTGTGTGTGTGTGTGTGTGTGTGTGTGTGTGTGTGTGTGTGTGTGTGTGTGTGTGTGTGTGTGTGTGTGTGTGTGTGTGTGTGTGTGTGTGTGTGTGTGTGTGAGAGAGAGAGAGAGAGAGAGAGAGAGAGAGAGAGAGAGAGAGAGAGAGAGAGAGAGAGAGAGAGAGAGAGAGAGAGAGAGAGAGAGAGAGAGAGAGAGAGAGAGAGAGAGAGAGAGATTTGATACTGAGTACTCAGTCAGTGGTCAAGGTCAAAGGTCAAGGTCACATGGCATGCTTGCCTAAAAAAGTTATGATCCAATTACGATCAAACTTGGTGAAAGGGTTGAAAGTAAGGTAAGGTAAGGTATACAGGTTACGATTTTGAGAACAATATTTCAGAGCTAGTGTCACAAGAAGTCACCTAATCTGACCTGATACCATTTTTTATGTCGTGGGTGTTACACTCTCTGAACGCGCCTTCGGTATAACTTTAGAAGTAACCAACGTTACCGATTTTCATTATATTACGTCCCTGAACTATTCTAACCAAGACTTACCTTTTAAGCCTAGTTTGAGTTGGGGGAGCTAATTTTGTAGGGGTAGTCATATAGTGGCTTAGGTTAGGCTATCTCTCAGTAGCAGATGAATGTTGCGCCATATTGGCTGGTGCAGGCGTGTGCACTCGGTCTATGTCAGGCCCTAGGTTAGGTTAGGTTTGGTTAGGTTAGGTTAGGTTAGTTTGGGTTAGTTTAATGCAGATTAGAGTGTTTTCAATTAATTTTGATCTTGATTTCGGGGAAATCTTATTCAAAATAACAAAAGTGGGATTTTCCCCCCAAAATGAAGGTTGTGAGAAATATTTACTAGTTCTGTTAAACAAATCGGGGCCTTCTTTCTGGGCACCAAAATGTGAGAAATGTTTAATGTATCCAAGTCGGTATCCCTGCCGGGACACCGCTATGCAAGAATTTTCTGGTACACAACTCGTAGGGTGTTACCTTTCCCTAAAGTTGTCTAAGTAAATTAAACAAGTCTCATAGAGTTAGGCGAAACGTAAATTGAACTTAACTCACCTACAATAACTATTTCTCTTCTATCTCATAGCTAATCCCCCCTTGAATTGGCCAATTCGTAAAGGTTACTTAGCTAGTGAAGAGGGAGTGATCGTTAACCGATGACGATGAGGCTGCTTGGTGAAGTTGCTTGAGCAAGCAAGCGTCCTTATGGTGTTTATATACAACCGTGCTAACTCCACGAGAGCTAGGAGCAGAGTGTTAACTCCACAAGGTCTGGGGGCAGAGTGTGTTAACTCCACGAGAACTAGGAGCAGAGAGAGTGAACGCGGCAAGCCCCAACTCTTCATCGAATTATGGGTTGCCAACTCTTGTTTTAATTACAGTACTAAATACAGTTAAATTACATCATGATATGTGCAGGGCAAATTTAACAAATTAATCTTAGTTTTACTTAAACTAAAGTTAGACCAAATATTCCCTTTAACTGTGTAAATATCTTAATTCCACATCTGCCTTAACAGGAGAATCTTCCACTGCTTGCCACGTCACCTAACGCACAGACGCAGTTTAGGTCAGTGGAAAATACCACATAATTACATGTATTTACAATGTATAGTTGTCCACGGGGGTTAAATGCAGTAGCATTTAATTTATCAATAACAAGAATTATTAAAGAGAACGTCGTTTCTGGGTTATTAAAACCGCTTGAACAATTAACAACGGTCTCTATTTTTCCTCTGCCTTTAACCAGGGATAACTATGATAAAAATAGAGAGCGCAACTGCTCTGTGGGAAAATATTTCCCACAGTTTTGGGGCCGGCGGAAAATGATACGTTGTATCATGTAATATGACCCTTAGCCAAGAGTTCCCTCCATAGTTTTCGAGAACCCTGTGCTGCGGCCCCTCTAGGTTGCGCCTCTTGACCCATTTGATCTTCACCATCCTCTGGATCCGGAGTGGCTGCTAACTCAAGGGGTACCAGTTTATCAATAGTTTTTATACTGGTATGTCCCCTGCATTTTATTTTTACGAGTCTCAGCACCCCTTCAGAATCTGGGTATGTGGAGATCACTTTAGCAAATGGCCACTGGGATCTTGGCTGTTCAGTCTTCACTAAGACCACATCCCCTATGTTAATAACTGATTTGTTGCTGGCAGCTTGAGCTCCATAAAACCTCTCGCGTAGGCTCAAAAGATACTCTTTGCTCCAATGTCTATTCCAAGTATCCAGCACCCTTTTCAGACGTTGATATCCCTCCCGAAGATGTTGTCCTAAATCATTATTTTCTATGTTAGGATCATCAACCTCTTCCTGGATATCCACACAAGGCATCGGATGGAGCTTCCTGCCATGTAACATGTGAGCCGGTGTTAAGGCCTCTAGCGAGTCGCTAGTGTCATCTTGATAAGTCAGAGGTCTATTATTAACCCTGGCTTCAATTTCAGTTATTATTGTTCTTAAATCTTCTCTCGTGATCTTAGTTCTATGTAATGTTTTCCTCAGGCAGTTCTTGACAATACCAATCATTCTTTCGGTAAATCCATTTTGCCGTGGAGCTCTTGGAGCTGTGAACTGCCAAATACAATTTCGGATTCCCAGAGCCGACTTAACCTTTGGGTCGTTCATTAGGTTCAACAGTAAAGGTGCTGCTCCAACGAAATTAGTTCCGTTGTCGCTTATTAACTTCCCAGGACAAGACCTTCTAGCAGCAAATCTGCGAAAGACACTGAGGAATGTCTCAGAGCATAGGTCTTCCGCTAGTTCTAGATGGACTGCCCTTGTGTAGGCACAAGTAAATAAACAAATGTAAACTTTATGGAGAGTTTCCTCACCCGTAACAGTTATAGACCCTGTGTAGTCCACTCCTGTTAGTTGGAAGGGCCGACTTATGCTCATCCTTTCCTTCGGTAGGGCTGGTGTTCCTGGGTAGATATAAGGTCGCTGCTCATACCTCCTACAAATGATGCAGTTTTTGAGATATTTTTTAATAACCTGTCTACCCTTAGGAATCCAGTACCTTTCACGAATTTGGGCTAAGGTCTGCGGTACACCTCCATGGAGAGTGGAATCATGGGCTTCCTTTATAATAAGTTGTACAAAGCATCCACTCTTAGGTAATAAAATGGGATGTTTGGTTTGGATGGGCAAGTCAGCCTTTACCAATCGGCCTCGACATCTTATCAGACCTTTTCCGTCTAAGAACAAGCCTAAATTCTTCCTCAGCTTATTCCCTTTTCCAGTGTCTTTGGCCTAAAAGTTTATATATTTCCCCGTAAGAATTTCTTTGTACTCCTTTCAGCCAGTATTCTAGGGGATCTAATTTCTGAAACCCCTCCTTCTTATTCAAAAATTCAACAACCAATTTAGTAGTATTTAGAAGTTGTCTTATTGATGAGAATCGGCTGATGTCAATTACTTCTGGCTCAGGTACTATAGGATCCAAGTTCATTGCACTAATCTCAGCAATACTGTACTGTTTCTGTTCAGGCCAATCCTTAGTGAGTAACCATTTAGGACCTTTAAACCACAAGTTATCTTTGATCAGTCTCCTTACGGTCGAACCTCTAGAGAGCAGATCAGCTGGATTTTGTTTGGAAGACACATGCATGAATTTAAATTTGGAGGACAGCTCTTTAGTAGTCTTCACTCTATTATGGACGAAAGGAATTTTGCTGTCTTCCTTCCCTATCCAGTAAAGACAAATCTCACTGTCAGTCCATATGTAAATATTCTCAAACTGAGTATCAAGAGTTGTGGTTATATACCTGGCCAATTTAGTTCCTACTTCTTTGGAAGCCAATTCCATTTGAGGTAGGGTTCTTTCTTTAATTGGCGCAACTCTGGCTTTGGACATTATAATCTTACTATCCTCTCCTGTTGCGCAATAAGCTACTGCTCCATAGGCCCTTTGAGAAGCATCACAAAATATGTGTAAGTGCGACTTCTCATTACTGTTTATTTTCCTGGGAATACATATGCTTGATGTAGTTTCAAACTCCTTTCTAATCTGTTCCCATTGTTCCACATATGTCTCACTCAATTCAATGTCCCAGTCTAACTTTTCTCGCCAAGCCTCCTGTACTAAACATTTGCCCCTAATAACTATAGGACTGACAAATCCTAATGGGTCAAATAGCTTGGAAACCTGACTTAACAAGGACCTCTTGGTGAGAGTGACATCAGAGAACTTAATTGGTTTCAAACTTATTACATCAGCTGTTGTATCCCAGTTAAGACCTAACACATTTTGAGTTTTGGGAATGTCAAAATCTGGATAGTCCTCTTGTATTTTATTCCTCAAAAGCGGTGAATTTGTATTCCAGCTCTGTAACGGCAAATCTGCCTTCCCACATTCGGAATTGGCTACTTCATAAGCCTTCAAGGCTTCCGATTCTGTATCAGCAACACCTTGCAAATTATCCATATAAAAAGCCTGCCCTATTTCTGGACATTTGGCATTTTCAAAATGATGCTTTAAAGTGTTGCAAAGTAGGAAAGGACTAGCACAAGAGCCAAAGAGCACCGATCGGAAACAGTAAGTTTTCAATGGACTATCCTCATTTTGAGGATCATGAGGCCAGAGGAATTTTGTAAATTTCCTATCCTCATCTCTCAGTCCTATTCTGAGAAAAGCCTTACTAATGTCCGCTGTGTAAGCATAAGGTTTCTCTCTAAATCTTAGTAACACATTCCCTAACTTCTCTGTTAGTGTAGGTCCAGAGTATAGGCAATCGTTCAAGCTAGCTGATCCCTTGGACGCTTTACTACTACAGTTGAATACTATCCTTATGGGAGTAGTTACTGAATCCTTGCTTACAGCATGATGTGGTAAGTAGTGTCCTTCTTTGTGGTTAACAGGGTATTCTACCTCTTCTATAAATTTATTCTTCAATTGATCCCTTATAATATTATCATATAGGATCAGATGTTCTGGTTTATCTCTCAACTTTCTTAGAAGAGAATTTAACTGAGCTTTAACTGCTTGGTAATTTGTTGGTAACTCTGAATGGTTTAGTTTCCATGGTAATCCTACCCAATACTGTCCATCCTTAAATTCCACAGACTGATTATACAAGTCCAATGTTATTTTATCTTCAGGGGTTGGTTCCTCAGAGTGTATACCTACACTGTCTAGGTCCCACAGTTTGTGTACAGGTTCAATGTTTTCATCCAACAAGTCATTTATCTGAGTAGGTTCTAATTCTGCACCTATTCTAGCCACCATCAATGACTGTGTGGGGGTAACAAAGACTGAGTCTACTAGTTTGGCCTCTCCTTTAACTTGTTTTGGAAAAGGCAACTGACCCATAATAAGGTTACCTCCTGGACTCTTGAACAACTTTACCTTATTCCTTTTGAAAGTCCTATGTAGGAATCTTCCACAATAATCAGAACCAATTATCATTTTTATGGGACCCACAGTATCTGATTCAACATTCTGTTTAGCCAACTTTATCCCTGAGATTTGTAGATGATCAGAGGTTTCCTTCAATCCCTTTATGTATATACTTCTCTCCACAGTATCAAGCACAGCTGCTGTTATACGGCATTTATATCTGCCTAATTGTATTACAGGTCTAACTAAATCAAAAGACTGAGCCTTCGTAGTTGTTAAGAATCCTGTAATGGCTAGATTTACCTTGCCGATAACTGGTAACTTTAATTTCTCCACAATGTCTGCAGAAATGAAAGTTTTCTGAGCACCCGTATCAAACAGGGTACATACTAATTGGTTTTTATTCTCAAACAATACTTTCACATCTGCTATTGGTACTGCAGCTGGCATTACTAATGGAGCACTCCCTTTTGCAATTGTCATATTGACACTTGCATGTTTAGGAACCTCAGTTTTCATCCTAGGGCATAAAGCACTATGATGATGATCTTTTTTGCATTTAAAGCAAAGATTTAATTTAGTCTTACAGTCCGCGGCAGTATGTTCGGAGTTCATACAGATTATACAACACCCCAGTTCCTGAAGCTTCCCTACTCTAGAAGCATAATCAGGGTACTGTTGACAGGATGCACTGGAATGTTGCTCACCACAAAAGACACAAACTTTCCTGTCTTTTACCATGGAAGGTTTTATTTCCTTAATATCCTCAGCATGTCTAATCCTTGGCTTTAATACTTTATCCTCAGCCTTTAAGGAGCTAAGGAAAGTACCTATCTCTTCTTTAGGCACAGACTTAGTCGTCTCTGACTTAACTTTCCCAATCAGTTGGTTAGTGGGTTTTTTTCTTTACTTCAGTCTCCTGTTTGACCTCAGTAGTGTTTAATGTTCCTTGCAAATGTTTACAGAGTTGCATCAAGCCTTCCTCAATCTCTTCACAGGAGATATTATCCTTCTGGTACCTACTATACAAAGCATCCTTGGTTTTCGGTGGTAGCTTTAAGGACACAATTCTTGAAAGCACCCAATCTGATGTGTTAATATCTTCGTAAGTACCTAAGGCCTTTAAATTACTACTTAGTGCAATTCTAAATTTTTGCAAGGAATCAAAATCGTGCCTAGGCGTGGGTAATTCTGTTAGAGCCCTAAATAAATGATTTATAACTTGCTCCCTGTCTTCGTAATTTTGTCTAAGGATGGTCAAAGCCACCTCATAGTTATTTTCTTCTACTGGTAATTCTTTTATCAGTTGATATGGTGTTCCTTTGACCTGTCCTAACAAATACGTAAGTTTGGTGACTTTAGGGAGATCTTCTATCGTGTACCAAATATTTGAACTGATCCCAGAAAGATTTCCAGTTCTGCTCTCCATCAAATTCCGGAAGCGTTATTTGTGGTAACACAACTCTACTCTGCTGTGCCACAACTTGTGTTTCAGCGGCAGTGTCAGCTAATTCTGACTCTAGTGTCTTTGCTACAGTTAAGTATTCTTCTAATTTGTTTTCAAACTTCGTAGTTTCTGACTCTAAGAGTTCCTTATTCTCAGCCTTTACTATAGCCGCTTCTAAAGTTAAGTAACTCTCTTCGTACTTATTCCATCGATCTTTCAGAATATTTAGGACACTATTTATTCTCTCCTTGGACAGAGGTATTTGGTCCAACGACTGGTTACAATCATTTATGGCTCTAGTTACCCATCCTGCCTTACTACTAGAAGATCTTTGCAATAAAGAAACAGACATGTTGACGGAGTTCTAATTTAATAATTTAATTATGAATTCCAACCACAAATTTACCTCAACTTAGTAATGATTTGATTATTTTAAATTTTGAAGAGGGTAGGGATTAAGTCCTCATTGTGCAAATTATCCCTTCTCCCAATTTCGTAATGTTCATTACAGCTCAGCTAATTATTTAATTTAATTTTGAGGAGTGTGGGGATTAGGTCTATAATTTCAACCTATCCCCCAGGGTTATTAAACCTCTAGGGTTTTATTTCATCCCCACACTCAATTGCCAAAACACCCATATTCCCCGAGCTCAGAATTAATTACCTCAATACTCCATAGGCCCACCCATAGCTTGTACAGCATAGAACTCTCCTTTCTTATGTTCAACATAATTTATAAATTTCTGCAGAACCGCTTCCCTACCATGATGGTTCCAATGTATACCATCAGCTTTCAACATTGCTTGGAAGGGCTTGGCATTAAAATGTATGAAATCCCTTCCCTTCCTGGCCCATTGCAATTTTCGGTTTACAGCTCTGCTAATTAATTTATATGTTCCATAACAAACTGGAGAGCCATATGGCAGGTTTCTTGGCTCGAGGAGGGTTATGGCTACTGAGGATTTACAAGAGCCCTCTATGGCTCCTACCACTGCTAAAATATTCTCCACAACTTCATTGACCTCCACGTACTCATGGATATCATTTCCTCCAAGGAAAAGGACTGTACGGTCATGCTCCCAGTCTAGTACGGCATTCAGCCTTTCATCTTCAGAGAAAAAGCTTGCCTTTCCTCCCGGAGCTCTGTAGACACGTACGTCCACGTCTTCCACTTCAACCGAACGTGGTAGTAAACTGTGCCCCATAAAAGCAAGTTTAAAGACATTCAGCGCCTCGGCACACATTGGTTTTCCTCACTCGGGGCACCAAAAATGTGAAAAATGTTTACTACCTCTGTTAAACAAATCGGGGCCTTCTTTCTGGGCACCAAAATGTGAGAAATGTTTAATGTATCCAAGTCAGTATCCCTGCCGGGACACCGCTATGCAAGAATTTTCTGGTACACAACTCGTAGGGTGTTACCTTTCCCTAAAGTTGTCTAAGTAAATTAAACAAGTCTCATAGAGTTAGGCGAAACGTAAATTGAACTTAACTCACCTACAATAACTATTTCTCTTCTATCTCATAGCTAATCCCCCCTTGAATTGGCCAATTCGTAAAGGTTACTTAGCTAGTGAAGAGGGAGTGATCGTTAACCGATGACGATGAGGCTGCTTGGTGAAGTTGCTTGAGCAAGCAAGCGTCCTTATGGTGTGTATATACAACCGTGCTAACTCCACGAGAGCTAAGAGCAGAGTGTTAACTCCACAAGGTCTGGGAGCAGAGTGTGTTAACTCCACGAGAACTAGGAGCAGAGAGAGTGAACGCGGCAAGCCCCAACTCTTCATCGAATTGTGGGTTGCCAACTCTTGTTTTAATTACAGTACTAAATACAGTTAAATTACATCATGATATGTACAGGGCAAATCTAACATATTAATCTTAGTTTTACTTAAACTAAAGTTAGACCAATTATTCCCTTTAACTGTGTAAATATCTTAATTCCACATCTGCCTTAACAGGAGAATCTTTCCCTGCTTGCCACGTCACCTAACGCGCAAACGCAGTTTAGGTCAGTGGAAAATACCACATAATTACATGTATTTACAATGTATAGTTGTCCACGGGGGTTAAATGCAGTAGCATTTGATTTATCAATAACAAGAATTATTAAAGAGAACGTCATTTCTGGGTTATTAAAACCGCTTGAACAATTAACAACGATCTCTATTTTTCCTCTGCCTTTAACCAGGGATAACTATGATAAAAACAGAGAGCACAAATGCTCTGGGGGAAAATATTTCCAACAAAGGTCAAAACTAATCAAAACACGGTATTTTGCATTGGAAACCATAAAAATAATAATAAAAGAAAACGGTTACTTTTAAAAATTTACCGCTCCTTATTTCATTTCTGCTACTCCAAATTGTTCCGTTAATTTTAGAACAGGTTTTTTGAATTAGAAGATACGCACACATAACTTTCATCGAATGTTTTAGAACGGATAATCTCCCCTAAAATGAATAACATTGTATGTAGCAAGAATATACCAACAGAAAACCTGTTTCAAGGGTGTCAACCTTACATTGCTTAGGCAGTACGTTGATATGTTATATTCATTAACTCGGGTGATTCTACTCAGCAAAGATAAACCTAGCGTGGTCAAAAAGTTACTCACCGTCCTCATAAAATTCATTTATTTTTTCTGGGATTGTAGAATTATGTTTTATATTCTGGTTTGCCCCTAACGTTTTTATTCAGCAGAGAGAAGCCTTACGCAGACAAGAAGTTAATATTCGATGAGTAAATAGTAAAGGGCAGGGCACGTTTTTGTATAAGGCGGCAACAAATGTTTACATTTGATTCGACAACTGCTTGCAATGTTGATACTGTTCGGACACCCCCAAGGTTATCATTGGTGGCTACGTGGTTAGTGGAATAGTTTCATTCCCGAAAGGATGCAGACTCCTGTCCAGCCCGGGACGCAGAACAATTTTTTTTGTTTTTTTTTTATTCAACATGAGTATGAATGTATGTATATATGTATGTCTATCTATCTATCTATCTATATATCTATATCTATCTATCTATCTATCTATCTATATATATATATATATATATATATATATATATATATATATATATATATATAGATTGTGTGTGTGTGTGTGTGTGTGTGTGTGTGTGTGTGTTTCAATAAACTTTATTGATCTTCCCCAAGAATCAACATTCCATAAAAACATCCCATCTAATGTAATGCAGTCACAACACTCCTTTATGAAAACCCCCGCTATAATGTATATAATATTGACGGTGCGTTGCAGCACTGAAGTCTTGATATGTGAATGTGTGTGGCACATGGAGGACTGTCAATCATCGGGGGACAGGCTGTCATGTCAATGCCAAGAATCGGACATTACATACATACATACATACATACACAAATATACTGTGTATATATATATATATATATATATATATATATATATATATATATATATATATATATATATATATATATATATATATATATATATATAAAACAAACCTGAAAGATTATTTATAAAGTATCTCAACGAAACTGGGAGATAAGAGTATTTCCTTGCAGTTAACTGTCATCACAAATCATTCGGCTTTCAGTATGTTTTCGGATTAAAATTCACTTTCATTTGGGTGTGACGTGGTTGACAGCTGTATGCACGAAGGAAAACGTACAAGCATAAAGAACTTTGTTTACAACTTACAATGGTATAAACACATCCGCCTATTGCTTTATAGCTACGACAATCGAGGGTGCTGTTTATCTGTTGTGTCACATATGAGAGTCAACTCATAATACCATTTTTCGTGTAATGACACTTCTTGATTCTAAGACCTGTCAGACTGTTGTGCATAGTTTTATTTTCCTTGTCCTTCCTCATCACGCAGTACGAGGTACGTCTGGCGATCTAGATGTAACATAGAATGTTATGGGTCGTATTGTAATGGTTGATTGGAACTTGGCATAAACTGTCTGTGAATCAGGTATATAACATTTTTTTTTTTTAAGTTTATGCTTGCTACCACCATACGATTTTATTAAGATTCCATAGGCTGTTAGAACATGCGGCGCTACACACATTAACACCTTTATTACCAGTGATCTTTCGAAAGTTAAATAAAATCACCTGGTGGTAAAGTAAAGGAAGACATTACGGTATTTTGGAGGTAAATTACAATTTTGCAGCCTGCGGACATTAACAATTCCCTACTTTTTCTTCGTATCTCGCCTCGCACCCCTTACTCATCCTCTTCAGTTCTCTGACAACTTCAATTCCAGCACCAGTGTCGTGATATCCTGCGCTACAGTGTTCGCTCTCGTAGTAACTACACCTGTCTATCAATTGCCTGGTGCGGCATTCTGAGGGATGTCTTTGACAAAAGGATGTCCAGTCGTTTCTATTCCTCCACAGTATAGACCCCCTTTTCTACAACACCGTGCCCTCCCTTATATACTCTTGCACCCAATCTATACATTTCGATTCTACTATATACTTATTCAGTACTGCGAAGACCTCTTTACAGATGCATCGTGATCCAGCAAGACTCTCCCCTATCAACAGGATTGTCTTAAGTGTCCTATACATGGCGCTGCCTGGTGAATACTGATATATTCAGCTCAGAGGCAGTCTCCCGTAGTGAAGATTTGACGCAACCTCCGACAGGTGATGTATCCTGAAATCAACTCTAGGTTTTTATTACTTATTTCTCATTATTGATTTATTCATCTAGAGCATTTAATTATTTATGTATTGTTCATGACATTTTTCCTTAAACCACCAAAACCCAATCATCCTCAACGCTTTCATCCTAAGAACACAGTTTTCTTTTATCTATTCCTGACTAACGTTGAACAATTGAATTCAGCGTAGAAGAGATCTCTCTGGATGAAGGGGTTAACTCAGTCCCACTCCATCACTCTGTGGCCACCACCAATGCTGCCTTCTCCCCAGCCTGCATCCTGTAAATCTTTGCCCCCCTTCAGTGGCACAGCCAGGGGGGGTCCACGGGGGCGCAGGCTCCCCCCGAAATTTCTACGTGTGTTCGAGAATAGACTGCGAATCTTAAATGTCGAATACTTGTTTAATCCAGGGTGTAATACTCGGAATGTCACATATTTGGAGAACTGAAAAAATATGAAATTCTGAGTAAAAAGTCTTGTGTACACATATACTTTTTAAGACTTACATTACTTTAGGTGCAAAACAGATATTCGAATTTATGCATGGTGAGCCGTTGGCGCCTGGACGAGTGAGGAAAGGAGACAGGAAAGGAAGCAAGAAACATGTGCCACTCTGTGAAATTTCCAGTTTTTTTATGTACCTTATGACACATTATCTTAAAAACTGGAAACTCTGCTACTATACTGTTCGCGTTACCCTGATTCTCTCGTGCCCCGCCCCCTAGGCCCCGCCCACTCACCCGTCGGCCCGTCCACCCGAGTGAGAGACGCCAGTCTTTGCCATGCCACTGTTGGGTAAACATGTTAAGCGCTCTCCCTAATCGAAGTAACAAATCTTTTACTTAACCCCTTGACTGCAATTATATCTTTTCCATTTAACTAGGAGATGTTTTGTAATAAAGGATGTTGGAAAAAAGTACCGAGGAACCAAAGAACCGTATTGACTTTTTCCTTATATATAAGATGGGAAAGGAAAGACGATAAGAAATGTAGAACAAAAGTAACAGAGGAACGGGAGATGAATTTGAGAGGAGGAGGACGAGGAGGAGGACTGGCACACACACACACACACACACACACACACACACACACACACACACAGCACAACCCTTTTCCCTCTATAAAATTTTAATGTCACGTGTATAGAATCAAAATTCTTATATGGCATTGTTGGTATAAATAATTATACTGTATAAATAATTACACTATTGAGTAGGCGAAGCCAGTGATATTTCGTTATCCTACTTCTGTATTCGATCCCTCTGATTTTAATGAATATAATGAAATAAATAAGGAAAATTACGATATGATTATGATACTGTGGTAATTTACCAGGCATAACAGATGACTTAATATGTTTAATAGCAACAGCAGCACAGCTGAGATGTGTTAATGCCAAACTCCGAACGTCCTTGGCTCCAGAATTCAGTTGCAGTCACAGAAGGAGGCGGGGTGGTTCTTTTCAAACTGATTTTGATTCAGTTAGCAAATTTTAGTGCTTCCTTTGTCAAACGGAAATGAATTCAAAGAATTAAATAATACGATACTATTTCGTGGTAAGGCTCATTATTCTATGAGTAAGAAGAGTAATTATCTCAGCCAATCAGCAACGAGTAGAGCTGGAAGTGGGCAGGGCATCAGAAGGGGGCGGGGCACAAGAGAATCAGGGTAACGCGGAAAGTATAATAGGTTTATGTAATTAACTGGTTAGGAGTACCTGTAGGCACGTACACTAGGTCTACATGTGGCAGAATTGGCAAGAAAAATAAACTATCGTGGCAACATTTACCGGTCATCAACTGAGTGTCACTCTCTCATCACCCGCCAGCGCCATCAGTCATCAGTCAACTCTCATCAGATACTGTTGCACCAGTGACCAGTTCATACAACTTGCTAATTACCCTACTGGCACGCTGTACTGTGACAAGAAGTGAAAAGATGTATTCCGTGGGTATAGCTGGATCACTTTATTATGAAACGGAAGCAGTCGCAGCAATCAAGTATATTGGACTTCATGAATTCAAGTTCTAAAAGGTGAGTTTATGTTTAGCAAATGCATTACATTGTAGAGGGTATTATTACTGCCAGTAATAATAACAAATGATAATGTCATGCCATGAGCTCTACATAAGTGCAGGTGCATGCAGAAACTGGAAGCCATTGATTGCTTAAGTTTTTCCTTGTGATATACTTCTGGTTTTAGCTACCTGTGCCCTGTGTGGCAACCATCACTGAAGTAAACTAATCATCATTGAATTAAGTGAAGTATTTAACAGACGATGGATTTTCACTGACATTAGCATTAAGTGTGGTGAGTTGGGACAGTGCAGGACACAGGGTGAGTTGGAACAGTGGGCACTGCAATGCCAAAAGCCAAGACATTTCCATTTTAATGTGCCCATTCAATAGCCCTGCCCCAACTTTACAAATGTTGTTAATACTAGTTTTCTATAGAACCACGAATAATGCATAAAAAATGCGCAAATATGAAAGGGTAGCATTTTGACCTTTGTAGAAATTCATTTTTGAAAATACACATATTTTGTCAATTTTCCTCTCCCACAGTTTTGGAGCAAAAGGTCTACTTTTTGGTGGGTGAAATCTTCAGTTGTTATAGTTTTTTGTTACTTATCTAGAAAATGAATTTTTAACAGCAGAGCAGTGATAAAGGATTGTCCCGACTTGCCCACCATTTCTTTTTCATTCTTTTTCTTTTCTTTTCTTTTTTTTTTCTACCCAGGGTGAGTTGGGTCAACAATTTCATTTGTGATTTTGGCAAGGAAAAGCCTACTTTTCATGCATGATATACTACTATAATTTATAGATTGCTGTACTTATGGTGGTTTTGGGTGTCAACAAGTAGATATTTCTCATTTTCAGGTTGGATGTATGCCCTAAAGAGAGAAATACTGTGATGTGGATTATGGCAAAAAAACATATATTGGTATAGTGTTCAAAGTAGGGAAAAAGAGTTGTACAATGAAATTTTTGGAAAGGAGAGAAACTGAGAAATGCAACTGGCCAGTTTGTGACGATATATTGTATACTGATGATTTTCGGCAGTATATCATTGGTGGACCTGTCTTATTAGCAGGAACTGTACCTTTAAGAGGTGGACAAAGCCTTTCATGATTATAAAAACCATGTCTCTCAGTGAAATTTTTCAGCATAAATAGCTACAGGCAACTTAGTAGATCTCTTAACTATGGAATATGTATAGTGCAGTGCGTCCTTAAGTGCGAGGCGTGGGGGGCGGGGGTGCTAGGAAGAGTTGTGAGGTAGGATGGGATTGGAGTGCATTGGTGTTGTGATGAGGAGGGGTAAACTGAGATGGTCTGGGCATGTGGAGAGGATGGGGGATGATAATGGGGTGCAGAAATTGACAAGTGCTAATGTTAGGGGTAGGGTTGCAAGAGTTTAACCGAAAGGGATCCGAAAAAGGTCACTGAGTGTGACCTCAGGGATAAAGGGCTGAATAGGGAAGCTGCCAGAGATCGAGCAGCATGGAGAGCAGCCATTAGGCGACCAAGGCCGACGGATCAAGCATGTTGGAGCCTTTAAAAACGAAAGGAAAACTAAACGAACTTCAGATTGATTAATTGGATAAATGTTAGTTTATTTTTGTTTTTTTGAGCAATAATGCTCATTTAATTTTGATATTGCATTTTATATAAGGTAATAGAAATAAATGTAACTTTTGTGCTACATTATATATCAGCTAATACTTTGAAATTAGTGTCTCTTTACTTTAAATGAAATATTAAGTTAGAAAGTTGTATGTCCCAGCTCAGCCAAGTATGTCCCAAAACTGTCCCAACTCACCCGTCATTTCAGTCATTGTGCCCCCTTCCCCCCCGAATTATATTTCTGGCTGCGCCCGTCTCCCTTCCCCATGTTACTACCTGTAGGATAGTCACATATAATTTAGATGGAACCAGTAATTAAACTTGATAATTAAGTAAACTTATAATTCTTAAGATAATCAGTAAAATTTTTATCCAGCTCAGACAAACGGCAATAATAGGCAAATATAAGTATGTGTCTGCAATTTTTTTATATTAATCCTGCTCCTTCCACAGCCGTGTCCGTACCTTCGTATTACCCTCAAGATGAAAGGAAACAAGATGTTTTCAGCTACTGTAATTTAAACTGATTTTTAAGTCGCTTGTGTAGTCATGTTATACATGCATTTTAACCGAACAGATTATTCTAAGTTAAAGCTTAAGGCCAAAGTGAAGCACTGTTGATCGGCACGAAAAACATATCTTGTGGAAAGGTTTGACAAATTAACACTTCATCAAGAGGACTTATCTCAGATTTTTGCTCCTTCATTCTGATCATATATTTCTTTCACTTATTTGCAGACGATTTTACTTAGGTTCTGGGCTAATTTTAAACTATAGAAGTTAGATATGACATTGTTTCAATACAAGGGTGCTCCACCACAATGAATAAATTCTTCTGGAGGTAGCAAAATTAAAATAAGTGGTTTGCTGTCATGAAGATCTTACATCCTTATGGTTGAAGTCACATTGGCATGTCGAAAATTTTGGCAGAAGTGATCAGCGTTATTCCTATTAGCTCATTCAGCCAGAAAACGTCCTATACATATCATCTTATCACCAGATAATATTATTAAGTTTTAAAAAGGCAATTCAATGTGGACGGGTTCCATATAGTCTTCATTCACCTCTAGAGTACAAACCGTCTGTCCTAGGTTGAATAAAAGAATGTAAGTGTAGCTAGAACAAAACTTATAGACGACATCGTAGTGAAGAGAAAATGGCATTGAAATGAATAATTTCCATTCCAGCAGCATCATAAACCTCATGATACTGTTTTGATCATTAGGTCTGAGACTGAATCAGACGAGTTTGAAACCTATAATCCTGAGTCAACAGGTGTAGAGTCGAGATCTATGTGTGCTCTGTTAATATTACTCATACTTTGTGCCTTATATTCCCTCATCTTGGGGATATTGGTGAAATTCCAGAAGAGTGGAAAAATGAAGTGATTATAATAATACCAAAAAAGGGAGATTTAACCTAAGGCATCCCATCGACGTACGGGTACGTCGCAACATTTTGCCACAGCTAGACCCATCGACGTACTTGTACGTCGTGCAATTGGAAGGTTCATAATTTGCACAATTTTCAATTTTTGCGCATGATTTTTGGTTCGTATACACAGGACACCTTCCTCTATTCCTCTACAAGATGCCAGGCAGGTACAATGCCTTATCCCGCATGACTTCCCCCTCCCTCGCACGCCATTGTCTTGGCAATTCACCTGTTACCAATGACCTCGCCAATAAAGACATTCAGGGCCAGAGTGATTCCCCAATCGATGACAATGTGGAGGAAATAGTTTGCATAGCATTAGAGGAAGAAAGAGTCAGAAATGGTGATCAGGTAGGCTACTGTCATAAAAAAAGGTCAGGTATGTTGATGTGTTAGTGAGTGAAACAATGCTTATATTGCCTATATTACTGTTTGAAAACCAATATACTCTTGTACTACATATAAATTTCTACCAAATAAATAAATAAATACCGTTTATGAGTGGTGTGGAATAGTTACCCTCCCATAGAAGTCGTTTTCTTTGGAGCCAGCCTGATAGAAAACACAGTAAGGTAAGGAGGTACTGCTACCTGTATCAAGTATTTTAAACCTCAGGTGAGCGATTTGTCAACGAATTTTCGATGTTTCCCACCAAAAGCTGAGGTTTGAGCCAAAAATTTTTTTTTTTTAAATTGGTCGGGACTGGGGGGAGTCAGTGGTGGAAAATCGGTAGGGACGTGACGGGTTAAGTGTGTGTGGAAATGGGAGGGGGATAACTTTGACACCTGTAGTTGCAAAAGTCTTTTCAAAAATCTTGTTGAACAGGGTAGAGCCAGTAATTGGTATGATTTTAAAAGAACAAACGGGATTTAGAAAGGGTCAAGGCTGTAATGATCAGATTTTTATTGTAAGGCATCTAATGCAACAAGCTAATGAGATTAAAATGCCACTTAGTATGTGTTTTGTGGATTTTGAAAAGACGTTTGACAGGGTTTCACGTGGAGCTATGTTGAAAATTATAAAATTTTATGGTATACCAGAAAAGTTTGTAAATATTATTAGAAGCCTGCATGAAGGTACTTTTTGTAAGGTAATGGTGGGTGGTTCTCTGAGTGATCCGTTTCAAGTTAGATCAGGAGTGATTCAAGGAGTTCATTCACCTTTGCTGTTTGTTTTGGTTATGGATTATATTATGAGAAAGGTTGTAAGGAGAACAGGTGCAGGAATTAACTGGAAAGAAAATAAGAGGCTGATGGATTTGGACTATGCTGATGATATTGTACTGATTTGCGGAAGTATTTACGAGATGCAGAGGGTGCTCGATTGTCTGGTGGAGGAAGGAGAAAAATTGGGATTGGTAATAAAGTGTGGAAAGACTGAAATTATTAATATGAACGTGGAGAACCAAATCGATTGTGTAATTGGGAATAATGTAGTGAAGAATGTAGAAAATTTTAAACATCTGGGAACGATTGTATCATCTAATGGATCATTAAACAAGGAAACTGAGCAGAGGATTAGACAGGCTTGGCAGTCTGTTGGAATGTTGAAATCTGTTTGGAATAATAATATGCTTTCGATACATACTCAAGTAAAAATTTACAAGACCATGGTTAGACCAGTTTTAATTAATGGGCATGAGTCATGGTAAAGTACAACTGCAAAAGATCAGAAAGTATTAGGATTTGAGAATAAAATACTGAGAAGGATTCTTGGGGTAAAGTGGCAAGACAGAGTTACAAATACAAGAGTAAGGGATATTACGAGAGTGGAACCAGTTGATGAATATGTGAGACTGTCTCACTGGAAATGGCTGCGGCACATAAATTATGTAGAAAAGAATACAGAATGTGCCAGAGTGGACTGCTAGAAGAAGAAGAGGCAAAGGTAGGCCGAGAGAAACCTGGTTGAGGAAAATGAAAAGAGAAGCAGGAAAGGAGTGTTGGTGGGACCTGAAGGAGATGGCAAGAGATAAATATTGGTGGAGAGAGTTCATCGAGGACCTTTGCATCCCGTGGGGTGTCACAGGAAATGACTGATTGATTGATTGATTCCCCCATCTCCATCCGTCATTCTTCGTGTTTGGGAAAACGATGATGGTGATGATGAACAGGAGGATGAAGACAATGATGATAATGAGGATGACAATTATTATTATAGTTATTATTATTATTATTATTATTATTATGAAAAGAGAAGCAGTTATATGGGGCTGAAACATGGAATATGGGTGTAGCAGAGAGGAAAAGCTTGAATGTAATGGAGATGAGGTGTCTGAGGAGTATGTGTGGAGTGACGCGTATGGATCTGGTGAGAAATGATGAAGTGCGAAGTAGAACTGGAGTTGTTCGGGAGATGGCTGGTAGAGTTGAGCAGAGGGTGTTGCGATGGTTTGGGCATATGGAGAGAATGGATAATGAGCAATTGGTGAAAAAGATAACTAAATCTGATGTGAGAGGTGTAAGGCTGAGAGGAAGACCACGAATAGGATGGATGTACAGTGTGAAGAGAGAGCTGGATGCGAGAGGGATGTCTGTTGAGCAAGGAAGAGTGGCTGTGCGTAACAGAAATAAATGGAGAGAAATTGTGAATGCATAAGTGATGACGCAGCCCTGAGGGGATATTCTCCCACATTTGGTCTGATCAGCTAGTCAGGTCAGGTGTGGGTAAGGGGATGGGTCGGTTATGATGTGGCAGGGGTAAACCAGTTCTGCTGTCGGGCCCTGCTGTGGATGTCACTGATTGCATTGCGCAGTTGACCCTTGTGCGGTGTGGTGCGGTGAGGATCTGTCTGTTCTCCCCTTTGGGGCTAAGATGCGAATGTGTTTGAATGGATGAGTAAATGGGGAGTGTGTCGTCCTGTCTCGGCTACCTCCCTTTCCCTGGGGGAAGCAGCCTAGGTATACAGATAGATAGATAGATTATTATTATTATCATCATCATCATCATCATCATCATGTGGTGTGCGGGATGAAGAGAAGATGGAGTGGGGTGCAAGGAACAGCAAGGTGGAATGAAGAGGTGAGACAGGCTGTAACACAAAAGAAGAAAGCATACAATGAATAGATGAGAAATAGGAGCGTGGAAGAAGTTGAAAGGCGGAAGAGAGAGTTATATGTAGAAAGAAAAAGAGGTGAAAAGATTAGTAAGAGAGTGTAAAAAGAGAGTGGATGAGGAATTTGGAAGAAATTTGTGTGTAAAGTGAAGGGACTGTAAGAAAATGTTCTGGAAAGAGGTGAAGAGAGTAAGGCATGGTGGAAGTGAAGTTAGCAGGGGAGTGAAAGATAAAAATGGTAGATTACTAATGGAGAAGAGAAAAAAAGTGAGCAGATTGAGAGAACACTTTAAGGAATTGTTGAACATAGAGGATGGAAGTGATGCGAGTATAAGTGGCTGGGGAATGGCTGGGAGAAGGAGGGAGGTGAGAAGACAGGAAGAAATCAGTAAGATAGAAGTTATGGAAGCAATGAAGAAAGTTAAATTGGGGAAAGCCCCAGGAATAGATGAAGTGTATGGTGAAATGTTGAAGCATGGGGGAGAGATAGTACAATGGATGTGGAAGATGTGCAGATTGGCCTGGGAAGAAGGTAAAGTCGAGGAGGATTGAAAATCAGGTATAATTATTCCCTTGTACAAAGGGAAAGGGGAAAAAGAAGTGTGTGGTAATCATAGGGGCATTTGTCTTCTTAGTATAATAGGAAAACTGTATGGTAGGATACTTACTGACAGAGTTAGGGAAATAACAGAGGAATTAGTTGGAGAAGAACAGGGAGGCTTTAGGAAGGGAAGAGGTTGTGTAGATCAGATATTCATTCTTAGATCTTTAGTGGAAAAGTTTCTAGAGAAGGGAAAGAAGTATATGCGGCTTTCATGGATTTGGAGAAAGCATATAAAAGGGTGGATAGACAAGGATTGTGGAAAATATTAAGAATATATGGAGTATATGGGAAGTGGTTGAAGGCCGTGAAGAGTATGTATGAGTGTGCTAAGGCTGCAGTGCGTGTGGATGGTGAACTGAGTGAATTTTTCTCATTGAAGGTTGGGTTGAAACAGGGATGTGTCATGTCTCCATGGTTGTTCAATCTGTACATGGATGGGGTAATAAAAGAGGTACAAGGTAGGGTAGTGGATGTTGGAGTGGCCCTGGTGAGAGAGGGTAGTGTTTGGAAACTCCCTGTACTGTTGTTTTTAGATGATACTTTGTTGTTGAGTGAAGACGAAGGGAAGCTGCAAGGCTTGGTGAATGAGTTTGGGAGAGTGTGTAAGAAACGGAATCTAAAGGTGAATGTTGGGAAGAGCAAAGTGATTGTCTTTGAGAGAGGTAAAGTCAGTGAATGTACTGTACAGCGAGGTTGGATGGTGAGGAATTGGAAAATGTGAGTACGTTTAAGTACTTGGGTAGTGTGATGAGTAAGGATGGAGGTTTGGAGGGTGAAGTGCGTGAAAGGGTACAGCAGGGAAGAAAGGTTGCTGGTTCCTTGAAAGCAGTGATAAGAAACAGGGAAGTGAGCATGGAAGTGAAAAAGTTACTACATGACTGTATTTTGATACCAACTCTAACGTATGGAAGTGAAGCTTGGACATTGTTGGAAGGGCACAAGTCAAGAGTGAGTGTAGTGGAAATGAGTTATTTAAGAGGAGCTTATGGAGTCACATGGAGAGACAGGCTGACAAATGAGGATATAAAGGAGCGTTGTGGTGTGGATGTGAATGTGATAGAAAGCGTTAGGAGGAATACACTGAGGTGGTTTGGCCATGTGGAGAGGATGGAGGGTGAAAGACTGACGAAGAGAGTGTATGTGAGTGAGGTGGAGGGGGGGAGAGGGAGGGGGAGGCCGAGGATGAGATGGAGGGATGGGGTGGAGAGGAATATGAGAGGGGAGTGTGAGTTGGGAGAGGGGCAGTGAAATGGTGGGGGACAGGGCAACGTGGAGGCGATTTGTTTATGGCCACCCCAAAGGGGACTGAGGCGTCTGGCAATAGATCGATAGATAGATAGATCATCATCATCATTTTTCCGTGTTCTCTTCACCTTAACTAGGCGTAAAGTTTCCATCCCCCCATGTCGAATGTTAAGTTATAACAGTAAACAAGACGGAAACCTCAGAGAGAAATACAGGCGGCTCCCATTTGGTGTAAGGGCTGAATATTTGACTTTCTTCTGTGGCCATGATCATCGACATTTAGCCTACTTTCAAAATGTAGACTTCGTTCTTGCCTAAAAATTAACCCTTCCACCAACAATCGTTATAAGCAGACCAAAAGTGTGTGAGATGACTGTCCAGTGGAGTGCCCTCAATATCTGATCTGTCAGTTGGCCTTGATCTTTGATTCAAAATAGAATCTTGTTAGCCACGTTTTAGCCTGTACTATTCCAGAGTTTAGTCTGATTCAGATAAAAGCTGTTTTTAATGACCTTGACATGTGATCTCGGGCTTTGGCCTACAATTCTATTTAAAAAATATATATCAACTCCTTGAGTGATCCACAACTCATCCAAGAAGTTTTATGGAAGTCAGGTCAAAAACTTTTTTTTTTTCACACTCAAGCACATTTGTCAAAATTTTACCTTGCCCTATGAACTTGATATCTGAATAATTGTTGTCTGACCCTTAACCCTTCTATCAACCTTGGTTCAAATCAGATGAAAACTGCTAGAGTTAATTTTGCCCTGCCACCATGGCGTTTAAGTGTTCATTGTGATCATGACTTTTGGTTGATTGTTCCCAAAACCTAATCATTGTTAATGTTGTCTTACCTTTAACCCTTCCACATAGTTTCATCTAAATCAGAAAAAAAAAAAAAAAATTTAAACGACCTTGACCTCTGACCTAAACTTTCACCTATTAAAAAAAAGAAAAAAAAAATTGCTACTTGGCTAGCCCTCTTAACCATTTCATCAGGTTTGGCTAAAACTAGATCACAACTGTTTCATTTACTTGAAAAACACGCATGCAATTCAAAATTTGACCTTGCCCTGTGACCATAACCTTGGACTGAGTGTTCTCAGAAGTAAATTACTTTATTCATGGCTTACCTTCAACCGTCCCCCAAGTTTGATCTGAATTAGATAAAAACTGTTTAAGTTGATTTTGCAAGGTCAACATTTGGCCAGAGGAGCAACCTTGACCTCTGACCCGATGTTCACAAAAACAGTAGATTTCCTAGGAGATCCCTCGCCCCTCCAACGAAGTTCGTTAAATATCAGATAAAAGCTATTCGACTTATGTTACACACACACACACACACACACACACACACACACACACACACACACACACACACGCACACACACACACATACGCACACCAAAACAAAACACACACTCTCACTTCGTGAGAGCACGGTTGCAGTTAACAGTACAGTCGAATATGGTACTAGTCGCGAAAAAGTGATGGAGAACGAATTTAGGGTTGACATATTATTTTACCAATGAGGTATGGGAAACAGAGTGGAAAAGGAGGGAAATAACCGCAGCGTTCAATTTCATACAGTGTAGATGTTTGTTTACATACCAGTCATTGTTTTTCTATAATTATCGACCTTCATTTCTTATCGTTAAAAGAAAACTGAATCCATGGAGGAATATTCATTATCCTGTTAAACTTAGGTAACAAACAACAAAATCTTTAGAAAAATGGTTGAATATTTTAGTTCCACAAACCCTCAAACATGTTTTCTATTGACCTTGAGCTCTTGCCTACAGACTCTGACGGAAGAGAGGGATTGAACCTTAAACTTTAATACCCCTCAACAGGGTAGGGAAAAAATCACACGGTTTTTCATAAAAATCCAAAACCATGGTTTGAAAAAATAATTGCTTTAATGGTTTACTTGGTTTTAATGTTTACTCTCTCTCTCTCTCTCTCTCTCTCTCTCTCTGTATATGCACGTGTGATGACAGGAGTGAGAGAAAGACAGGTTTTGGGATGAGCTGGATGAAGCAGTGGGAGAAATGCCCCGGAACTATAGTTATCGTAATGGGCGATATGAATGGAAGAGTATGCACTGGTCCTGGGGATGAAATAATGGGTTTTAATGGTGTACCAGGAGAAAATGATAATGGGAAGCGACTGGAGGATATGTGTCGGGAAAGGAGGGTGTGCATTTGTAACTCGTATTTCAAACACAAAGATGCACAAAATATACATGATATAGAGGGAACAGGGATGGTGCTGAAAGGTGCCTGATTGATTACATGCTCGTAGAGTGGTCGATGCTGGGAATGGTTGCTGATACGAGGGCCGTGAGAGGAAGATGTGGAGGTCTGTCAGATCAGATGATTGTGGTATGCAAGACCAAGCTGAGGGGAGTGAGGTGGACCAGGAGAGAGAGGAGCAGTAAGAATGAAAAACTGAAAGTCGAGAAGCTGAGGATCAAAGAAATGGCAGATGGATTCAGGACCAAAGTAGGGGAGGAGTTAGAATCAGTGAATATGAATGAAATAAATCTGGACAGCCTGTGTAATGCACATAGGGATTGCTTAGTTAGGAATGCTAAAGTGGTGTGTAGGGTGGCAAGAGTAACAACAAAGAAGAAAGTTATGGCATGGTGGGATTAAGAGGTTAATAGAGCAATGGAGGAAAAAAGGAAGAAGTGGCTGGAGTGGTTACAAAACAGGGGTTCAGTTGAAATAAGAACTGAATATACTGAGTGCAAGGAGCACGTAAAGAGACTAGTGAAGAGGAAAAAGAAAGAGGTAAATCATGATCTAAGAAGAAAAATGAATGCAAATTACTCTGAAAACAGGAAGTTATTCTAGAAAGAGGTGAGGAAATGTAGAAGTGACAACGGAAAGAAATGTGAAAGTGTGAAGGATGTAAGTGGTACTGTAGATTATTAACCCATAGGGATGAAGTAAGGACTAGATGGAAAGAATATTTTGAAAGCCTAATGAATGCTGACTGGGTAGGCTCTATGATTCTATCAAGATCGAAAAGCTTTCGTGAAAGAAATGTGATAGATTCTTGCCTAATTTCTGGCACATATGAAAAGAATGTAAACATGAGCTATGGTAACAACTAGTAGAGAAGGGGGAAAAGTCAGCAGATGAAAAGAACACTTTAAAGAATTGCTGAACATAGAGAATGAAACTAATGTGAGTGTAAGTGGCTATGGAATGGCTGGGAGATGGAGGGATGTGAGAAGAGAGGAAGGATGTGACAAGAGAGGAAGAAATCAGTAGGATGGAAGCTGTAGAAGCAACGAAGAAAGTTAAAGTTGGGAAAGCTCCAGGAATAGATGGAGTGTGAGGTGAAATACTGAAGCACGGGGGATAGACAGTAGTAGAATGGATGTGGAAGATGTGCAGATTGGCCTGGGAGGAAAGAAGAATCCTGGAGGATTCTATGTCAGGTATAATTATTCCGCTGTACAAAGGAAAAGGGGAAAAAGAAGTATGTGGTAATCATAGGGGCATTTGTCTCCGTAGTGTAATAGGAAAAGTATATTGTAGGATACTTACTGACAGAGTTACGGAAATAACAGAGGAATTAGTTGGAGAAGAACAGGGAGGTTGTAGGAAAGGAAGAGGTTCAGTAGATCAGATATTCATTCTTAGATCTTAAGTGCAAAAGTTTCTCGAGAAGGGAAAGAAGTTGTATGCGGCCTTCATGGATTTGGAGAAAACATATGACAGAGTGGATAAACAAGGATTGTGGAAAGTATTAATAATATGTGGAGTAGATGGGAAATTGTTGAATGCCGTGAAGAGTATGTATGAGGGTACTAAGGCTGAAGTGCGTGTGGATATTGAACTGAGTGAATTCTTCTGTCTGAAGGTTGGATTGAAACAGGGATGTGTCATGTCTCCATGGTTGTTCAATCTGTATCTGGCTTCGGCTTTCCTGTCATTCTCTGACTAAATATATCTGTGCTGTTTACTTATCCCCTAATTCTGCTGACTATCAAAAATTCTTCGACTATCTTACTTCTACGATGGAACACATTCTATCCATTTCTCCTTGCTCAGAAATCTCCATTCTTGGAGATTTCAATGTTCACCACCACCTTTGGCTCTCCTCTCCTTTCACGGATCCACCTGGTGAACAAGCCTACATCTTTTCTATCCTTAATTACCTAGAGCAGCTTGTACAGCACCCTACCCGTATTCCTGACCGCCTTCGAGAGAGCTCCAACATACTTGACCTCTTCCTCACAACTAATCCTTCTGCTTACTCTGTTAATCTTTTCTCTCCGTTGGGCTCCTCCGATCACAACCTTATTACCGTAACCTGTCCTATCACTCCAGTACGGCCTGTGGACCCTCCAGGGAAACGTCGTCTGTGGCATTTTGGAGCCGCAGACTGGGCGGCCCTCAGGCAGTACTTCTTTGATTTTCCCTGGAATGATTATTGCTTCCATGGCCGTGAGCCATCTGATTGTGCCTTGCACATTACGGAGGTTATTCTCTCGGGCATGGAAGCATACATTCCTTTCTCATATCCTTTGACTAACACAAGAAAGCCTTGGTTTAATCTTGCTTGTTCTAATGCTGTCCGCAACAAGGAGAGGGCCTACAAAAGGTACCGGAGCCAACCCACCCCTGAATCACATCATCTTTACGTTTCTGCCCGGAATCGTGCTAAGTCTGTTCTTCGCTCTACTAAAAATAATTTCATCCATACTAAATGCTCTCAACTCTCCAACTCCAATTCTTCCCGCTCCTTCTGGCATCTTGCCAAAAATCTTTCTAACAACTTTACCTCATCATCCTTCCCTCCTCTTTTCTACTCTGATGGTTCTGTAGCTATTTCTTCTACTGATAAAGCAGATCTCTTTGCACGGACTTTCTCCTCCAATCCTACCTTAGATGATTCCGGTGCTGTTCCTCCATCACTTCCCCCCTCTGACTTCCTCATGGCTGACATTAAAATTTCTTCAGTTGATGTATTTTCTGCCATCACTGGCCTCAGTACTAACAAGGCATATGGGCCTGATGGGGTCCCTCCTGTTGTTCTCAAGAACTGTGCTTCTGTGCTTACACCCTGCCTAGGCAAACTCTGTCGTCTTTGTCTGTCAACTTGTACCTTTCCTTCTTGCTGGAAGTTTGCTCTCATTCAGCCAGTCCCAAAGAAGGGTGACCACTCCCAACCCTCCAACTATCGTCCAATTGCTTTAACGTCCTGTATTTCAAAAGTTTTCGAGTCAATTCTTAATAGAAAAATTTTAAGGCATCTTTCCTATCACAACCTTCTTTCCAATCGTCAGTATGGGTTCCGTCAGGGACGCTTCACTGGCGATCTTCTCACCTACCTTTCAGACTCCTGGTCATCCTCCTTTCGGGACTTTGGTGAAAGCTTTGCCATTGCACTTGACATCTCAAAGTCTTTCGATCGAGTCTGGCATAAATCTTTAATTTCCAAACTGCCCTCCTATGGTTTCTATCCTTCTGTCTGTGCCTTCATCGCTAGCTTCCTTTCTGGTCGTTCTATAGCCGCTGTTGTAGACGGCCATCGTTCTTCTCCTAGATCTATCAACAGTGGTGTTCCTCAGGGCTCTGTCCTATCACCAACTCTCTTCCTTTTATTCATCAATGATCTTCTAAGCTGTACATCTAACCCTATCCACTCATACGCTGATGACTCCACCCTTCACCTTTCCATTCGGTTCCCGCAACGCCCATCTCAACAGTTACTTCAACAAACAAGGGATGAGGCTATGGCACACCTAATGTCTGACTTGGCTCGTATCTCTGACTGGAGTAAAAATAATATGGTTGTCTTTAATGCATCTTAAGACTCAGTTCTTACACCTATCAACCCGACAAAATCTTCCACAGGTATACCCACTAATGTTTAATAATATTCAGCTTAATCCTGCATCATCCTTGAACATGCTTGGGGTTTCATTTACTCGGGACTTATCTTGGAAAGATCATATTACATCTCTTGTAAAATCTGCTTCCAAGAGATTGGGTGTGCTAAGCCGACTCCGCTCTTTCTTTACCCCTGCGCAATTGTTGACTCTATACAGAGGTTTTATCCGCCCCTGTGTGGATTACAACTCTCATGTGTGGGGAGGCTCCCCACATACAGCTCTTCTCAATAGGGTGGAGTCAAAGGCTTTTCGTCTCATTAACTCTCTTCCTCTTACTGACTCCCTTCAACCTCTGTCTCTTCATCGCACTGTTGCATCTTTATCTCTTCTCTATCGCTACTTTAATGGTCACTGCTCCTCTGAACTGTCTGCTTGCATTCCTCCACCTCTACGACGGGCGCGTAGCACCCATCTGGCAGCAAACTCTCATCCCTTTTCTGTCCAACTCTCTAATGCAAGAGTTAACCATTACTCCCAGTCTTTCATTTATGCAACAGGTCAGCTCTGGAACTGTCTCCCTCTGTCTGTATTTCCTGCTGCCTATGATCTCCAGTCTTTCAAACGCAGTGTGTCCAGGCATCTCAAAATGATCGGATCTTGAATTTGGCTCTATATTGTATTTTGTTTTTCTCTTGGAGGGAACTGTTACTGCGGGTTCATGGCCTTTGGTTCCTTCTTCCTTGCATTTAAAAAAAAAAAAATATGGATGGGGTTATAAAAGAGATACAAGGTAGGGCAGTGGATGTTGGAGTGGCCCTAGTGAGAGAGGGCAGTGCTTGGAAACTCCCTGTACTGTTGTTTGTAGATGATACTGTGTTGTTAACCCGCTGCATCCCAGTTATTTTTAACCTTATGGGTCGCCTTCGTGCCGGCCATTTTTTGACCATTTTTTATTGGCTAAAATGATAGATTTTTATGTGAAAACAACGAATTTCACCATTAAAATTCTCACCAAAGCTCGGAAATGGGTTTTATTGAGTCCTGCATACTCATATACAGGTATACCCACTCTCACGCTAACTACCTAGGTGTAAAAAAAAACGTTTTCTGTGTAAGGTATACTCAGGTATGCTGGGAAGGTATAGCAGTGATTAGAACACTTTTCTGATTACTTATTTATCACAATTTGCGTGTCTTTCTCACTATGAATGCATTATCTTTCATTTACTTGAAGATAGGTACAACCTGACTTCATTATGTACAGTCGTGACACTTACAAGATGGTATTTACAACTGGACTTCACTGTATAGTCCCTACACTTACAAGAAAATATCTGCAACTTACACTGAGGTGAAAATATTTACAAGATGTCTTCACTATATATAGCACTGGGTGAGGCACACAGGCAGGGTGAGGCAGAGTGAGCGTGAGAGGGAGAGAGAGTGAGTGTATGGCCTTGACAACCTGGCGGATGGTAGAGGAACAGTTACCATACATGCCTGCCTATTTTTACCCGTGAATCTTGAAAAATGCAGTCATAGTGATTTTTTTTTATTTTAAACAGTTTTAAAACGGCACTGGCACTGGCCATGGAATTATGTCAGACCGTTTTAAAACGGCTCTGGCACATGGTGGGTTAAGTGAAGATGAAGGGGAGCTACAAGGCTTGGTGGATGGGTTTGGGAGAGTGTGAAAGAAACGGAATCTAAAGGTGAATGTAGGGAAGAGTAAAGTTATGGTCTTTGAGAGAAGTGAAGTCAGTGAATGTACAGTGAGGCTGAATAAGGAGGAAATGGAAAATGTGATTGCGTTTAAGTGCTTGGGTAGTGTGATGAGTAAGGATGGAATTTTAGAGGGGGAAGTGCTTGAAAAGGTACAGCAAGGAAGAAAGGTTCCTGGTTCCTTGAAAGCAGTGATAAGAAACAGGGAAGTGAGCATGGAAATGAAAAAGTTACTACATGACAGTGTTGTGATACTATCTCTAATGTATGGAAGTGAAGCATGTACCTGGTTGGAGGGACAGAAGTCAAGAGTGAGAGTAGTGGAAATGAGTTACTTGAGAGGAGCATGTGGAGTCACATGGAGAGACAGACTAACAAATAAAAAAGTGAAGGAGCTTTGTGGTGTGGATATGGATGTGATAGGAAGAGTTAGGAGAAACAAATTGAGGTGGTTTGGCCATGTGGAGATGATGGAGAGTGAAAGACTGATGAGGAGAGTGTATGTGAGTGAGGTGGAGGGGGGAGAGGGAGGAGGAGACCAAGGATGAGATGGAGGGATGGAGTGGAGACGTATATGACAGAGGGGAGTGTGAGCTGGGAGTAGGGCAGTGAAATGAAGGGGAGCAGGGCGACATGGAGGCGATTTATTTGTGGCCAACCCTTACGGGATTAAGACATCTGGCAATAGATAGCTATGGTCATTTTAAGTGTGATAAGTTGTTAACTGATTTAATTTTAAAGCAGTACCCCCCAGACACAACAAATGATTGTTCCTTGTCGTCTCCTGGTAGTACAGTCACACCTAGCATTAATCCTCTACAATAGGTATTAAGTTAAGCCACAGTATTTACCCCTTTTTGTCAGGTGCATCCCTAAGGAAGAAAGTCAGGTACCTATTGTTCTGTGAATTGCTCATTTTAAGTTCAGGTCATTCTTTGTTATTGTGTGTCACTCCCTGCTGCTGGTGTGCACGAGTTAAGCTGCAGTATTTACACCTATTGCCAGGTGCATCCCTAAGGTAAAAGAGTCAGTTACCTATTGTTCTGTGTATCGATCAGTTTTAATTCAGGTCATTCTTTGTTGTGTGCCACTCGCTGCTGCAGGTGTGCAGAAGTTGAGCCACAGGTAAAATGTCAGGTACCGATTGTTCTGTGTATCGATCAGTTTTAATTCATGTCACCCTTTGTTCTGTGTGCTACTCCCTGCTGCAGGTGTGCATAAATAAACTCTAACCTTTACGTTTCTGCCTCACTCTGTCTGAAGATGTAATATACAAAAGTACTCACTGTTGCTCCTTTCATTTCTCATGTGGTTATTTTCCATATATATATATATATATATATATATATATATATATATATAAAACATTGTTACACAAACTCTGTATTGATCATGTTGAAAACATCAGCATAAAACAAGAAGGCTAGGCTGAGCCAACCTGGTGCTATTTCCTCCCCATCTTGCTATAACTTGAAGCGTAGTTCAGTATGTGCCTGAAGTGTGTGAGGGTGTGTTATGGGCTGGTCATACATGTACTTGGCTAATGCGCTGATATAACAGACTAGTTTGAACTGAACTGTTCGGAAGTGTTGCACAGCACTACAGCCACAAGTGATACTATCTCTTGATGTCATAACAGCTTGACATTTAAATGCAGAGAGGGAGATAGATAGGTGATCCGGAAGTAGAGAATATTACTTATCGAGAGAAATAGGTAAGAGTTATTGGGCATCTATCCTTCCTTGGACCTTTTGCTTGGATTTCGGGCAGGTTGGCAAGAAGCTAAGGTTAAGCAAGTACAGTATTTCACTTGTGACTGGATCATGACAATTAATATGTAATTAAATTCTGAAGCATATTAGTATCAATAGCTACTGGTAAATTTGAAATTAATAGTTCTATTTCTTTAACAGAAATAAATGCATAAAATGCAATTTTTTACATTACCGGTACCCAGTTTTGATCATTTAATATCTGGAATAATGAAATACAATATAGTTATAAGAATATCAGTCATCCCTTTGCTAAAATGTTAACAACACTTTCCTTTGTCTAAAAATTGTTGCCGAATTTCATACAATAAATATGTAACAATAAATGGAATGTTATATTGCTCTGATATTCCCTGAATCGTATTCAAAGTTTAAGTATTAAAGAGCTATTGAAACCAAAACAAAAAAACTCACTGGGGTTATTTAAAAAGACCGAAAAAAAAGCATGGTTTAACACTTGGTTTAAACCAATCCACCCTGCCCCTCAAGGAAAAGTCATATTATACTAAGCCATTAGTTTTGCAAAGCTTTACAAGACAGCACACTAGTTGCTTAGTAATCCATTCACAGTCTAGTCTAAGATTTCTTACTTCAGGAAGTATCTTCCTGCTGCTGCTGCACTTTGACTGTGGCTGTAAAGACTCAACTACCAGTCATTTCAAGTCTTTACAGCGGGACTCAGCTCGCACTCCGTTGCGCCAACGTCTGTAAGAGGGTCGAAAACCAGGAATGTGCAAGCCATGTGCCTGATGCATTTCAATAAGCATGTCAAATAAGGAAGCTAAAGCATGTCCTTTTATATATATATATATATATATATATATATATATATATATATATATATATATATATATATATATATATATATACATATATATATATATATATATATATATATATATATATATATATATATATATATATATATATATATATATATATATATATATATATATATATATATAAAGTTGTGTCTGAAATTTTATTTATGATTTTGGCTTTTCGAAACTAAGTTATCCGTGTGTCAGAACATCCAGACTGGTGTCTATGTGAGAGTCACACATGAAGTTACTGAGAAGAATTTTGGCGATACATAAACCAAGTTGAGAATAGAAGCACAAAAACAGTGGCACTACATAGCAAAGCTACATTTTTTTTTTTTTTATTAGAGAGAAGCCTTCATGCACTCCCATTTACTGAGAGTAGTGAAACAGTAGCAATCCCACTCGTTACCCTTACGCCCATAGTATAAAAAAACAAGAATTCAGGCGGTCCAGCCGTGACGTTCAATTGTCAGACGTTCTTGAACGTCAATCATCCTTGCTGTAAAAAATCTGGACCGTCAGTCTTGGCGAAATTCAATTCAGGAGTTTGAATGGGCGAGAATACGCTGCATAAGTGGTAAAGGGGCTTGAATTCAAAATATTTCTTCTGTTTAATAAACCAGACACATGACTAACCCGTTCTAGACTATTATTTTTATTTAGAAAATATGTCTCAATGAGCTCGAATTAAAAAAAAATATATGACGGTAGAACGCATAAAGAGGATGCATTTACGAGCAAGGTAGGCTACTGGATACAGCACTGTTTAGATTGGGCATGAATTATGATTTAGCCTCCTTTTGTCATTATTTGCAGAAATTAATTATTGAAGATATCTAAGTTTTAACATATACAAGCAAAGTGAAGGTATCAATGCGTTCTTCATACATTTCCAAGGTATGTTTCCTGCAAGCTCACCAGTCTGAAACTATAGTCTTATACCCAGATAATGTACACCTCTACTCACATAGCAGTACATCCTATGTTCCTACTATTACATGCAAGATGCATGCATTTATTACAATTTTTTTTTTACCATATACTGAACAGTGATTTGAACAATGACATTCACTGCAGCACTAGTACATGAGAGATACAGTAACATTCCTTCATTTTTCTCAACTATATCTTTCCACATCTATTACCTATCCATGACCGGCAGGCCTTGGTGAAAAATATAGGTTATCAGGTGTATGTACTGTCACAGTTGCTCATTAAGTTTCTATGTATTATTTATAGCTTTTTCCTTATACTATTGTCACCTTCCCTGTCTCAGTTATTATCAGCAAATTTCCTGATTACTATAGAAATAATATCCGTCTGGTATTACGTTCTTGTTTATTACCCTTCCCTTCAAACAGTGTGCAATAATTTAGGTTACATGGTACAATATTTCTTTTTCTATCCCAGACTTACCTCTTTTCCCAGAAATCATTCCACCCTAACAGTACGTTCGTCCAATTCTGTTTTGTACATTTTCAGACTGCTTACTCTTCTGTTTTCCTAGCCTACTCTTTAATAATATGTTTAATGTTGGTCTTCACTACCAATTTATCTCATATTTCCTGTTTGTCACAGTCAATGCTTAACTGCTCCTTTGATGCTTACGTGTAACCCTTCCACCCAAACGAATATTTCCTGTCTTTTCTTCACCCATCAACCATCCATTACAATAACTCATTTCCATTTAATGAACTACTTTTTTCAAAGTATATATGCATGGTACAGGCCATTCCCTTACTCTGCAGCAACTTACAGGTGAGAAAAGCTTTTGGGATAGAAAGGTGCCTCAGGATTTTTTTTCTTTTTTGTGAATCCCATGAAATAATCTGCCTTGTTTTACTAACAAAATATGAATTAAGACCTACACACCTATGATCAAATCTGAGTAGCCTAAATGTTTCAACCAGCATTCTAACCAGCCAATTCACTTTTACCTATGTTAAGTTTATCTACCTTTACCATACCTAAATCAGCTTATTAATTTATTTTGGTGCCAAAACAAAGTACATATGTCAATAAAGAACTTAAATGATTGCATTTATTTGTTGGTACTAATAAAAAATTAATATACTATTTTTTAACAGACTATCGTAACTTAAAAGTATATGGGAACACTAATTAAGCTAGCGAATAATACAAACCTAACTAACCATTTACCAACACTGAACCAACTTTAACATCTGTAATTACTGCCATGTAATATGATATTGCATACATTGTCTTCTTATACATTACATACTTATTTAGACTCAGATATGGGGCAAAAGTATGTAGGCCTACTGTAACCCGCAAAGTTCAGGGATTTTCTTTGATTATGTTAGCAACCATTGCAGCTGGTGCATGAATCAATACACTTGAACTACATATGTTATACTACACGAAGCATCCCATTAAAAGAAAAATGTCATTTATTTCATGAATTTCCAATGCCGAGGTTGCCACACACGGATAATGTTCGACGAGAGGCAGAAACTTATAGGCTTCCCCTCGAATGTGATAACTACAGCCCTGACCTGCCTAACACACAAACTTTAACCCATTTGCGCCCAGCGTTCTCAGTACATGACGGAACTGGACATTTTCAAAACTTAATGAAGAAGGAAACCTCCGGGGTGGAGACCTGTGAGCTTCAAGACTATGAGCCGATAGGCGGAGGGTAGTACGCTAGTACTTTTCCAGCACAATCCCTCACACAGGAACCCTGGGAGCTTAGGGGTTAAACACTGGCAAATCTATCAGTTTCTTTAATATTGATGCCTTTTTAAAAGCCTACTGAGAAATTAAACAGGTAATTTGAAATTAGCTAGTGAGAACAATAATATTATAACTCCAAATATTATCGCCACGTCCCCACCTCACCACCATGGAAGTTTTCTTTACTCTTACTCGTTTGCAGAAACGTTTAGTCTTGTAAAATTTTCTCACCACCCTGTATTCCTCATATATTTTAGCCAGTCAAAGAAAATTTTATTCCTGAATAATTCAGTGTTCATTAACGAAAGAACCAGCTGTCGTATTTATGAATTTTTAAGTTTGTTACACGAAGGCGGAGGTTGGTTGGTGGCTTTTGTCCTGTCACATTCTAATACTAGTTTGCACCATAACCACATGACGAACGCCTGGAGTGAACAGGAAATTTTTTTTATGGTAGGAAAAACAGGAACGTCAGACGCTCACGTTCGTCAACACTGGCGTTTAATTTTAATAGCACGGCCTTTAGTCATGCTTCTGTTAGACGCGAAGTGAATGAAACAAAAGCATTTAGTGGCCAAATGCTAATCACCCTCCAAAATATATTGTTGGCTAAGGTACAAGGTACCTACAAACCAAATGTGAAGACAATTAGCAAAACTTTCTGGAATTCAGTCACCGTGTTTCACAAAAAAAAAACTAATCCATATTAATATATATATATATATATATATATATATATATATATATATATATATATATATATATATATATATATATATATATATATATATATATATTATATATGTATAGACATTAGTGTGACTGGTAAAATATATGGTAAATACTCATTCATAGGGTTAAGCATATGACAGAGGAGCTAGATGGAGAAGAACAAGGGGGATTTAGGAAGGGAAAAGGGTGTGTAGATCAGATATTTGTTCTAAGATGTTTAGTGGAGAAGTATCTAGAGAAGGGAAGGAAAGTGTATGCTGCCTTCATGGACTTGGAGAAAGCTTATGACAGAATAGATAGGCAAGGTATGTGGAAGGTATTAAGAATATATGGAGTGGAGGGGAAATTGCTGAGTGCTGTGAAGAGTATGTACAAGGGAGCTAGGGTTACGGTGCGAGTGGATGGTGAGCTGAGTGAGTTCTTTGATCTCAATGTGGGACTGAAACAGGGTTGTGTGATGTCTCCATGGCTGTTTAATATATAAATGGATGGGGTTGTAAAGGAGGTGCAGGGTAGGACAGTGGATGTGGGGGTGGCTCTAATGAATGAGGGTGAGATTTAGAAGCTTCCAGTGTTGCTGTTTGCTGATGATACAGTACTGTTGAGTGAAGATGAATGGGAGTTGCAAGGTTTGGTGAATGAATTTGGGACAGTGTGTAGGAGGAGGAATCTGAAAGTTAATGTAAACAAAAGTAAAGTTATGGTGTTTGAGAGGAATGAAGTCACAGAGTGTGCAATGAGGTTGGATGGTGAGGATATGGAGAATGTGAGTGCATTCAAGTACTTGGGTAGTGTGATGAGTAAGGATGGAACTTTGGGGGATGAAGTGCGTGAAAGGGTACAGCAGGGAAGGAAGGTTGTTGGTACACTGAAAGCAGTGATGAGAAATAGGGAGGTGAGTATGGAAGTTAAGAAGTCACTGCATGATAGAATTGTGATCCCTACCCTGACGTATGGAAGCGAGGCATGGAACTTGCAAGAGGGGAACAAGTCAAGAGTGAGAGCAGTGGTAATGAGTTACTTGAGAGGAGCATGTGGAGTGACGTGGAGGGACAAGTTGACGAATGAAGAAGTGAAGGAACGCTGTGGGGTGGATGTGGATGTGGTTGAGAAGATTAGGAGAAATACACTGAGGTGGTTTGGACATGTGAAGAGAATGGAGAATGAAAGACTGACAAAGAGGGTGCATGTAGGTGAGGTGGAGGGAGGGAGAGGGAGAGGTAGACCGAGGATGAGGTGGAGGGATGGAGTTGAGAGGTATATGAGGGAGGGGGTGAGTTGGGGGAGGGTAGTCAAATGGTGGGTGACAGAGCGACTTGGAGGCGTTTTGTCTGCGGCCACCATTTGCGGGATTAGGGCGTCGGGCTATATATATATATATATATATATAGATAGATAGATAGATAGATAGATGGATATATATATATATATATATATATATATATATATATCTATCTATCCATCTATCTATCTATATATATATATACACTTATATATCTGTTCAACTCCTCACCAAAAGCAATACACTTCTGCATAACCACACAGCTGCAGTTTCTTGAAAGTTTGGTGAAAATTCTTTCATAACTTTCTGAGATAACTTGGCAACAGAATCACAAATAAAGACACACGCTGACAGAAACTATATCGCCTCACTTTGCTAGAGGTGGACGATAACAATTCTGTGTCCGATGCACACAAGACACCAGTGGACGGTCGGTAGGATTGCCATCTTTTATTATTCATAAATAAACTGTGGCAAAGTTGGTTATGAAGCAGTATGATTTAGTAATGAAACAATATGATTTGGTAATGAAGCAGTATGACATGGTATTAGCCTTACATTTGGTAATGAAAATGTAAAAGTTTGTATTATTCACAATATTTCGTTATTCACATTTGGAGTACTGCAACATATTTCCTGTGGTTGTTATTAACCCGCCCCATCCCGACCACTTTTCCACCACTGACTCCCCCCAATCCCGACCATTTCTGGAAAAAATTTTTTTTGGCTCAAACCTCCGCTTTTGGTGAGAAACATCGAAAATTCATAGAGAAATTGCTCACATGAAGTTTAAAATACTCGATCCAGGTACCAGTACCTCCTTACCTTACTGGGTTTTCTAACAGGCTGGCACCAAAGAAAACGAGTTCTATGGGAGGGTAACTATTACACACCACTGATAAACGGTATTTATTTATTTACTTGGTACGAATTTATAGGTAGTACAAGAGTATATTGGTTTTCAAACAGTAATATACGCTTTATAAGCTTTGTTTCACTCACTAACTCATCACCGTACCTGACCTCTTTTTGCCACATTACCTGATCATCATTTCTGACTGTTTCTTCCTCTAATGCTATGTAAAGTTTATCCTCCACATTGTCATTGATTGGGGAATCACTCTGGCCCTGAATTTCATACCGTGGTATGACATGGCTTTACTGGCCAGGTCACTGATAACAGGTGAATTGCTGAGAATGGCGTGCAGAGGGGGGAGGTCATGCTGTGTAAGGCATTGTCCCTGCCTGGCATCTTGTAGGGGAAGGTGTCCCGTGTACACGTACCAAAAATCACTCACGAAAATTGAAAATTGTCCAAATTAGGGACCTTGCGATTGATTCACGTTTATGTATGTCGACGGGATTGGCAGTGACAAAACGTGTGGACGTTAATTCACGTCGACGGGACACCGCGGGTTAAGTATTACTGTAAACGATAGATTGTTTCGTGATATATGTAATATATATTAAACTATATAAACTTAGATCTGATAATACAGAAATATGGTAACAAACCCATAACCTGCAGTGGGATGTGCTTTCCCGATATAATCATCAAAACAAAGTTCCCGTCCACAGTCACTGCAGAAAAATTATCTTTAACCCCTACACCGCGGGCTTGTTTACCAATGACTTGCGTGTGCCGCGGGGTTATTTGGGCTCCGACAGACTCTCAAAAAATATTTGCCAAAAATCAGTTATTAGTCCTAGAATA